>NW_021940604.1:19323398-19438054 GCF_001715985.3 Manacus vitellinus
ATGAGGTCTCCCCTGAGCCTCCTCTTCTCCAGGCTGAACAACCCCAGCTCCCTCAGCCTCTCCTCATAGGACTTGTGCTTGAGTCCCTTCACCAGCCTTGTTGCTCTTCTCTGGACATGCTCCAGCACCTCAATATCCTTCCTGAACTGAGGGGCCCAGAACATCATGCCTGATGCCTGCTTTCCACACAGAACAGGCTCCTAACACCATGTAGGTTTAGAGCACAAGAGTGCACTAACACGTCCAGGAGAGCAAAAGAAGCATAATAGAGTGTGGTAACATACATAGAGACATAAGAACCGTGTCAAAATACCTCACCATAGCTGCCACACCGAAGTTGCAGGCCTCTGAGCGAGACAGTTATTCCAGCTCCTCTCTTTTTTCGTCCTTAAGAGGGCAGCAGTACGACACATTGGAGCATCCCTCTGAGTTAGCTTTGAATCGTCTGCACCCTAGTCTATTTTACTGTCCTTAAACTTCGTGTGTATTGTCCTGAGACGGTGTAAGTTGGCTTTGTCGGTTGTGTTTTGTCCCAGCTATACAGTTGTAGCCGTTTGTCTATCTTGGCAAAGGTTATAAGAGTTTAGTTAAAAAAAGGGAAAAGGCCCTCATATTACTGTGGCAGAGTATGCTAAAAATAAGACAAGAATTTGAACAAACATGAAGTGTTTTCATTTTAGACAAGGAACACCTTCATACAGAGAAGTCAGGTCAAAACATTTTTTGCTGTTTGTTTTTAAAAACATATGAGAATACTTCTGGAGTAGCATCAGTCAAACCAAAAAGTGTTGGGTTGGGGTTTTTTTATACATTTTATTTTAGTACACTGGTAAAAGATGAACCTCAGGTTTGCACTTGATTTAGCTTTTAACCCATGAAATTGTTCAGTGCACAGGTAGAAGAATGCCTCACAACCCAGCATTCCCATCGTGTACCAACAGAGTACCTCCATCCTCCCTGAAGCATGATGCCCACTCTCCCTGCTGGGATAACTCCTTGCTCTTCACAGCACAAACTCCCCATCTGATAACTGTTACTTTTATCCCAGACTGACAGGAGGACAGAGCTCACATCTCAGGCTCACCCAACTGGCCCAGCTCAGCGAGCTCTGTATACATGTCTCCTGAGATCTCCCCTCAGACTGGGGTAGCCCCCAGAGAAATATTTCTGTTGCTCTAACTTGGCTCCTGTCTCGGGCAGATCGTTGTAGCACCTTTTGGTGCTGCCAGAGCAGACAACCACCCTTAACAGCTCCTGAAAAACCATGACACAGGTCCCATACTACAGACACTTACTAGCAATATACCACAACCATTCTGCTTCCTCTCTTAATGCTGGATCAATAACCAGATTCAAATACAATGCAGTTGATTTGGCATAATGACACCATTCCTATTTGCACCGAAAGGGCCTAAGGAGCATAAAGCTAGCTTCATCTCTGACCCCACAATCACAGCCTGAAATAAAACTCAGTAGTTAGTAGTGGGTGGTAGTCAAACAGGTACAACACATTTCTAGGTTTTGGCATGAAATTGTACTTTCAATGGGGTTCTTCGCATGTTTAAAGTTAAACAGGATTGATGGATTTGGTTTCTTGATTTTAAGTTTAGGACATTAAGAAGGAAACACATTTGTTTGAGAACCATCAGAGAAATAAGCTAAGAATATACAGAAGCAGGCCTATGACTTGTTAAAGACTAATGCTTTAGGTGACATAGATCTATCAACATTAATTCATTTTAAGGATAACCTGGTTCTCTGTGAGAGAATGAAAGCTGTCAGGAATATGTTTTCTTTGAAAAACAGTCACTAGTACTCCCTGTTTCTTTAGGAGACCATTAAAAGTTGAGCAAAATACTACATAATCTGTGACAGACAGGGTACCTTGTTGCTAGGTACACAAGCCTGCTGAATATACTTAACTATTGACCAGGATTAAGATTTGATTAAATTCTAGCAATTTCAGAAGTTTTACTGTTTATTGGGTTGTTTAGTAGCCTTTTTATATGGTAAAAAATATGGACACATCAACTTTTTCAGTGGAATCACATATGTAAAATTTATAGAATCTTGCTGGAAGTAGGATATCTGATTACATCTGGCATCTCATATTCCTTACATTCTGTCTCACCAGCATAGAAATGAGACTCAGGCTGTTAAAAAAGACAAGATTCCTGAAACTAAACCCAATAGTTCATCAAAAGGTTAAACAGACAGTAATCCACTAGGTGCTCAGAATCTCTCAAAAGCCTGCTTATTGTCCTTATCATCTCTCTCAGATCTTGTAATCTACCTCAGGCTGTTCCCACACAACATGAAAGAAGGAAATGAAAATCAATTATTTTGTCAGAATGATTAATAGCCAAGACTTATTGCTGGACCCTTAGTGAATATATATTTTGAAACTCTTCATAGTTGTTTAAATGTACTTTGAAAAATTTTTCTTTTCTAGCTGGATGGATGTTACATTTAGCCAAAAGAAATTGTACTAGAAATATGGACTTTTGGGGAAGCTATACTTCCAAAGTAGACCATTTTGTATTTTATAGTGAGAGAATTGTGCAATTTCTATTATTTCTCCTATGTTTAGTTTTTTTGGGTTTTTTTTGTTCTTTTGGACATACCGTTATTCTATGTTTACAGTGTTAAACATAAAATCCAGAGGAGGACTACTCATTCCTCTGTCCTCGTTTCTCATTCATTCACGATGTATTCATGGACAGATAACTTTAATTGCTTATGGCTTCAATGTCTTCATAAGCAAAACTGAAATATGTCTAATACAGACCTTCTAATGATTTCTGAGTTGGTCAAGTAGGTTGCAGACTTGCATTTCAAGCCTGACGCTAGTAATTGAAAAAAAAAATCTGATGTATTTCAATGCACAGTCTGCACAAAAGAACAGAGCTACTGAAGAGCTGATGGGAAATGCCACAATTATGAAACTGCAGACTTGAAGATAACAGAACTAGGAAAGACCTAAAAACGGTCATCTTCTGCCCTGGACAGGATCAATCCAACTACAAACATTCTTAAAAGTCAATTGTCTAACTACTTAAAATGTACCACAGAGCCACTGAGGCGGTTTGTAACAGTCCTTACAAGAGAACATTGAGCTTTTTTCCTCCCTCCATTTCTAAACAGCCTCTGTTGCTCTAATGCATCTTTTTTTCTTATGTTGTCTCCTATTCCTAGCAGATGTGAGAATCTCATCACTGTGCACCAGACTTCTATCTGTTTGAAGGCTGCTACTATGTTTTCCCACAGATGCTTTTTGTTTAATTATTTAAAGTCTTTCCTTAAAGGCTGAGGGGTTTTGAGCCTGTTTACCTTTCATTCTCAATCTGGATGATATTCATTCATCACTCTTTCATTATCATATAGATCATTATCAAAGTTTCTGGAATACAGGATCAAAAACTGGGTACATTGCTCTAGTTTTGGTCTTACTAGAACTGAGTACAGAAATAATTAACGCACTGTAATGTAACATAGAAATCTGCTTTTAATGTAACAAACAAGTTAACTATTTACAATCATTACCATGTTAGGATTTTCAAGATCAAATTCTATCACTATGAGTAGAGAGCCCAAGTTTTGACTTCTTTAACAATAAGCCATCTTTCTTAAGGAGCATTTGATCTTCTATTCAAGAAATACTTTCTTCTGTATGTGCTTATTGCTGAATATAAAGGACAATGAGAGTGATATTCCTTGGAGCTGCAATAATAAAAAGCTAATATTAATGCTTATAAATCTAAAATATAAGAGCTTATTTTGAATATAAATTGCATTTGATATTTGCTGTTCTGCTTCTGCCTCTTAGGAGTGTCTAGTAATGATCTGATGAAAAGATAAAAAAAAAGTATGCTGGATTTTGATAAGAAAGAAGTGATGTAGGGATATATATCCTAAAACTGTAAGTATGTATTAAGTCTCAAGAAGATTCCATCATGCTGATGTAACTCTTTAAAGATCTGTATTCTTTTTCTATGTAAGTCTGCAAAGAAGATCAGAACCACCTCTTCTACTTTTAGGAAAACAGTATGTTTGCGTTAACCTATATTGTTGTGTTGAGCCTCATGCTCGTGACAGAAGAGAGGGAATTCTGATAACTTTTAAAGCTGTGGAATACAAATTTGAGAAAATTTTTCCAGATAAAGAATTAAATTATTTTGTCTACATTAACTGAAATCTATATCAGAAGTGGTCACTGTGAGTATCACTAAAGCTGCTGGCTTCTTATCCCCTTTCCCTACGTTTATAAAGATAATTTCTTGCATGTTGGGTAATGTTCTAGAAATTTTCTGTATCTCTAGAGGGAGAGAAGAATACAGAAACAAAAGGAAACAAAGAAGATTATGAGTATACATATATTCAGGACAAGTTGCATCCTTTTCATTTGTGAAACTTTGGATTTTGCACACATAGAAACAGATCAGACTGATGCTGAAACACAGTAAAGAAATAACTTCACATACTGCATCTTTACTTATACATTAATACTATTCTAAATATAAGTCAAAATTTGATAAAAAAATGATACATGAACTAAGGGTAAAAAAGTAACCTTGCTCTCAGTTAAACCAGTGAGTATATTGTCACTGACTTCAGAGTAAGACAAACATGATTTTAAGACCTTTTAAACTGAATCAAATATAGAAATTAGTCATTTAAGTACTGGTATTTGTTGACCCTCAGATTATACCTAGGCATCTGAAGATGAGTAGGTAAGATAATGGTTTTTAAATCAGCTGTACCCTAGGCCATGGCTACATTATGGTGTTTAAGATTTTAGTTTCCAGAATTTAAGGCATAACATGACTGCTCCTTCCCAACATAATTTTGAAGTAACCCCCTGTTTTGTAGCTTCCTTTTCTGCCTATCCTTTCCTTTTCATATGGAAAATATGTAAGTGCACATCCTGAGGTTGCTGTGGGGCACTTCTAATCCCCTTTGCTCTGGCTTATAAAGAGTATCTTACATTTTGGGTAACGTTGTTTGTACAGCACCTCACTGTGAAAGGAAGATACAGCAGAAAGAAAACAGGTGGTAGAAAACTAGAAAATATACAAGGAGAGAAGGACACCTAGTCAGGAAGGTGGATGGAGAGTGCACAGGGTTCATATAGTCGTGGAAACTGATTATAGACCCAGTCCTTTTCTTCTCTTTTACAGAGATTTTAGCTGTATAAAATCCTATGTATGCACAATTTCCAGTAATGTGATTTGTTTGGTTTGTTTAAATACGATCTATCTAGCAGGAAGGATAAAAGTAAAGTGGAGTAGAGGAGGAAGTGCTGATGTCTTGTCCCTGAGATCTATTAACAAGGCCTGTAGGAATGGTTCAAAGTTGCATCGCGGAGGATCCAACTGGATGCTAGGAAGCATTTCTTTACTGAGAGGGTGGTCAAACACTGGAATGGCCTTCCTAGCGAGGTAGTTGATATCCCAAGCCTGTCAGTGTTTAAGAGGCATTTGGGCAATGCCGTTTATAACATACTTTAACTTTTGGTCACTCCTGAAGTGGTCAGTCAGATGATAATTGTAGGTTGCTTCCAACTGAACTGTTCTATTCTATTCTATTCTATTCTATTCTATTCTATTCTATTCTATTCTATTCTATTCTATTCTATTCTTAATAGCTAGCATTTTTCTGCTGGTTTTGCATATAATATTTTAGCAATTTAAAGTAATTAATAAGATATGTTCCTTTATATGGTATATCAGTATATTCTAATTGTGAATTTTAGCTTCCTGTGAGATGCTGCCTTTCCCAGGCACAGTAAAGGTCAGGAGAGAGCGATGATTTTATTTTTTAAAAAACCCCCACACTTTCACTCAAAGTTGAAACAATGAGTATAGTTCTTTGATACACTATCCCTTTCCATCTATCTCTCTTTGGACTTCTTTTGATGCAATTCCAGTTTAAGATAAAAATGGTAAATCATGTTCACAAGCCATCCACGGCATAGCATGTAGACTTTGATAGTGTTATGTGAGAAATAATCTTTACCCATCATAAAATCTTCATAAATACATACAATTTCTAAATTTAAAAACTATTTATAATAGGGTCAGATTTGGTATATATTTTCCTAAAAGAATTGCAAAGTCATGTTTGCTGATAACATACCATCTTTGTCATCCTTTTGCCATATTTTTTCCCGCACAGATAGATTCAATTAGAAGTGTTTTTTATGCCTTAGAGAGCTGCAGCTCTCTGGTTTTATTCAGAGGCTACTTCATAGAAAGCAAATTAACTTAC
Organism: Manacus vitellinus; assembly: GCF_001715985.3. Classification (NCBI taxonomy): domain Eukaryota; kingdom Metazoa; phylum Chordata; class Aves; order Passeriformes; family Pipridae; genus Manacus; species Manacus vitellinus. The sequence continues at coordinate 19,329,666 of NW_021940604.1, forward strand.
AATTTTTAACAGTGTGGGCTGTATATCATTTAGAATAATGTACAAGGAAATGAAAAATAATGGCTGAGGTCTGGTCCCATTACCGATAATGGCAAAACTTGCATTAAATTTGAGCAGAGTGAGATTTGTTTGTTTGAACAAATAGCAAAATCTCTATTCTGTCAGTTCTTGACAGAGCCTTATTCCTCTCTGTTACTTTGTTGTCGGATGTAGCCCTGTTTCAGGCTTGAATTTGGTTAATAAATAAGAAGCCCTCATCACCAAAGCACTTGAAAGTGTACTTTTAATGCTTTCTAGAGTAGAGATGGATTACTGGATTAGCCTTATGGAAATAAATAGCCATAGTTTTCTCATTACAAATGCAAAAGATTTTGAATTGGAAAATGCTGAATCAAATATAACTCTATATGGTTTAAGATAATAGACAAAACCAGGACAGTGATTAATCAATAAGAGTAAATAATTTTGTCAAGAGTAAAATTAAGCACATAATTTATTTTCACTGAAAAGAATAGCAATTTGTAAATTACAGAAACAAAATGGAAGTGCTGATTAAAAGGATTATAAAAAAGCTACAAAGTGGTGGTATTGTGTTCCATTTTAATGTGCAAATGAAAAAAGATATAGCTGAAAAGACAACTGTAATAAAAAAACCTCACTGTGCTTTATTTCAATTTGTTACCTTAAAAAACCTACATTACTTTAAAATCTTTAATCATTTAAATAGTTTCCTAAGCACAGATTCAAAGCAATATGCTTTTGGTTTTCTTCTAATTTCTTTAAAGATCCTATTACTTGAACATTTTACTTTGCTAAAGCATTTGACTTGCTTTATCATAACGTACTAAGAAGTTTTTCTAAGAGAGGTGTATAATGCCAAATATTTAAACCAGCATACATTAATGTAACAGTATAGCTCCTAACTTGAAAAAGATTATGCAATACAGAAAGTTATGATTTAGGCAGCAGTCTCATACATTATTTAATTACAATTCTTGTATTTTATATCCTAATTTCTCATTTTCCTACATGAAGTTTTTTACTGTTTACAGAATTCAAAGCAATTATGAAGGAAAATGCTTGTTTCTGTTTTGATCTCGTCTTATTAAGGAAAAGTATTCTCTCTTTTAATTTCCAGGTTTTCTTAACAAAACTGTTGGTGGATATTGTCTTGGAATATTCTTTTTTCCCCAGCAGAGCACTGTTCAAGCTGTAATTCTTCTCTGCATGGCATAGGGGAATTGTTCCAAACATCGTGTATCATCAGTACCAAAGACTGATGCTCAGTGATGTTCACTCCTTGTCTCTGAAATATGGATGAGCATATTTATGTGTTGAAGAAGGGTTCATTTTTTTCTGAAACTCTAAGGTTTTATGTATTTATACCAAGAGTTCCATACAGAGCACATACAAATCAATACTCATAGGAAATATCTGTAATTAAAAGTCATACAAAATCATTTTTGAAAGCATGGAACACAAATAAAATATATCAAAACAAGACTTTTGAAATATTATGGATTCAAATCTTATCTGTACTTATTTAATACAACTCAGTCTGATAACTTACTTCATGCAGAGCAGGATCTCATTCCAAGAGCACTTCAATTAATATCAGTACTGTAGATTAGGTTTGTACTAAGCTTACTAAAACATATAATATTAACACATATTATTAACAATATTAACACTCTTCATTCAGACAACTAAGAGAAATATGTTTCACTACCATGTTTAAACATGATTATTTTGTAGAATAAACAAGGCCTAAAGAATATTGACTCTAAGTTAATTAGAATTTGATTTAATGGACTTAGAGGAGTACAAATTAATCCTGTAAGAAGGCTCCTTGCAAGAGTCTTGCTTACTGGACTTTGTAAGCAACATGTAGAATATAAAAAGGAACTTCAGATATCTATCATCTGTTTTTTTCATTATGGAACCAGGAAGTATACATTAAAAGCAATGGGGAATTACCTAGTTTGAAGGAAGAAAGTACTGCTTGATTGAATAGATTTGTTCCCTTTTCTAAAATCTAAGTTTATATGGTCCTGTCAGACAAGGCTTTTAAATGATCCATCTTTGTTTTAAGGTGTTGCATATTTCAAGAAACTACTTGCAATATTAATGGGTGTTTTTTTATAACATAGAAACCAGAATACTAAATTTCAGTATCCATACTGTAAATGTGCCATTCTGGTTATAATAAATTAATCTTTCTCACTAGCTAGTGCTGGCTGTAAGAATGAGGTGACACTCTTTTGTCTTTCTCAAAGCATTTTTGCTAATAAAATTCATCAATATATCTGATTAAGTCTTTACAGTCACTTTACCCACAGTAGCTTATTTATTTGAACAATTTCTGCTTTGTATTCAACCCCCCAAACAAATTAAATAAAGATGCAAAAGGCCAATAAGCAATGCAGAACTGTTTGGCCTCCCCTTGCAAACAAGGAAAATATAGTGGGATGCAAGGCAAAAGAATTAAATTAAGCTGAGAAATAGGTGTTGCAAAGATTATCCTATTAAATTACATGTAATACCAATGCAGAGGACTCAGACAATAGTTTATATTGAAAAGCCCCTGAATATACATGATTATCTTAATTTGTTCCAAACAGTGAATATGAAAATTAGGATTATGGGATTTATCGGACTTTACTTTTTTTCAGTAAAACCAGTAAGAACATTTTTATTACATGCTATCTTTTTTTCTTGCCTGTGATAAAATTATATAGTCTCTAAACCATAAAGAGTACTACTTTATTTTCAGATATGCAGCAAATCTTCAGTAAAGTCACCAGGATGGGAACAAAGACCCTCGCAGAGGCACTGCTGCAGTGTGGCCACCACACCTCACTTCCTGACCCATCCTACATGGGCTAGGGAATCTGCTCATCAGATCTCAGTAACCCCACTTCTCTCTCTTTTTGAGGAGAGTTTTAAATCTGGCTAATGAATTTAATGACTGTTTGTTAAAGTCTACTTCTTTAATGCACAGAACTGGTCCTGAAGATCTGTACGAAAGCAATCTGGTTTATAGTTATTTCTCATTTCCAGCAAAATTCTTTCTGCTCTTGTAAAGCTGAGCAGGGGCATAAATTTAGAGAGAAGATGAATTTAATTCCTGGAGCTCTTTGAAATAAAGTAGTCATATACACAAGGCTTAAGCCCAGTTCTATAGTTATAAATACTTAGCTGAATGGTCTCAGTGAATATAGTGTGATTTCTAATGAGTTTGTATTTTGGTACCTCAGTGTAAATATGGGCCTTGATCCTTAAAGAGCTGTGCAGGAAATTGATTCTGTATGATGGAAATGACTCCGTTGTCATGATGAATCTATTCTGTTCAGGAAACGTGTATGCAAATCTTTGCCAGATTAATGCCCAAGTTGCCAGAAACACAAAACATTACAGGGAAAATCAATCAAATATGCAAACTGAAAATCCCCAGATTACTTAATAGTAGTTTCTAATATTCTGTGCTTTCAGTAAATGTAGATAATTCTTTAAACAAGACTAATGAAGATAGCTTTTTTATCAACACATGCCTTTACTGCCTTTGGATATTGTCTATCACACGTAAGAAAAGTAAATATCTCTTGGATATCTGCGTTCGTGTTATGGTGTAACTAATAATTGCTGTGGCGAAAAATCTTCTCCAGTGGTGCTTCAGAAGCTAAATATGATTTTCATAATCTGCAAAATCAGCATGCCATTTTTTTATCAGATCCAAAGAGTTCACTACAGATCATGAGGTTTAGTGATCACTTAATATGTATAGTACTTCCTCCTTTATTTAACTTCTTTTGCAGCATTGCATAAGAGGAGTGTGTGAGCAGTTCCCCATCCTTCTCCAGTGGAGATGCACCTGATAGTAATACATTTGCAGTGGAGATTTTTTTCAGTCATCCCACAGTCCCTAGTTCATCAGTAGGCCTCTGCCACTGGTCTCCTTATTCAAATGAATGAGAGACTTGATGAAAACAAGTGACTTGTTTCTGTTATTTGGTTGTTTTCTTTCTAGTAAAGTAAAGCAAGAAAATTCAGCAACTCTAAATGAATCTGAGAGATGTGTAAACGTTTTAGGAAAACAGCACCATGTTCCTGACAAAAAAAAAAAGAAAAAAAACCAAAAGAAAATCATGGAAGTCAGGTTTTCTTAGTCAGCAGGAAGCCATAGGTCCATGTGTGAGTTTTGATTGACCTCAGTAAATAGACTCTCATCTGTAAGAGTTTACCTCTTACTGAAATGCCACCACAAAATGCAGACAAGGCTATCTGCTTATTTCCTGTGCTTCTTGCTCCTGCTCCAAGCATTGCATGTCCTGCAGGCTGTGGTGATTTCCAGCAGCTGTAAAGATATGAGATATGACTGCTGAGATATGGCAGCCAGCTCCTTAGCCTGCTTTGCCATAGCAGTATCTAAACACTCGTGCTTGGTCTGTATGCCAGGTTATAAGTGCTTTAGAAATGGGAATATACTGGTCAATGCAGTTTCATTGGTTTACATGGTGACTGGAAGACAGCCATTATTTCTGTATGGGCTTGATATAATTAGACAACCACCTAGAGCTATTTTTTTTCGCTGATGTCTTTGTTTTCTTAAAATGCAGAATAAGGAATGCATTAAAATGTACCGCTTTATTACTGTAAGCTGTACATATTTGTTTTTCCTTGTAAGAAGTGCCAAACCCAGCTGAGTAAAAAAAACCAAGGGGTTGTAAAGGGCAAGCACTTGGTAGGGAATGCACCTGGGTGTGAGTGAAGGCAGGAGCCACAAGTGCACTCCGGATGAGGGTGTCTGCCAGTCTCAGGTGAGCAAAGGTTTCCCACTGCGAACCGAAACCAGTAGAAACCAGGAAACAAAAAGAAATATTCAGTTAAGCTGTCCACGTCAGAGACTACTGAGGAAACAGGCAGTTCAGCTTGGCTAATGATTACCAAGACAGACTTTGCCTACGTTAACTGCTGATCATATGACCGGACTCCACCTGAGCTAAGAAAACACCCATCCCAAGCAGTAGGAGTTGAGAAGACTCCCTTGCTTAGATGTTCTGACATTACTGTTTTGCTGTAGCAGAAGAGGCTCCACACTTTTCCATTGTTCTCAGAGCTCAGCCCAGCACAGCCGTTGTGTTGCTTTCCTGTTCCAAAAAGGAAGTGAGAAATTTCTTCCACGTGTGCGCTGGCACTTGAATGCTCAGGTTTCACTCCCTAACTGGGAGCTGCCTGTAATGAGCTCTCAGTGGGGTTTGGAGAGGAGCTTCCAGCTGTGCCAAGAGTTTTTTCATTTTGTGCCAAAGGAGGAGGGGGAGAAGAAATCTGCAAAAAGGTGAAATGTTGATGGTGCAAAAACTGGTCTAAGGGTCTTGCAGCTGGGAAAAGCAAAAGAAAAGCAGAAGCAGAGGAAGGAAAAAGAAGCCAGGATGGGAAACTTTTGCCAGAAGCACTGCCCCTGTTTGGAACCTTACATCCCCTGCTTATTCTTGGGGACAAATGATGAGCAGGATGACAAAGTGGGCCAAGTCTTCGCCAACCTTGCTGTGGTAAGGCCTGACTTCCAAGCAGGACAGAAAGACCAAGAGCATAAGATAAAAGAGAAACCTTTACCTCCGCTGCCTGGCCAGCATCTAGCGAACATTTGCACCTTTGTGGCACTGTTTGACTACGACGCTCGCACTGAGGAGGACTTGAGCTTTCGAGCTGGGGATAAGCTGGAAGTGCTGAATGCATCCCATGAGGGCTGGTGGTATGCTAGGCTCCTCCTGCCAACGGGGTCAGTCTGTCCCGGACGCAAGCTCGAGGGCTACATCCCTGCTAACTACATAGCTGCTGACCAGAGCATTGAAGCTGAGCCGTGAGTAACCCACATAATGTGCACTGCAGACTGTTTTCTGTTGTGTTGAATGGGTTTGGGACAGGAAGTTACAGCCTTTTCCCTTGCTGAGTAGTGCCCTGCCACACTCAACCTCTGGTGATCCCAGTGGTGGTAGCACTGGGCATGTGGAAGGAAAAGGCACCGTGGTCACAAGAAAATAAATTACAAAAGGCAGAATATGGAGAGGTTTTATTTTGGTTAAAAGAATTTCCCTTTCTGATATACCCTAATCACTTGTTTAAGAACCATCTGGGAAGATCAGTGCGCTTTGCTACTGTGATAGTTCATTATTTTTATTGGTGTAACAGTAAGAGTGTGTTGGATGCTATGCAGAGGGTGAAAATGTATGACTCCTGCCCTGAACAGCGTTCAGCCTAACAAGCTGCAAAGTTACCAATTAATCAGAGTTACAGGAAGCTACCTTTACACCTTTCAATCTTCTTACAAATGATGGGTGAGTCTCTAACAGATAAGTTTCTTATGGTTTCCTCTACATTATTTGTTTCTTCTTTGGATGCAAATCTCTACTCTCAGGACAAACTTAACTGGAGGAAGTACTGCAGGGGGCAAAAGAGTAGATATAGCAACGGAGTACAAACGGACGTTGTTAAACTTTCACTGAATTTAATTATGCATCCCATGTTTTTCTGCCCTTTCAAAACATGCCCAATCTTATTTAATATTCTGATATAGAGCAGAAATCACAAGGAATCAGTCACTTGGCTCCCTAGTGAGGATGAGTAAGGTCTGAGTCAGCTTGGGCTTCACAGTTACTTCTGCATGTTGCAGTCAGAGGCAGCATTTGCTGAAATTCATCTGACTTCAGTTTCAGAGATATGTTTTGGCAAAAATTATCAGTGGGTAAAGAAACAGCAGAAAAGGCATTCATTATTAGTCTCAGAATTAATGTTGTCTTTAGAGGGATGATGTTGCAGCTTTTCAGTTAAATCTCATTTGGACCTGAAACATCATCTCTGACCTGATCAGCTCACTGTATTGCCAAGGGCTAGGAAAATTGGCTCAGAGATGATTATGCTAGTCTTTTATCATCTGTAGGATTTGTGCTAGAGGTATTTTATGGCAGGTATAGGATTCTTCTCTAACATGAAGACTTTAATTTCCAGAGTCTGACCAGCTGTTTCTATATTTCTGTATTCAGACAGACAACACTTTCAATAGTCATGCTCAAAAAAATTCTTCCAATTGCAGAAATTAATCTGCAGGGAAGGCATTTTCTGAATCACTAGAGAAATGGTGGTAGGCTTTAATTCAGCTCAGTTTGGCCTTTGCTCCCTTTCTAGAGCTAGCTTTATTAGAAGTCATATAGGATTTCTTCATGCTGTTAATACTTAGAAAGTAATTTTGCTCAGTTATAAAACAATGTCTCAGCTCTTAAGGTCCTTCTTATATTTTTATACCTATAGCTTCAAATACAAAGTTAAGTTTGCCGAAGTGTGTTTTTGTGTAACCTCTGTTTTTTCACTTGTTACTGAAAAAAATTTTTTTACTCTTCTTATATACTTTTCTCTCTTTAATAATAAAGACTAAGTTACAGCAAAACATTCTTCTTTATCGATTGGTAGAATACTGGAGAGGAAAAAATGGAGAGCTTTTACAGCTCTCGGAGTAATTTCTCAAAGATGAGTTTTTAATTTCACAGTAAGACTAATCTGGCTAAACATATTGTCTTTTCTCAGATTTCTTTGTAAGTCAGTTGACTTTAGCAATCTTCATATATATATAAGACTGTTTGCTGTCAACCCACACACATACAGCCATAGACTTACTCAGATTAGGAAGGGCCTCCGAAGGACATTTGAACCAGTCATCCCAATTCATACCTGGCCAAAATAAATATAGACTGTTTGCTTTGTTGAGCATTTCCAGTTGAGCTTTTCAACCTCATGGTGAGGATTTTTTTGCCTTGTATAAAAATATAATATCCCTTGCTACGATTTCCTCCAAGAATTCCCTTTCACCCACCTCCTGTATTTCACACCTCTGTTATCCTAACGAAACAGTAAGAGCAAGAGTAATGCTGGTTTAAAGAACTAACCTTTGTTTTCCCTAAAGTGAAGACTGCAAGTAGCAAAAGAAGTTGTTCTAGTGTCTCTAATTAAAATTCAATGTTTTAATCATACTCTCTGCCCAAACTTAAGTTTATCTTCTCTTATCTTTCCATTTTGATTTTAATTCCCATTGGTGCTTGCCAGTTGTTCATGGACATGATATAGACATTTGTGGAAACAGGCAAAGTTTCTAATGCATCCTTACATCTTGTATAGCAGTCCTGTATGGTACCAGCACAGAACTGACAAAGAATGAAAGACACAATCTCATGCTCACCTGCCAAAATGCATATGTACCATATACTTGCAGTGTATACTTGACCTAATCAAATGCACATTTTGTAGCATCAGACAGCTACTGTATATCTGCAGAGACAATGTGAATTTTAGCTTTTTTCTAGACTGCATCTTCAACTTAATAGACCAAGAGAAACTGGCTATACTGTTCTGAGAAAAAGACTTGATTTATGGTGTAACTCTTAGGAAGCTTGTGAAGAAAACCAAACTGACCATACTTTTTAGCAGCTGATTTCAGCATGTTTGTGTAGAAACTATTAACAAAATTACATTCCAATGCATGCATGGCTACTCCATAAATTCACTTGAACAAAGGGATGAAGGAAGGAAATGTTGTATAGTGACTGAGAGATGATAGAACAACTCTGTAAGTTTAGCCAATACATGCTTGAAAGCTGCATGCAGAGCAGCGACATTTCTTTTACTAATCATTTCAGTTTTGCATGTGATCTTCAAGATTTTTAACAACAAAATATTATCTGGCCCTCTCTTATCAACATTTTGACATGGTCTTTGTTATAGAGAAATTAGAGATCAGATAGTCCATCTGGGTCTGTGTTGTCCATTCTGGCAGAGAATAATGCTAAGTCATATCTCGTTCTTAGCAAGTGCTGCAGCAGACCAGTTTGTCTCCTTGCTAAAATGTGTGTGAGTTTTTATCAGGGAGAAAAGCTTTTTCTTAACTTTTCCTTGGTAAGAAAGAGAATGAAGTAAAGTAAGAAAGAAAGTGAGAAACTTCTTTAGATAACAGATTTTCTTCCTGGAAGTCTCTGACTCTGCCCAATGTGATTGAAGTAGTGCTGATAAGGTGGATCAATAACTGGATGAAAGGGCAAAAATGATGTGCAATATCTCCAGTCTGGGGAAAACAAAACATAAACACTCTTCATATCAAAGGGAATTTTCAAGTATCCATGGCTATCAGAATGCTCAAGTAGAACTGAGAAAGAATGAGATTTCTTTACTGTGTTGCTCTCCTCAGACCAACAGTTATTGGTAGAAGTTGTATGCTAAAATTGCAGGGTCACTTTTTATATTAAATTTTGCTGATATATTTATATAATAGAACTAACTTATGGCAAAAGTCAAACACTTCTTATTTGTGCATGATATCTTGTTAAAAAAAGTTTATTTTGCTTCCTTCCTTTGGCTTGAGCTATCCCTTCCTGGTTGAATGACTTGGATGAAATCAGTAACAATCTGTGTGAATAGATAAGGTAAAATCCATGGCTTGGGTCCTGCCTGCTGCAGCATTGCAGTCCAAACATGTGCTGCATAAGAGTAATTACATCCAAGAAGTGCACACCTGCTACCATGAAGTCTGTTTTGGACAGACTGGGGAAACAAGGCCCTTCATTTTTATATTTACCAGTAAAGCATTTTTTATTGCTGATCTCTTCTAGCACCTGCAGTACTCCTTATACCAACAACAACCTGTCAGGTGGGGGGATTGTGCCTAGTGCTTCTTGAGACAGATGTGTTCTCCTGGCCCCACTTGCAGTAGGTGAGACAAAGCAGTCAGAGAGTGGAAGCATTCAACTGTAGTCATGTACTGAACTTTCTCTTCATAAGGAAATAACAAAAACATTATTTTAAATAATATCTGACCAAAACCAGACACAAACTACACTAATGATAAATTAGCAACTGTAAGAGCACTTGGTGTTTTCTTCTCTCTGCATCACAGGCAGCAGACAAAACCACAAGCCAGACAGATTTTTCATTTCTAAGGTAGTTTGAGGGAGGTTGTATCTGCTGCATCCCATGAATTTGGAATACTCTTCTTTCTGTTTCTAGACACATAAGATTTAGAAAAAGGAAAACAAAAAAGGCAATTGGAGATACAATCACATAATTTAACTTGCACATCCAGCAAAGGATGATCAGAAAGAACAATTTGACTAACACCAAAATCAGAATTAAAAGATAAATTTCCTTGGCAAAGAATATGACCTTCCTGTCTCTGTGCTCTTTCTGTGCCTGTTGTTCTGCACTACAAACAGGAACCATAGTAACACATTCACCTGCCCTTGTTTTATTACTACCAATTGTTTAAACTAAACAAGAAAATGACATAGGGCAAATGTCATTTGTTGTGGACAAAAAATACAGCCCAGCTGTACAGTTAATTTTAATGAAGCAAAATTAAAAGAAAACACCTCACTGTTGCAGTGACACAAATTCTTTTTTTTTCTAGAGGAGCGATAGCGTGTACTTAGAGAGGGCTCTTGCCTGCCATCCTGATGGAGCTGTTGGCTATTTATTGAAAGTCAGTTTACAGCCATAAAATCACAGAATCATTGAGGTTGAAGGAGACCTCTAAAATCATTGAGGGCAATCGTTAATCCAGCACTGCTGTGTTCACCGCTAAACACCAAGTGCCACATCCACATGCCTTTTGAACCCTTCCAGGCATGGTGAGTCCACCAGTTCCTCAGACAGCTTGTTCCAATGTTTGACAACCCTTTCCCTGAAGAAATTTTTTCTAACATCCAATCTAAGCCTTCAATTACACAACTTTTCCTCCTGTCCTGTTACTTGTTATCTGGAAGAGACCAACCCCCACCTCACTACAATCTCCTTTCAGGTAGCTGTAGAGAGAAATAAGGTCCCCCCTGAACCTTCTTTTCTCTGGACTAAACAACCCCAGCTCCCTCAGCTGCTTCTTCTCCTTGTCCTCCAGACCCTTCCCCAGCTACATTACCCTTCTCTGGACATGCTCCAACACCTCAATGTCTTTCTTGTAGTGAGGGGCCCAGAACTGAACACAGGAATAGAGGTGTGGCCTCACTAGTGCTGAGTACAGGGGGACAGTCACTGTCCTAGTCCTTCTGGCCACACTATTTCTGACACAAGTCAGGATGCCATTGACCATCACTCATTCCATATGTTCATGCAACACAAGATTGCTCTGCTGAGGGAATTAAATCCATACAAATTCCTAGTAGATTAGGTCAAATAATATCACAGCAATTACTTTTAACTTTTGTCAGTTTTAGAAACATTTCTTATCTCTTATAAGAAATCTTGTAAGATTTCTTATGTAGGTATTTCCTAGCTGGTGGAAACCAAGCCCCAGACCTAATCAATGAAACCTCACCAGTCAATTCCACAATGAGCTTTTTAAACAACCCTTTGAAAGCACAAATAACTTGTAGGTTATTTTTGTCAATTTCCATAATTCCTTCACCTTCTGTGAACTGACTCAGCTCTAACTATTTCATACATTAACTGAATCCAAGTTACTGTATGTGAACAATAAAGTGTTCCCTGAGCTGACTTGTTTCAGATTTTTTGCAAAGTCACTCTTATGGGGTTTTTGCTCTTATAGTTCCCCTCTGTTACAGTACAAACTCCTGAGGACACCAACAGAATTAGCACTAACCTTTGTACTGAAATAAACTTGTAAAAACTGTTCATTGCTAACAGACTACAAAAAGTACTAGTAGATTGTTCACATATTCTTGGAACCTGTTAAGTACAAAAGTTATTCTTATATATTTTTTTGGTAGAAATGGTCTCTTTATTGCCAAAATACGTATTTATTATAAAACACGGGAAAGGCTGTATGTGAAATTGCATCTTTTCTTTCAATTGATATACTTTATGTGTGGTTTTTCTGTGTGCATACTTGTGTACACACACACAACATAAAGTTTGTAAACCAAATATTTTTAAGATCATCTAGCACAGCCCTGTGCGATGAGATATGTATTGGAAAACTAGATCATACTTTTGATGTTTTTTGACCTTGTGTTTACAGTATCTAAAGTACTCAACGTTTGAAACTACCATGTGTGTTGTGGAGTGTCTCTCTTGAACTTAAACGATTGAATACTGCAAGAAGACCGTGAATTTAATCACTTAACTTCTTCAATTGTGGTTCAGCACTCCAGTGCTGTCTTCAAGCACATCTCAAACGTTGACTTAATTTCTGCTCATTTCTTAGATAGAGTACACTGAAAGCAAAAGGAAATGGTTTACAGAACTGTGAAATGTCAGGTTTTGTCAAGTGCCAACACTATTTAAACATCCGTGTGTATACCCATGTTCAGAAAATGTGTGTCTCTGCTCAGAAAGGTGGAAGGAATTATGGTGTTGTTGATGAGCATTTCATGCAAACTTGTCTAATTTAGGCCACCTATTCTCTGGCAATGTGTTTTTCTAAAGTATATAACTTTATCTATTCAAATTCTGAGAAATTAAGAAATTTCCTCCTACCTTGTCTTTGTTTGAAATTAGTGTTAACATTATATATTATAATCATTAAATACTAGTTCCCATTACCCTGTTTTAAAAGATTTAGCAATGAATCATGTGAAGACCAGAAACAATATCCTTAAAACACATGCTGCAAACATAGCCAGTTAGCATTTCCTACAGCTTGGTGAAACCCCAGTGGCCTTTACAATGCCTTTTAGGGAAAAAAAAGTAAATAGAGAAAGACCATGTACTGGTCATAATAACTCAATAGTCCTGTTTAGTGGTTTGGTTTTTTTTAGAGCCAGTAGGAATAAGTATAACATATGCTAGCATAGATTAGTTGGTTTTGAATAATGTTGCTGGCAGAAACGTTCACCAGGTATTGTATAAAGTTTCCTCAATAGCTGTCTTTGATGGCTCTCTGTGCAGGACAATACAGAGCTATGCAGAGCTGAGTGATCTCTGAGCAGGTTTAGAACTGAGAAATAGTAACCAACAGTTCATCCAGGCTAAGAAGTCCTAAAGATGAAGTCAGGTATCTGTGTGAGGAATTATTTTGTAACATGTGAAAAGCACTGTTGGTTATAGAAGACTTTCTTTGTGTAGGATCCTATCTGTACTGAAGAGATTAAGTCATAAAAACATAAGAGATGCCCTACAAGGTCAATCCAATAGCCCGCTCTAGCCCCATTTCTTTGTTGCAAAAAGGATTTTGTGAAAAGTGAACAAGCCTATCTACTTTCTTTGGTCTCTTACCTTTGTACTTCACCAAAGGCTGGAACTGTTGTATAAGCAATGTCAGAGGGTACATCACTGTCATGTTTAATTACAGACCTATTCTCAAGTCTGTTTAGCAAAACCATAGGTGCTGACACTGCACAGTTCTTTATTTCTGTTAGTGGGCAAAGACCAAACTATTAGGACAAAAAAAAAAAAACCAAATCCCACAAAAAACCCTCTCCTCTCTGCAGAAAGTTTTATATTCCTAAACAAGTGTTCTGTTTTTTTTTTCTAGATTGTTGATTGCTTAGTTATGAGTGATGTAAAAAAGGACACACTTAAAATAAATAGTCACAACAAGAAATGGTAGCACTGTGTAGGTCCCCACGACATTCAGGGACTGGTCCTTTACAGACCACACCTATCTGCCCCATCTGCACTAATGTACCAGAGTCAACTGGGCTGCGGGCATCAATGACTTTACTCTCACAGGTTTACCCATCAATTAATTTTGCTTCCTACCAAAGATGCAGTACTAAACTTAGGATGTGAACTGTTAATATCCTGCAGGATATTATAATACATCCTATTATGTTCTGACATGAGGCTATAGCAGATCTTGCAAACATTATGATATTGAGCAGCCTTCTATTAACGTAGTTTAAACAGCACAAAATTTGCCTGCACTTTTATTTTAAAACAGTTTAGTAGAGAAAATATGATTAATCAGATTCAGATGTTTTTCTGTAGTATAATGTTTTGGGTTTTCTCAAGTTATGTAAGCAAAGTATGCATAGTAGAGAAAGAATATAATTTATTAGGTGATATTTAAAAGAGAGACAAAATGTTATTTATTACTCTGTGTAAGAGGAAAAACAATTTTCAGTTATTTTTAAATAGTACTATATGAGATATATTTGAAGGCCTTTCTTTTGTTAGAACTTTAAGAGATTAAACTTCTTCAGTTAATAAGTTTATCCTTCATCACAATTTTCCTAAGTGTTGGCATTCAGGTTTTCACCTTATAACTTTGTGAAGAAAACCATAAGTGTTATAAGAAATTAGAATGGAAATCTACATCTTTGCAGTTTTCAGTTCTCCAAACATGCCTAGAATTCATCTGGAAATAGCTCTTCAGAAGATCAAACAAAATATTGATCATGAATGTATTCCTTTTCCTTGTCACTTAAATCACATAGAAATACATAATTTTTTTTCATGCTGGTACACTAATCTTAGCCAATGAAAACTGGAAGAACAAAGCAGTGAATTAAATAATAAGCGATGACTCCATAAAGGATTGCACTAATTGACATTTTCATTACTTCTATGCAGAATATTTTATTATATTTTACCTTATAAATTTATCTTCAGTAATATTGGTAAGGATTTTTTCCTAGCTCTCTCTCACTAATACAGATATATTTCTAGTTTAATTAATATTATTCATCCATATTTATAGCACAAACAATTTTGCAGCACACTTTTTCAAACCTCACTGCATAAGAAGATAAAAAAAGAAATCTAAGACTCACATGTGGGAATGAATATGTAACATGAATTTCAGAAATTATGAGAAATCACCAACTTCAGTTTTCCTTTTGAAATTACTGATCTTTTCAGTTAGTGGAAGTCTCTGTAAAGAAATGCGGATGGGGTCTTTGCTCCTCTAAGAGTATGTAGTGAAAGGATTCATACACAAGAACATGCAGAGAGAAAACCTGTGGGGCACATGAGGAGGGAGGTGGTGATGAGAACAAGCCTGCTCAGTTGTGCTGACAAAGAAGGGTATGCAGTGTGGGAATGTTTCTTTTTCAGGATTATCTGAGCACCTTGCCAATAAGGAAAGGGAGGGAGACAAACACGCAGACATCAAACCTGACCAGTTTATGTTGACAAAGACAATAATCAAAAATAAACTCAGTCACACTAGTTGATGACCTATCAAGAAAAAACAGGCAAATCAGACTATGCAATAAATAAGGATGTAAACCTGGGGGTCCAGGATGTTGCAGAGGCTTCTGCGTGGCTTCATCAAGTGATGAAGCAAGGTTTAGGGAAAAGGGATCAGGAAGGAAAAAAGTGAGGGGTAGACTCTCTGCCCCATGTTGAGTGCTGCAAGGACTGAGTGCCAGCTACTGGGGGGACTGGTGAGACTACTAGACCAGCAACTGGAGTCAGAGCTGGGGTGTAGGTGTCTCTGGCCTGTGATGTCAGCTGCTGGAGCAGGTGGGGTCTTGGTGCCAGATGCTGAGGGTGAGTGGGGGTCTTGACTACCAGCCACTGGGTTATGTCTTGAAAAGAGATGCCGGGGAGACTGGTGTGTGTGAGGCGAGTGTGGGTATGAGGGGCTGGGATCGAGGCAGGGGTTTTGGATAAAGAGATGGGCTGTTCTGGTTGTTCAAGGGAAGATCTGCAAGTGTGCATGTTCTTGTGAATCTAGAGAGTGAGTGTGTGTATGTGTGCGTGTGTGCACATCATCGCTAGTGATCTTCTGTCTTTGCCAGTGAAGAGGATGAGCCTGGCTTATGAAGAGATCTGCTCTGCCACCAGTGTCCTGGGCAGGCAAAGGGGGTTTTTTGCTCCTAAGCGTTTCTGTATTATTTCTGTACTGAGGTGAGTTTCCCTGTGAGAAAAGAAAATAATTTCTCTGGAATGATTTTCTCAAGAAAATCAATTGAGTGCTTTTGGAAGCTGTAATGGTTTAAGTGAATGTATGATTGAAAATTTTCTTGTCTATTTGAGTTTCCCTTAATGTTAAATCAATTCATGTTATTTGTGTTCTCTGTACCCTGTTAACAATAAGGCTACCTCAAGGTTTCCACTTTGTTCCTCAGTTGGTATGAATACCAGTTATTGCCTCTTTTATTGTATATTATGTCAGCATTTCAGTATTTTTGTTCATGTTTCTGTTAACAAATGCATACAGGTACTACTAGCATTGATGCAAGATTTTACAGTGCTATTTGGTAGACTACACACCAGAAATAGGCTCTGCAGAACACATTTTAAGTTTGGATTTTTTAAAGAGGTGATCATATGGCTATATTTCACACCTAAAGTCCCAAAGACAACGGTAGCCTTTCATTGATTCCAAATACAAGCTGTTGTTTTAGAACAAGCTTTAAATGCAATGGGACCCTTATCCAGGTACCAAAACCACTACAGGAAACAAACTTTGATGATTGACTTTACGCTTTTAAATTGGAGAAATACCAGGGACTTGTGTAAATAAAACACCATAAAAAAGTAATATGTTATCACTTTCATCTGCTATTTATTTTTTCATATAGAAAAACTTCAGAAGAGGTTAAATAATACAGCATGCAGATGACCAATATTGTGGAAAATTAATATAAATATTGAAATCAGTTACACAATAGCTAAGCGGGGACTCACAAGATGAGATCAATTTATGGATATTTCCGCAAATTAACTCTATCAGACTGTGATTTCATTGCTGCTTTATTATCTTTTGTTCCTATTGTACAGTGAACCTAGTATTGGGTGGGCTATGTTAATTAACAGAGCCCATGCACTTGGCTTTGTAATACTATAGAGAAATAGTCACTTCCAGCCACCACAGAGTGCAAGAGTAGCCAAAGGAGCAATGGTTTGTCATCCTGCAGCAGACTCAGAGCAAATCAATTTCCATGTTTGCAACACAGTCAGCTGCTATTATCAACTATTGAAGAATTAATGGAGTATTATGCATAATCCCTTACAACAGAAACAGATGACGGTATGGTTATGACCTACCGAAGTCATTACTGGAAAGGTTTATACACAATGTGTCACAGATTTTTAGACTAATGGACCAGTAATATTTGTGTTTACGTTTATGAGACAGTAAATTTGTACTGGACTGTAAGAGGAAATTCCTACCCTTGTGGTGGGTTTAAACCAATTTACTCACTATTGAATTTTCCCTTATCTAAACAATCTCAAGCAGTTACTTAAACTTACTGTAAAAGGCTGCGAAGCCCTGGCAGCCCTTTCTTTTTGGCAGAGCTTAGTATTTCTAACAAAAACAATGGGGTAACATGAAACAAAGATATTTTTTAGACCAAAACAGACCTTGTAGGCTCAGAGTCCTTTTTGACACCTGTTACCCTCTTCTCATGAGATCTGTTATTTTCCAAAACTGTGTATTTCACACTGTAATGATTATTCAAAGAAAAATCTCAAAGTATAGTGAAACTATAGACAGCCACTTTCAAACATGCAGACAGATTTTTAAAAACATACATAACATAAACCAGTGCTGCTCTGTTGCTTTGATAGATTTCTGCTGCTAACATAGCATAGAAATGAACCTTTTAATTTTTCACAATTACTCACATGTTCTATGTTTTTCTCAGTGGAAAGAAAAGCAAACTTATTTCATCCACTGTCATTGTGAAAAGACTGAGAAACTCCAAGTCCCGCACATGATGCACGCAAGATAGTCTTCATTTTAGTTTGTGAGAAGTTATTCAACAACAAGGAGCTGAGTAATATACATGACTCAGATCTTTACAAAGCAAATTTATTGTGGTTGCCAAAGGTTAAGTGTACTGCCTGACTTAACCATTCCTGAAAACCTGAATTTCTAGTTTCGCTTGGAGGAAACTAGATTGTGATTATGGTAAATAAGTAATCAGGACTGAGCTGTGTCACTATACATACACAATTAAAATTATTTTTTATTTTAAGTCCAAGTCAGTTACTTTCTGCAGTGTGTTAGGATTTCAGATAATTTACTTATGCAGATAGAGAAGGCTGTTGTTACCTAAACATTTAACAACTTCCCCTGACTCACTTTTTGCTGATGGTGCTTTGGTGAATGAGGTTTAAAGCAGTGATATCTGGACAATAAATATGTGATGAAAATTAATATTAAGGTGTTCTCTTGACAAGTACAAAAAATAAGTGGTGTAATGAACTAAGAAAGGGAACGCGAAAAGAACTATATAGCACAATCCTCACAGTGGACATTCTGTGAAATTTTTTCCCCAAGTAGGGCTGAAATAGCTACCAAAAGCACATACCCTGTGGGAGCAGGGTAAGACAAAACCCAGCGTTTTCTGAGCAGTGCAGCAGCTCAGGCAGCAGCAGGTTATAGCCCTTGGGCACTCAATGCAGTCCTCAGCTTGGTCTTGTCTTTATTTTCTCATTGTTGCCTATTAACTCTGGTTTCCTCTCTTCGCTCCATCCATCCACATGCATATCCTATGGTCCTCTCAGCTTTGAATTTTTACTGTCCTGTTTTCTCCCTTCTTCCTTGTGTGTCCTATCCATTCCTTTATCATTAGCTTTAAATTCCTTCCTCTTAAATTTTGTGTTCAGTATCTGATGAAAAATTACAATGAGAGACAGACAACATTCTAAATGATCCCAGGCTTGCCTGTAGAAGGAGGTAAGGAGGAAGGGCTCTGTTTTCAGAGGACCTACAACGCAATCTGCACAATGAAAATCTACAAACCCAGAGTAATCTCTAACTTTTCGCTATGTAGATTCTTGTGCCGTATCTGAGAAGGCTTGTGTTTTTGAAATGCTCATGAAAGGAATCTTGCTTGCTAGTGTTCATCTTCATGGTTTAGCCTGACTACAGATTTTGATTCTTCTCTTTTTTTTTTCTTTCAAAAGCTGTCATCAGGTTCACTGTAGATTATAAAGGGAAAATTGAAGCAGCCAGCACTCATCTCCCACACTTCTTCATGCACGCAGCTCATCATTTGTAAAGCACATCTGTTTCTTAACTATGTTATATCTGGAAGGCTTTCATCT
Source organism: Manacus vitellinus (assembly GCF_001715985.3). Classification (NCBI taxonomy): domain Eukaryota; kingdom Metazoa; phylum Chordata; class Aves; order Passeriformes; family Pipridae; genus Manacus; species Manacus vitellinus. Next base: position 19,348,605 of record NW_021940604.1, read on the forward strand.
TTGCAGTAATATTTCCTAATTTCTTGAAATATCAGCTCTTGAAGAAATGCTATTACTTCATTAGTCTTATAATTAAGACAGCCTAATATTTTCTATCAGAAGAACTTGTTTTGTTGCTTTTTCCAGGCTTTACCTGATTGGGTGTGAATTTTCCAGGGACATACCAGGCACAGACTGCCTCTTTCTCTCCCTAAAAGCAAAAAACATGGCTCAGAACAATATAAGAAATCCTTTGTGCGTGTACTTTGGAGAAGTAGGAGAGATTAATATTTAGGAAGGGAGATTGCTGTACTAAAAGTGTGTGCTTTTCTGCCATCTGAGAAAACTTTGTTTTAATCAAACCAAGGCTTTGGAAATACAATTACACTTTATATGTGATAACCAAACATATTCATTAAAATTTGACAGCTGCATTCTATATTTTTGATATTTTGGGAAAACCCAGCAAGTGCTTGAAGCCTTCCTCTCAGTACAGAGAGGACTTGCTGGTGGTTCCCTTGGTAACTTCTGCCCCTGCTTCTGCACTCTTCTACTCACAGCAGACTGCAAACCTGTCATGGATTAAAAGCTGGTTCAGCAGCCCTTTGTCCTGCACGGATGACAGTAGTGAAGAGCGGTACACACAAGCCTGTTCAGGTTTCCCTGTGCTGAGTAAGGGCACAGTATGGTCATATGATGAAAGTAATTGAATAAGACCCTGGAGGATCTCTCTATCTCTTCAGCTTTCCATGCATCTCCCCTTGTCTCCTCTGACACAGAAGTTTTCGCCTATTGCTGTCCAAATAAATTACTACATACTGTACATCATTAAATTCCCTGAAAGATAGGCCCTGAACTTTTCAAGCTGGACATTCAAAATTAGTGAAAAATGTTTGTAATAGTTTCTTATTGTCTGGGCTGTTTCTCCACTGCAGAAAAATTTTATAATTAGAAGTGCCACAAAAAGAATGTAACAAATGTTTGTAAAGCACTGGGATATTACAGACACGAACATTATAATAGAGGATGTTAGGAAATAAACCACTCATGTAATTTTGTAACTGGCATTAAGACCAGAGGCTAAACAATGTACAGTAAATAAACTCTATCTACACAACGACGAAACTAAATAGAGGGCAACTATTGATTGAACAGCATTCGTATTAACAATGTAGGGAGCACTGGATATGACCATGTAATTAAAGATGGTATCATCCTGGATTTTTCTGAAAAAGGCTGAGTGGATGTCATCTCCTAACTTTGGAGTTCTTGAGTTTGCAGTTACAGCTTTCTATGACAGTAGATTTTGAGGCATTTAAAATGTAAACTTCATGTACTGCTGTAGCTTTTCTTTATTTGTTTTAGCTATTACACAAGCTTTTTGCATTCCAGAAGAAAGTGGGATATAGGTTGTTTCAGTATATATAACATTTTTTTTTGTCCTCACCCAAGTCTTTTGCTCTAATTACAGTCTCTTTGCTCTTCTCAGTCTAAGAAACCTCTTCTCCTCAGCCTAGTACTACAGACACAGTTAACACACTCCAGTTAATCTTCTGGAGGGCCAGCTAACCTGTTTGTTATTGACATTTGTTATTGACATTTGTTCTATAATTGAGACTTCTGGTTGAGAACCACAGGAAACTCAACAAACCCTCTCAGCTGCTGACATTTAGCAGTCTCATGAGATGTACCCTAACATGAGAACGTAAATCCCAGTTGAAAGCACTTATGAAAAATGAGACGCAAGATGCCCATAATGCCACAAAATGCTGATCCAGGGATAGGGTCATGCTGTCTAATTTAACATCTTCAGTCATTTTTGAAAATAAATTTCATGTGACTGATTTTCTGCTATTTATTCTGTTATGCCTCCAAGCTGTTTCTCAGCATTTTTTCTCCCATTTCCTCCCTCTTCATTCCTATTGTAATGATCATGACTTCTATATGTGACTGTACCTTACTGCTGACTCAGCCCTCAGGATTTTCCCTTTTAACTGAACATTCACAAAATTAAGAGTATGTCAGAGACCTCTGCTTCTAGCCTTGTCTTACCTCCAGTGTCCTGCTGCTTGCATGAGAAACTGAAATAATCCCCCCTTATCCCATTTACAACTGGTTATTAAAGCAAATTCAGTGACTTCAGATATGACATTGTGGAGTTGATTCTGATTTTACTCCTGTACATATTAAATCTAAATAATGGTAGAGGATAAAATGGGAAGCTGTGCTCTGGTGAGCCCTAGTGGAAATGGGTGAAACAGTCAGAACTTTTACATCATTTTCTCTGTTGATCTTCAGTGTAGACAACAAAAGAGCAGTGAGAGATCTGCTGAATTTCCAAGGAAGTCAAAGACTGTAGCTGTTGCTTCAGAGCTGGTGTTTAGCTTGGTCATGAGGATCTTACCCACACCCCAAAAGGGGATGCACGCAGAGTCCTTAATCATGAATTTAGAGTGTCTGTTGATGTACAACTGCAAAGAGGCTGCCCTAGGAAAGACTTGTGTCTCAAGAAGTATTTTGTCAGGCCCATGACTGGGCCCTGCTTTATCTAAGGCTCAACAAACACCTTGTTTTAGAGTCAGGATTTAGCATTTTGGGATTTAGGAGATGCCAAGCAGAGAGCTCCAGTGTAGGGAGGTGAGGGGTCTGCAAAATGATTGTCCAAGGAATGGCAAGCTGCCAAAAGATATTTCCCCAGAGAAATTTTTCATCTGGAGCATGGTGGGGAATGGTTTTTTTGGGTTTAAGTTTGAGTGTTGGATAGAGTTAATTTCAGGATAGAAAAAGAGCCTGTAGTTCCCAAATTATTGAGATCTTCTGTTAAATCTTCGGTCTCTACCTCAAATGAGTGTATTGCACTGGTTTGATCAGAAGAGGATTTTGAATTAATGAGAAGGAACAGAGGGAAGAAAACTCATTTTACATGCTCTTATTTTTGGATGAGGATATTTGTGGGTTTTGGTTTTTCCAGTGGGACAGTTGTCCTCTTATAGGCATGTTGCCGTGCACTGGAAAGAGTAGCAGTGGTATAGCATTGGAGAACTTTGCCTCCACCTCTTTCTTTGCTTTGGTGATTGGCTTTAGTAAGTCAGTATCTTTGTGGCATGTGATAGCCCTTGACCCATATTACTCTTCCTCTCTTCTACTTTCCAATGTAAAAACTTCTGCCATATCTTCCTACTATAAGAAAAAAAGTGCAAAAGTAGAAGTGACTATTTTTATTTTAGTGGATTTTTATGTAGCAAAGCTCAGGGAGACAAAAAGCAGAGGCAGTTAAATGTGGCTTTGACGTGTAGATGGAGATCAGCAGTGCATTGCACCCTGGAGGACAGAGGGCTTCTGAGCAAAGGTGGTGATGGAGCCAGGTAACACTATCAACTTCTGTTGAACTCACGACTCCATTTTAATTCAAAATGGACTGAATGCATGGGCAGGAGTGAGTGTAAGGTAACATGGTTGTTACTCTTGAGAATTGTTTTGTGCAGGGCTAAGGGCTGGACTCGATGATCCCTGTGGGTCACTTCTAACTCAACATATTCTGTGATGCTGTGATTCTATGATCTCAGTTTTTTAAAAAAATTACCCTTCTAGTATGACCCCCAGCATTCCAGCTTCCTTTGCTGGAAGAAGGTCTTAGCAGTGATGCTGTCACAGTCAGGGAACATGCCATGAGAGAGCCTGCTGTGATCCATGATGATTATCCTGTGATCAAAAACTGCTAGTGGAATTGATGGCCAATAGAGATATGATTCCTATGCTCTCAAGAACCACAACCAACCTCACTGGTATTCCAGTATTGAGCATCACCTGCAACAAGGAGTGTGTTTGATATGGACCTAGAAGGTCATGTTTTCTGTCCCCAAAATCCTTCTGTACATGGTGGCAGAGATGTGACCTGGAAGGACCCTGAAGTTTTTAATGAAGGGATTCCTGATAGCTATGAATGATGGTGAAAACAAGGGATTTTGAGGAAGCTGCTAGAAACAACCCCAAAAAGCAGATCTGGCATAGTATATTGAAAAGGGAGTTAGGGTGTTGAACGCAGTGTTGGCCAAGAAAATATGTTCCTGGATCTCACTGACAGAAGAGCACTATTGCTGTGCTAGGCAGACAGTTCCTGCTAAAAACAGAAAATTATGCCTAATTCTGAATGCACTTATTTGTGCCATGCCTGGTAATCTACTGATCCTGCGCTGACAATTGTGAGCCAGTGATCTGTCTGTGGGCTGAAGTTCAGAGTGATACAGTGTATGAATTGCTAATTCAAACCTCTCTGGGACTGTCTGGTGCCAATAGAGAGCGCTGAAATCAGATGAAGTGCTGGATACTTAACTTCTGCAATGGATAGCGCTTCATGTTTAGTTCTATTTTTCCAAATGCTGTGTTTCAAAACCTTCATCTGTCTTTGAGCTATAAAACACAAATAGATTTACTAAGGATTGGATGTTCTTTTGGTCTGACCTTCCTATCCTGTAGAGCAATAATTCATGGTGAGCAATTATCTTGATTCATTATTATTTTTTAGAGCACTTTTCCCTCTAAGATACACACTTTTGGATGAAGTAAAGCCTTTTGAAGCATAAGTTCAATTGCTAGAAATTGAAATAAGCTCTTCACACTTTAAGAAAGGAATTTAAACTTCCATTATGCTGAAAATTGTACTTAAATTCAGATGTGCTTTTGTTAAAAAAAAAAAAAAGTGAGTAACCAATTAAATTATTTGCTTTGAAGTTAAAGGGTTGTTTTTTCACAATAATTTGCTTTTGGTACTCTACTATTATTATTGTTAACTTATTTCAATGACTTTGAACTAAGAATCAGATTTTCAAGTGCTATTAAAAGTAATTTTCCCTATATTTTTCTGAAACATTTTGATCAGATCATATAAAGTCAGGCAAATGAGGTAATATACAATATGTGTCCACTTTTCACTCTCCATAATAACTGCTTCAGTTACACTTACCTTCTCAAGTACTGTTGCTCTAATTATCTCATTTGGCAAGTTAGGATCTTTTTAAACTGCTAATTTATCTGGAGTCAGAACCTACATATTATATATCCTCCATATAAACTTTAATGGTAATTTCATATTGATTTAATGAAGTTTTTCCAACCAAGTAAAAATAAGCATCTAATTTGAAAGGTTTTGAAGTCAAAGAAACAGATACTTGTGCCTAATACGATGTACTTATGTGTTGCTTTCCAAAATTATATTCTATTTCATAGACATGACTTTACATACACAGCATAATACTATTTTAATTTGCATTTCCCAAATAAACCAATAATTTCCCCTTATTGCATACACTGTATTTTTGCTCATGTTTTCAACACTGGTAATTTGAGTTACTAACAGTGTATGTTCAAATGTTGAGTCATGTAAAGACTAAATTTTGACTGTCCCTAAAATTCAACTTTGCTCATAATGGATTGGAAGGTCTTTTGGGTTTGGTACAAAATTAAATTCTTTTGAAAAGATGTTCTCTTCTTAGCCCATGAAACCCCCAAAATTAAACACCTCTTCTTATACATTCTCATGAGAATCAGTCACTTTGAACACTACTAAGTGATATCTTATAGTTCAAGGAGAAAAATATTAGGGTTGTTTTTTTTTTTTTCAGATCATATAGTTTGTTAGTTAGTTTTCAGATGTTACTCCCAGAGCAAGTATATTTAGAAATTTCAGAGATATTCTAATTCAAATCAGGGTAGACAGGTTTTCTTTGGGACTGGAATAGGGTTGAACTTGTCCTCTTATTCCTTTGACAAGAACCTCAGTCAAGGATTTGAATATTTATTGATTACTTAGTTTTCTGCAGTCTAAATAATGAATTAATTAAATTAATTGGTTAAATTAATGAACACAGTTGACTAATTAAAATTACCACTAACAAATTCCAGCTTTCTAATGAGATGACTTTCCTGCCAAATATGTCCAAATCATCTTAAAGTCAGAGGACAGGAACAAGGTCGGGAATATCTGCCTTTCATTTTCTTTTATTAACAAAGCACATTCAGTGTGGGTTAGTGCCGTCTGTATTTCCCTCTTCTTATTTCCTCTTTATTAATACAAAACCATTTATCAGTTCTTGTGCTTGCTCAGCCAAGGTGTCACCTAATGTTCTCATTTATTTCCACCATTCCTCTTGATGATTACAAGCCTTACAGGTACTAAAGTAGTCTGTTGATGACTCCTTCAGTACTTTTCACAGTAATTGACAAAGCAAGTAGTTAACTGAATAGGCAACTTACTTGTGGTGTGATACACTGATTTATATTTAAAGTTTGCGTAATAGGTTTGGCTATGATACCTATTTATCACCATTCACTTCAAATAAGGGGTGGAGCTAATCTTGGAAAAAGCTTTGGAAGGAAGCTGAATGACTTCTCAGTTGAAAATGCTGACTCATCTCTGTCTTATTTACATTTAATTTAAACTCAGTGCAAAACAGCAAAAGAGCTGCCTTCAGAGGAGGAAACTAAACCTATTGCTTGAACAAGCCTTTGTGAACTACAGGTTTTAGTGAGAGAGGAAAAACATGTTTTATAAGGCATACATAGGAGGAGATTTTCACAAAACATGGATGTTGAGATGTTTGCAGTGACGTGAGGGGCATATTGGTTTTGTTTGTCAAACAGCAGTAGAGCTGAAAAATTACCAGTAACTTATTTGTAGCAGTGGAATAGGAAAGTCTGCAGGGTGATTTACACCTTGGAACCTGAGAGCCCTTTTGCAGTTTCAGAGATCTTTTGGCTTTTAAGATGTCGGAATGTTAGCACATACCTGCACCTCTACATAGTTCAAGTGGCATCAATGGACTTGGTATCAATTTCTGCTACTGTAGCCTTGGCAAAATTTCTTGGTGATTTTTTTTCTGGGACAAAACCAGTTTGTTACTTCTGAATACTTTTCCCCTTGAAATCAGTAAGACCTTCTATTACCAGTAAAATCCAGATTTCACTCAAATGTGTAAGCAATATTTTCCAGCAATAATTTGTATTATAGTTCTGACTGTTTCCCCCCCTCCCCCCCTTGATATTTATTTGGCAGAGCACAGATTATCTCATAGTAAATGTACAGCATGTTTATAAAAGCTAAACTGTCTTCCTGGTATGTTTCACTGAATGGTAAAATTAATCGTTTTTATTTGTTCAGATGGTTCTTTGGCCCAATCAAACGAGCAGATGCTGAGAGACAACTGTCATACCCTGGAAACCAGGCAGGAGCCTTCCTAATCCGAGAAAGTGAAAGTCTAAAAGGGGAATACTCACTCTCAGGTATATCCTAGCTTTTCATCTAAAGCAATGTTTTAAAAATTTCTTGGGTGATCTGGGCGTTTTCATTTTTGAGAACCATAAACTGTGGGCATGAAAATGAAATTAAGTTTGTAACAATATTTATTTCCTGGGAGATATTTAAAGAAAACTTGGTAAGAGTCGTTTGAGTTTATATTTTATAGACTTTGTTTATCAATATGCTCAGAACAGAAATTAACTTTTTTATGCTTAGTACTTCCAGTGTTCCAGCTGCCTTAAAACGATAGTATTTTCACAATCAAAGCACAAAAATATACATTGCAGTTGTACCCTACTGTTCTGATTAGCACACAAAATAAAAATAAAAGCATGTTGGCAGATATCTGCAGTTTAAGAAAAAGAGATTTCTCCTATAGCTCACACTTAGGTTCATATTTATTTGTCTTCAGGGGTAAAATCATAGATCTTCAAAGCTGTACTTTAGAATCAGTCATGTTTCATTGAAAAATGTGTTGTAAATATCAGTAAAAAATTAGATTGACGATGATGATGCATTTTGAAATTTATTTAAGTCCTTTATTTGAATCTGAGAGATTGTCTAATAAGGACACTTACTTGTTAATAATTTTACTCACTCGCATATAAGTACATAATTTTTTTTCATGCTGTAGATATTTACCATTTTAAGTAGTAAATGTGGTTGTTCATTAGTTGTTTTCTGTGAACATTTTCCATCAAACTTGGCATACAACTATGAGTCCAAGAGCATAGTGTTGTCCCTGAGACAATGAGGATCTACATCCAAGCTACCTAATGTGCTCTACCTATATTAATTTCAGACACCAGCAAAGACTCTTGATGTTTGTGAATAAACCATAAGTAGTCACATGCAGAATTATGTCAGTAAAATGAAAGGCACCCTGTGCATAAACATACTATTTCATAATGACTCCTCTTTTACCTGGATACTTGTGTCATTCAAATGTTCTGAACATTACACAGAAACACAGCTTAATGAACTTTTGACACATTCTTGCTTTCTCTTTCCCACTTATAAGGAAAGGGGATATACCTGCAATGTCTTGTGGTAATGGAAGGGTTGCTTTTTGTTGCCAAGACAAAGAAATGTGAAGTGAAAGACAGGGAGTTTTATGAAATAAATGTGATATTTACAGTTCTGGGAGAGTTCACTCCATAGTTTTCAGTTTACCCTCAAGGAAGTTGGTTCTTGACATAAAGTGCTGAAAGGAAAACTACCATCAGTGAGGAATCAGACTGCTCCTCAGCTGTGACAGAACTGACCCCTGTGCATGTACACTTTCATCCAAGGACTGTATTATAGCCAAAGACCTTGCAAAATGCTTTCTCTTCGTGTGCCAACTTATTGATGTGTTACATGGTTTCAGTTTCCTTCAAGTTTTCTTCATCAGTGAACTGATTTCATCCAAGGGCTGGGCTAGACCAACAACAGTGTGGTGTTATGCAGGGAAGGACAAATAGGCCCGTATTATCTTTTTAATGCTGGCATTTGAATATATGACACCTTACTAAAAATCAATGAAAAATCTTCTGTTATGCATCTAGGAGTGGAAATGCAATTTCTTTTTATTATTCTCCAACTACAGGCGTCTAGGAAAGGTTCAAAATCTTAATTATTTATCCTGCATCCTAACCACTTCTCTAACAGGAAGGCAGCAGTACTTTAGTTAAACTATGAGATACTCCAGAGAAAAATCCAAGACAATGAAAATAAATATTAGGCCAGCATTTTTGGTACGATGAGATTATCTTTTGATGCTGCTGTTTAGTTTTTTCCACAGAAATTTTGGATAGAAAGTTTATTCTATCTGATTTAGTATATTTGATTAAATTATAAAAGCCTGTGGTAGTAATTTTTCTGGTTTCTGTATCAGTTTATTCAGGAACAGGAGATTTGATGATGACTGATAGCAGCAAGATATGAAACCATCAGTGTGGATTTCTTTCTTACATTCTAAAGCAAATGATGAAGAGGTTTGTGTTGTGGAGAGTATTAATTGGAAAGAAGGTTGTTTAGTTCACCAGGTGCTATGGAGAAGACAGTTTTCCTTCATCTCTCCTCTTTGTGCCATCAGAAGGAATTATGAGACACTGAAGTTGAAGCAGAAGGACAGGTTCTATCTCCATGGTAGCTGATACACTGACAGGGGAGAAGTCAAAACCTGGTATTTTGGAATATGCCCTAATTTCCATTTCCAGTTTTTTCAGTGCAGAAAGAGTAGACTCCCAAAGTCCCATCCTCTGTAGGTCTGGTTGGTTTGCTGTTTTGGTTTCATTTCAGAGTAGATTATAATGGCTAGAAGAGTGATAACCTGGCTTTCAGAATTAAGGTCTTTAAGAAAATGTTTTAATTCTCTATCCAGCCTAATATTTAGGTGCAATAAAGGTAAAAAAAATAAGAGTAATTGAAAGGGAAGAGAGATTTTTACTCAAGAACCCATAAACTGACTTTATGACTTTCATGCTTGATTTCATACTCATATGGGCAATGTTTAAAAGACTTGATGTTAATTAGGGAAACAAATGATCTCCTTAGGAAAAAAAACCAAACCAACCCTACCTTTCATGAAAATGGTACTTTTCACTCTAACTTGGGAAAACTCTGAATTTTTAAGATTTAGATAATAAGTAACTATTTAAATTAAAAATAAAAAGTCACATTCAGAAAGGCTTTTCTCATCTCTGAATGGTTAAATGGAAAGCTCATCAAACCAGATAGGCCACTGAGATGTGTTGCTATAAATTAAAGTGTTTGACATTTTAAAAATAGGTTTTCCCATTTTAAAAATGCACATGTTGTCAACAGATTTTTATGTTGATGACTCCAGCATCTGGTGTGAAATGTATTAAATTTTAAACACGTTGGTGGCATCTTAGACATTGCCTCTTTTTAATTAAAAGCCATAATTTAGATGTGCTCAGCTTAATTGAGTGTCATTGCCAATGATAGCAGGAAGCTCTTTACTTAGCCCGTCACTGAATAATGGTATCTAAAAGACTTATTGTATTAAATAACAATGTAAATGGTTTGTGTTTTCTTCAAATTTTTTTTCCATGCTCCTAAAAAATATTGTGTGGTTTCCTTTAAGCCAGACTGGGTTTCAGCATAAGAAAAAATAGGTAATTGTTTAAAGAAGCAGACTCATAGGACTGGTAAAATCATGGCCACAGTAAGAGAATGATATTGGATCTGCCTCTGCACTTGGTCTGTGCTGATGAGGGTGATCTCAGGGGTCAGTCTCCTCCCACATCCACCTGGGGCATGGAGACTGAGCAAAACTCATGCTGGCAGTGCTGCATGGCCAGTGCTGGGGGAGCACTGCTGACAGGAGTGATGTGGGGACACAGCGTTGCTGGCGGTAGTGGTGCCTTAGTGTCTCCACGATTCATTTGGTGAAGATGTTGACTCTGTGGATGCCACCATATGTTTTTCTGCCCTGAAAAAGAGTAGTAGGTTATTTTATTCTCTTTCTTCAGGTGGCAAAATCTACTTCTGCTTAGTCCAATCATATGCAGATGGATTGCAGGGAGAGGAGAATCCTTCTGTTAAACTGAAACCATGTAGAAATCTAATGGGGAACTGTGATTCTTCTGGAAAGGGCAGGTTGAATTAAAAAACAGTCTTCAAACCCAGCTACTGTCAAGCTGTGTGAAGCTGAAGTCGTAATCCTATCCTGATAAGCAGTCTGATATGGATGTAGGGGTGACTGGAAGGGGTTATGGCTAGCTGTTCCCTGGGTGACATGTGCTCTGTATCATCTCGGCAGAGGAGCCACACCATGTCACAGAACTGCAAGTGTGTGGTGCAGGAGTTGTACAGCCAGACTCAGCCCTGGGATACAAGTAAACCTGTCAATACTGCACTAATCTCAGCTACTTATCACAAGAAGAGGTGGTATCAGTGCAGAAATTTTCTCCAGCTTCTCCACACACATCACCACCTGACCTAGATGCTGTCAATTATAAGGCTTCATAGAAGTCTCATTTAAGAAATTAGAGCACATCCTTCAAAACAGCTCTTGCATTATTAATGTTAGGTGCTTCACAAGTAATAGTTATAATACTTCTAATAAACAAAGCAGGTAGTCAAACTGCTATTACTTGTGATGTACAACTGAGACTGAATTAACAGTCATCCTGTTGTCCTTTTACTCAATGCATCCTAAAGACTTATTAGTTTTTCCAGATCAGTTTTCCTGTGAACTTGGGAAAAGTCAGCAAATTTTCAGTCTTTTATTACTTAATTACTCTTTACTTCATTTTGCTTCAGCCCAATTTCCAAATGATACATCACAAAAATATGCGTGTATTTTATAATTATAAATACTACTTATGGGTGTTAATTTAAAAGGAAGTGGCATTTGAAAAGTGTGATGTATTTATCTTTATCATCTGGATTTTATTTACAAATATTCTTATTCCCGGTCCTCATGACTGGAAATTCTCAGGTCCCTAAAAATGCTGCCTGGGGCGGAGTATTTTGAACAGCTGCTCTCTGCCCTCTGGTGGTCTGGGATGACAATCGCACAGTACAATGCAAAACATATTTGATTATCTACGATAGTTCTTAAGGAAGAAGAGATTTTCCTTTATAACTTGATCACTTAAATAGTGAGAGAAATTATTCTTTATATGAACTTTGTTAATTGCACGCAACCAATAATTTTCTACATACAATATGCAACTTAACGTTCTTCTATTATAACCAAACTGTTTGCCAAAATCCATACAGTGTTACAGTATAAGGAATATATCAACTATAGTAAATCCAGAGGAGAGCAATAGCAATTTTTTCATTTAGCTATTGCTTCTTGGTTTTTCCAAAATGTGGTGCTTCATATTTAGTTCTGCTCCAGTGTTTCTCCTTCTGGCTAATCCTCAGACTCATTAAATGATCCCATTCTCCTGTTTGGCTTAATTCACGATCTCACTGGCCCCAAGCCTAACTGGGCGGGCTGCATCCCTTCACCTTGAACCCACACCCACAGCTCTAACAGACAGCAAAAATATCTGTCCACACTTTCAAATCCTGGTCTATCACTTAATCTTACAGCTTGGTAGCATTCAACGAGCTCTGAAATTCCTAGGATCAGTAAATCTCTGTTTAAGACACAGCAAATTTGTCCTACTATTTAAACATCTTCCTTCCTAAGGTATGCTTTATATGATCAGGATTCCTCATTACCAGCGGGGCTTATTGTGGAACACTGTTAATGTTAGAGCTAACAACTGTGGCATTGTTAGGAGCTAAATCAGTTACCCTTCTGTATGCAATGTAAACTCTCAATTGCCCATTGAAAATGGACAGTGATGTCTAACTAATGGTGTGTCTTGCTAAAAGACACCCATGTAAGTAAATAAATACCTTTTCAACTCTTCTGAACTGCCCTCTGTGGTGATTTTGAGCCAAAAAAGATTTTTGAGCATTCACTCTACATATACCTTTATTTATTTTTTTTGGTAAATTTTATACATGTACTACTGTACTGATAGATTGTGTATGTTATAGAACATACACAAAAAATTTAAAAAGGATGAGACAAAGATTAAATAAACTACTTAAAAAATTTTATTTTATTTTATTTATTAATGGTACAAATGGTACAAAAACCAGAGCATTATTCACCTGATTTTTATGTATTCCAAACACACATGAAACTCAAAAAAACCCTGGGAAGATGTGAGTGCTTTTCAGGGAATTATGGCCATGTGAAGAGTATATCTGTTTCCTTTAAAATGCCTACCAGCCCAGCAGCTGCTATTTGAAATGTTGACATTGATAAAAGAAGTATTAAAAACTGATTAAATGATTACTGTGAATAAGATGCTTCTAGTTTTGGTATCTTCAGAGATGGTAAACATGAGCTGCCTCACATAAGATGTATTTATGTACTTCTACTTCTGTTATTATGGTGCAAGCAAGAATCTCCAAACCTGAATGGCTGAAGATTGATAGACTCAGTATTAAGATATCTAAACAGTGGGCTTTGGCTTGAAAGAAGCTTTTTATAGTTTTCCTATTCAAAACAAAAAAATTTATTTTAAAGTCCTCATAAATATATTTAGGAACCTTATGAAGGCTTGGTCATAAATTATGATGTACCATTGCAATAATTCCTAGAAATTTAATATATTTAAATATTTTTAGTTTTTGATGGTGCATCTGTGAAGCACTACAGGATCAGAAAGCTGGATGAAGGAGGCTTTTTTCTAAGCAGAAGGAAAACTTTCAAAACTCTGAATGACTTGGTTGACTATTATAGCAAGAACAGTGATGGCCTCTGTGTGATGCTCGGAAAGCCATGCCTAAAGGTAAGAGTAGATGCTATGCTGTGTAAAATATTTATTGTAAGCTCACTCAAGTATCTGTCAGGAAATGTTGACTCCATATCTGCTTCTACCATTCCAAAATGTTGATGATCTGCTTGTTTTCCGTAAGTTCTGGATACTGTAACTGTTTCATTCTTGAGGCTGACAAGTTAATAATAGAATACCCCACCATTTTTAACAAATCATCGAGTGTCTGGGGGAGAAAACATGCCAAAACAGGATTTATGAATGCCTTTATATATATATGGAGATGAAATCTCCAACTCCATAACTCTAGCTGTCCATAAGTAATTACTGAGACAAAACCACAAGATTCAGGCAAGCAATAAGTCACTGTTCAAAAAACTTGCTTAGAGGAATGAGTTCTAATTTTTACTTTTAAGGAAAGTATATTTTCTTTATCTTATTTCTTATTTCTAAAAAAAGTACCCAGTATATGGGTTGTATTTTATGTTCTCGGCTCATTTTATTATGCATGTGTACTCTAAGGAAGCATTATTTATATTCTGTTTCAACTTTACATGATATAGTTAAAAATGATTTGTATAAGCTGTTGAAAAAAATATTAAAAGCCTCAATTATTGTATTATTTATTTTCTTTTACCAGGTTCAAATTCCTGCTACTTTTGATTTGTCATATAAAACTGTTGATCAGTGGGAGATAGACCGACAATCTCTGAAGTTGGTGAAAAAATTAGGATCGGGTCAGTTTGGTGAGGTATGGGAAGGACGGTGGAATAATACCACCCCCGTGGCAATCAAAACATTAAAACCAGGTATGTGAATTACTCTTAAATGCTAATAATGTGAAATGTTAGCAAGGGTGCTCCTTTACTTTTTAAATGCTGCTGAAAAGAGAGCCTAATCATATATGCAATCATTCTTAAAATCCACACACTTAAACATGAAGATTAGTAATACTGAAAGTCTAGGTATTCTTTGGTATTTTGAATTACAATTTTATACAGTTTTTGGTTTCTAGATGATTACATAAAAAGGCAACCCCAGCAAGGGTTGTACGTCTTCTTGTACGATGTTGCTTGTATGGGGCTGAATAACTACATTTTATCTAGAGGTGAAATAATTGATTGACTACAGGTTTGTAACCTAGAGAATTTTTCTAGCGATTAGATGCTATATTATAATTATTTCTTAGGTAATACAGAATATGTACTATGATAAGTGTGTACTTAAGAAGTGCTTTAATCTTAGTATTGATTGAATAAAATTTTTCAAAGTTTTTGATACAAAACATTAATACCCCATATTTGCATGTAGTGTAAGATTGTGACTAATACAGCTTTTAGCATTTTTCTTAATTATGTTTCATTAACTTCAAGTAATTTGTGCATTTTAAATTGACAACATAAAATATCTGCCAGCAGATGGCAAGAACCACATAGATAAGAAAGTAGCCTGGATGATATACGTGTTTTTTAAAAGGAGATAACACGAGTTGTGGTTAATTGAAAAAGCTTGTGTTGGGCACTAATGAACATGGTTCAGGAAGCAGAACAGATTCAGATCTTTGATTCAGAATAATAGCAATATACTTGATCCCTGCTTCAATGGTCTCCTGAACAGGGAGGAATTTAAGCATGTGTTTTAATGCTCTCTTGTATCAGGATATTGTTTGTGTTTCGAGACTTGCAAATTGAAAGAAAATAAGCATTTTTTTTTTCTCTGCTTAACTGGAAATATAAAAACTGCTCAGACTAAAGACCATCTATAATTTATATGAAAGACAGTACTTTTTTCAGTGAACAGGTGCTTCTTCCTAGTGACCCAGTAAACACAGAAACTATCTTGAAATCTCTTTCTCACTGGAATAAACATAAGACTCACTGCAAACTCGTTATTACATACAGACTAGCACAGTATAGTGGAAGAAACTCCTTCAACTGTGATTCTTTTTGAAGTATCATAGTTCATCTGGGAAAAGGGGCTCAATTAATCAATACTTTTTCTATCTCTGTTTTTTTCACTCTAGTCTGACTCCTGTTCAGGTCAACAGTAGTAGTCTCATTGATTTCATGGTGGGTTATATTGAGTTAGGGCAGACACAAGCCCCACCTGGATGTCGTACTTGGATAGCAGAGAGTTTGTGATCTAATAATGTGATAAGGAAGTTGTACATTGCACAGTGTTGCTCAGAATGAAGACTTTGATTCTCAAAGCCATCTTGATAAATTATATAGTTAATATTGAATTTCTTATCACTGTACTTTGTGAACTATCTCGTTCTACCAAGACAATTCGAACAGTGTGAAATGTAAGCATTTAACCTTGTAGTGCACTTCTCTAGGGAATTATTCTCTTCCAATACAGTGTTTTTCAGCATTTGGAGTGCCTTACTGTAATCAGTTAGCACATTGGTTTTCCACAGCTTGTTCTCATTGTTACTCATGAGAAATAACACTTCACTAATTAAAGAAAAGTCCCAATACCCTCACCTTAATCTGAGTAATAAGTGCTTATCTTGGTAGTAATAAAATTTCAGCAAAGGGCAGGTCTGGTAATTTCATTCACCATAATGTAAAGAAGATAAATTAATGGAAAACATATTAGTGCATGAGTAATCAAGAAATACATTGTGTTATATGTTGACGTTTGAAGATTCCAATAATCACATAGGCATTATTTCAGGCTTCAAGTGTTTTTGAAGTGTTTTTGATCCTCTGTTGTTGCTTGGTTCAAAGATCTAAATCGACTGTCTTTCTGCTGGGACAGGAGGGGGCATGTTTTAAACTAAAGGCTTTTCACTAAGCTGTTTTGCAGTGTAGAC
Source organism: Manacus vitellinus (assembly GCF_001715985.3). Lineage (NCBI taxonomy): Eukaryota > Metazoa > Chordata > Aves > Passeriformes > Pipridae > Manacus > Manacus vitellinus. The sequence continues at coordinate 19,364,995 of NW_021940604.1, forward strand.
CCTCTGGAAAAGGAATTCATCAGAACAACAGAGGAGTGTGTTAAACTCAAAGTGATAGGGATCTGAGACGGAGTGGGTTTTGTTAAAAAGGCTTTAGCACCAGAGGAATTGTAACATGGAACAATGCTCTCATTACTAAGCAGGAACAGGTTGATCAAGTAGGGTAATCACATATTGAACAGTATAGAAGAGCTTAATGCAATCAGTATGTCATAGATTTATAGGCCTGAAGGGCAGAAAGGATTTCTGTTACTTTGAGTTTTTCTGTTGAGCATTGTTTTGGAGTGTACATCTGTTTTAGATTATATATAGTCTGAATACTTTGCTGTTATAAGCCATTGCACATCATTCCTCTGCTGAGATTAGTATTTATATTTAATCAAAACATAGCTAGTTCTTGACTAGATAATAATTAGAAATGTTCTCTCCCAAGATGAAGGCACTGTAAGAATGTGGGCCTAATTTCGCATCTGAATTTACTTGATGTCTTCTCTCTAAGGCTTGTTATGTCTTCTTGTAACAAAATAAAAGCCTCTTTGTAGGCATTAGTTTTTCTTTCCATTTTGCAGGTATGTACAGAATGAGTTACACCAATTTTAATTGTCTTTAGAAAGGCTAAATATAATTTCTTGTTATATAATATTCTCCTCATTTCTCAAACACTTTTTTCTGCACTTAAACTACTTTCTAGCCCTTGCTGCTAAAAGGCTTAAAACTAAGAAGGCCAATGGCATCCTGCCCTGTATGAGAAATGGTGTGGCCAGCAGGAGTAGGAAAGTGATTGCACTGCTGTACTCAGCACTGGTGAGGCCACACCTTGAATCCTGTGTTCAGTTCTGGGCCCCTCACTACGAGAGAGACATTGAGGTACTGGAGCATGTCCAGAGAAGGTCAATGAAGCTGGTGAAGGGTCTAGAGAGTAAGTCATATGAGGAGCTGCTGAGGGAGCTGGGGTTGTTTAGCCTGGAGAAGAGGAGGCTCAGGGGAGACCTTATTGCTCTCTACAGCTGCCTGAAAGGAGGTTGTAGTGAGGTGGGAGTCTCTTCTCCCAGGTAACAAGTGACAGGACAATTGTGCCAGGGGAGGTTTAGATTGGATATTGGGAAATTTTTTTTTTATGGAAAGGATTGTCAAGCACTGGGACAAGCTGTCTGGGGAACTGATGGACTCACCATGCCTGGAAGTGTTCGAAAGATGTGTGGATGTGGCACTTGAGGTCAAGGTTTAGTTATAAACATCACAGTGCTGCATTAATGGTTGGACTTGATGATCTTAGAGATCTTTTCCAACCTTAATGATTCTATGATTCTGTGACTCTGTGACCTTCCAACCTGTAGGAAAAACTAATCTCCCAGAATTCTGGTGAGATGGCAGTGATGGGTTTTTCCCAAAACCAACTCTCTTGTGACGCAAATGTGTGATTCCTGATTTGAGAGTAATTAGGGTATTCAGAAATCTGTTTCTTTTCCAATTTGGAACAAGACCCAATTTTTCAAATGTTGCACACAAATCGGAAATTTCACAACTGCTTCAGAAATATTGATGTGCAGCATACTAACTACATTTTTCCTGTTTTTAGGCATCTAACATCTTAGATGTATCAGCTTTTTTAATAATTAGCAGGAAGAAATAAACACATATCAGATAAATCATATTATAGATTAAAAATGCACATTACAAAGAGAAATAAATAGCATAAAATAAAAGCACATTTCTTTCCATTGATTGTAAAATCTGGATGTCAGGAAGCCGAAAATCTCAAAACATTTTCCCCCTACCCATCTCTTCTTCCCTGGCTTAACTTCACTTCCAAATTCTCTACCTCTTCTCTTGCAGTGGTGCAGGGAGACGGGGAATGGAGGTATTGGTCAGTATATCACACACTGTCTCTGCCGCTCCTTCCTCCTCAGAGGAAGGGCTCCTCACACTCTTCCCCCGCTCCAACATGGGGGCCCTCCCACAGCAGAGAGTTCTCTGCAACCTTCTCCAACTTGAGTCCTACCCATGGACCACAGTTCTTCTCAAACTGCTCCAGCATGAATCCCTTCCACAGGGTACAGTCCTTCAGGAACAGATTGCTCCAGTGAGGGTCACATATTCCCACTCCTCTCTCCTCTGGCTGTTGCTAGTGTTGCACAAGTTTTCTTTTCTCCCTTCTTAAGTCTGTTATCTCAGAGACACTACCACCATAGCTGATGAGTTCGGCCTTGACCAGCAGTGGGTCTATCTAGAAGCCAATTGGAATTAGATCTATCAACATGAGGGAAGTTTCTGGCAGCTTCTCACAGAAGCCACCACTGTAGCCCCCCAGTACCAAACCTTGCCACATAAATCCAATATATTCTACACCTCAGCTCTGTGTATTTAAGAATTAATATTTAAGGATGTAATATTTAAGAATTATCATTCAAGTCCACATTCATCACACACACTTCACAAGCTTCACTCACATCAAGAAAAAGAGTTCTCCACATCAAAATACCATAATCATAACACCAAAGAAAAGTGAACAGGTTACACGCAATCCACCCTTTGTCCCTTCAGCACAATTACAACAACTGAAATTCACCATGATCATTCCACCCTTTGCTGTCAAATATTGTTTAGTCCATGTCTTTCCTGTTACCTCTCCTTATCTATGTTACAATCTGTTGGTCACTGTGACTATAAACAAAAAGCAGGAGTAATATGATGCCTTCATTCAGATAATTCTCCTATTTGTTCACTGGTGTTTGACTCTGCTTTGGAAACATCTGTGGCATTTTACCGGGCAAAACAATAGTGATGGATATGTGAATGAAAAAACAAAACAAAAGAACATCTTTGCTTTAAGAAACATCTCTGACTTTTTGAGTTATCAAAGTTATCAAAGAGGTGTAGGGATCAATAGATAGGAAAATAGTCTAGAAGCCAGCAGTTGCTATTTCTGTTCTTGGCTCTGCATAACACTGTCCTGATGCAGATCCCTGAACATGTCATATCACATTTCTGTTTTTATTTTCTCACTGAGACATTGTTTTTTCTATTTAAGTGGAAGTCATTGCAGCAGGGATTTGCACTTCATCCTATGCTGACTGTGATGGATATCCTAGAACCCTTTGTCTGGGCTAGCTTGCTTCTCCAACTATCAGCATGTGAAGCAGACATCTATCATCACCAATTAATTGTATCTGATAAAGTTCCTTATGCCTGTTCAAGTTGACAGATACATTTGTCATTATCATCTTGTAAAGCTTCTCCCAAGCTTCTCTACATGAAAGCTGCCCAAGCGTGATTTTTATTTTTCAGGAGGCTTTTCCCAAATAGTGCCTGGGTTAGTACCATCAGCAGAGTTTTTGATAATATTTTCAGTTCTTAACTATGTAATCTCTTTAGTGCATATGCAATCTAAAAATCTTTGCACTCAGGAAAGTCCCTCAAGTTCCCAGGAAAAAAAGAGATTCTTTTATTCCATTTAATTCACTATATGACCTTACTCTAACCTGTAAGTTTACTTCTGTATAGTGACAAAGCTGCTTGAGAAATGTCAGATACCTATATCACTCACCTGTGAATAGGATTTTTTAGTCTCTTGTGTTGCCAAATTTTTGTTTTTTTTAATGTTATTTCTTTATTACTCATAAATTTCTTCAGAAGATCACAGTTGTATGCTTAATGTAGTCTCCGCATAAGTTCATTTTGTGTAAACTAATTCAAAAGACTAGGGTCCCCTGAAGTACAAGGTTACTTTGAAGTAATTTGGGAAGATTTATTGAAAGTTGCAAACAAAGTGTCTCGTGAGAGGCTTATCGAATATGTAAGGGCCACTTATATTTAGGCCAATGGAATCTGGAAAATAACTGACTTCCTCTCTATCTCCTTTCCAAATTATCAGGGTTTATCTTATAATGTGAAGCTTCTTCAAATCTAGAACAAAATATTTTCAAGAAGAAGGTAATCAGAACTGATATACCTGTTTTAAGTAGGCTTAAATTAGAGGTGATTCCTGTCAAAATAGCACATCATCATAGGACATATCAAAGAAATAGATTCCAACATTTTGGTCTTAAGAATGACTTTGACATTTAAAAAAACATGTTTCATTCAAAAAACAAATTATCAAAACTGTACTTTCTCCAGGTACTTATAAACCTACTCCCAAACTGGTGTCTTGCACAAAAGAAGCCTTCAGTTGTTTCAGTAAAGGCTTCTGTAAACTAATTATTTTATGATCAAGTGGTTTCTACTCACAGTAACCTGCTGTTCATACTGTGTTAACTACTTACAGCTGAAAATGTATGCTTCATTAAAAACACACATATTTAAGTACAAACTAAAAAAAACCCCTCAGTTATTTGAAACTCTGTGTGGCATGTATTTCCTTCCTCAAAGGGATGTATTGTAACTTCTTTACCACTATTGTGACAGGCTTTATCCAAATCATTTGAAACACACATGTTTGCTTTCTTTTAGAGGCAGTTTTTACTTTGCTTATCCAGCTGCTAAAACCTAATCTTAGGCAAAACACTCATAAAGACACTTCTAAATTTTTTTCTGTTGGCATCGAATCCTTGTATGAACTACAATATAAGATCTACAGGGCTCTGGGGGATTTGAGGGACTGTCTGCTGCTTGTACTATTTAATGATATAAACTAACTAAAACAGAAAGTTACATATGCTCTTTAAAATATGTATGACATACTTATTGATCTTTGTCACTAGTTTGTTATCTATTATTATTTTCTTTTACAATGTAAAGGAAGATTTGCAGCTATTCAACTAATAGAATACTTCTCTCCTGATCAAGTTATTGAAAGTTGTTATATGTGAAAAGCATGTTGCTTGGTTTCAGCTTGTTAGAAGAAGTTTATATCATGATTAAACTGACAAATTCCTTGTAGTCAAACTTTGATGATGGGAACAAATCAGGTTGTCATATTCTATGGTGTGAAGAAATCCTGTATGATGATCCATAGAGGCTCCATGATTTGGGAGACCCTAAGTGAGCAAATACTTTATCCTTTTTAAGATCAACTTGTCAAATTTTGGCACTGATGCTAAATCATTAGTCATGCTTATGCATTTGCTTTTGGAGGGAGAATGCTTCACACCATGCAGCTTCTCTGTAGATTTTAGGTTGATTTCTATGACAATGCATATATCTTGAAAAGGGTAAGCTAGTGGGGCACAGTTTTAAATCAGTATCAAAGTGAGTCTAAACCCTATAAAGACAAGCCTAGATATTTTTTTTTTAAAATCTAGAGTTGGTGGAAAGTTCAAAAAAATCTGTAAAGATTGTGCTACTCTATACAGGAAAAAGACATAGAGAAGCATAACAGATAGTTGGGATTTTCTCTCTGACTGTCATAATTTCTGCTTTATCCAGACCGAGTAAGATCATTTACTTTTCATGCAGGCCTCGACTTTCCTCTGACAGTGTCAAAAGGAAATTAGTATAGCCTGTACCTGTTAAGGATATATATTATTGGCTGCTCTCCATTTATTGATGGCAATGAAATCCATTAAGTTTCACTATCCCTCCTAATGACATCCTATTGAGTATTGCCAAATTGGACCCTATGGGATTGCCAAGGGAAGTATGAGGACATGGAGGAGAGGAGCACTTGTCCCTTGAAGTAATCTTTGCTCTCCCAACTTGCAATGTCAAGTGACTCTTTTTTCATAGAGTGTATATCAGAAGCATTTCTGAGTTATTCCTCTTGCGTTGATGCAAGGATATGAAATCACATATCATTAGTATGTTTTGGGAAATAGGTTGGAGCATTTTTCAGGAGGTGGCACTCAAGGTAGGTGTTGGATAAAAGTGGCCCAGGCTGATTTGCTAGTTCTTTTTGTAGAACAGATTTTCTGTTGAAATTTTATTACTGAGCCATTTAACATACTCCCAGAATTTCACTTAACTTAAACATCTGTATTTGGAACGGAGACAAACTCTCAAATGAACCTTTTTGGTTACCTAATGTTAAAAAAAACACATAAAAACTTATTCTTGCAGCCTTGGCTTCTGAAATGACTCAATCTGCTTACACCAGAAGAAGAGTTTGTTTTCAAACATAGCATAGAGCAGAATAACTTGGATAGATTTTTTTCCTCCCCAATCTTCACTGTAATATTTTTTTAATTAAAGTATTTTGATTTAGGAAGAAAGAGACATTTGAGTAGTTGAATAATTTCATATTTTTTTGTACAAGCATTTTGAAGTGGATACTATTTACCAACTTCTCAAACATCTGACCATATCTGATCACTACTGAATCATTCATAGAAAAAGCTTTACTACTTTATTTATGCATGCTTTTCTAATCGATCCCCTATTCAGGACATATGAGCTTTAATCCTAAATTTACCATGATTCCCCATGCCATTTCTGATTGTTTCTTTGACATAGTTTATACATTGGCTCACTGTGTATGTGAATAGAACTAGAGATGTTATGACCTTATGTAATGCCTAAAAGGTTGGCATAATTTGCTGTTAAGACACTTTAACATTTAAGGGTTTGTAAAATTAATGTTACATCTGTGCATACATTAGTATTTCTAATAATGTTGTTATTACATGAACATTAAAAATAGTTATTTATTTTTATAGATATAAATGCACACATGTACTCTGTATAGGCTAAAGTAATTCCAGTGCCTTCAGACTTTGATTGGTGAAGCTGAAAATATAGTGCAACAAATTCTTGTTGCAGAGCTAGTTGTCTCTCAGAAATTTTATGTTCATTACCTAGACACTCTCACCTCAGTTTCTGGTCCTTTCATTAACTGGTTGTTTGCTTAAATTGTATCTGCTAACATTCTAGCCTCACTTTTGTTTCCTGTTTGGGGGAGGCCCAGGGGCAGTTGATTTTAGCCTTTATATTTCTGGTGTCTGGAACACATATGTTCTCTGTCCCTACACAACTGGCATGTTTCACTCATTAACTGTTTGTTTGAGCTGCACTGTCTGTTTTCTGTGGGAACTGTGAAGATTTGAGATGCTAATGTACTTTCAAGACAGAAAACAATCTCAGTTATTCCCTTAAGTCTGCCAGGCTGGTAGGAAGGCCTTTGATAACCTCAGCTTATGTTTTATTATATGCTGTTGTTTCAGGTTCAATGGATCCAAAAGACTTTCTGAGGGAAGCACAAATAATGAAGAACTTGAGACATCCAAAGCTTATACAACTTTATGCTGTCTGTACCTTGGAAGACCCAATTTATATTATTACTGAGCTGATGAGATTTGGAAGTCTTCTAGAATACCTTCAAAGTAAGCAAATGACTATAAATTCATTTTAGGGGTGCTACAGCTGTCAGTTTAGTAAACACACTAACATAAAAAATAGAAGTACAACACCCTATTTTAATATAAAAGCTGCATTATTTATCGCGTGTGGGTGTAAGAAAAATGGAAAGAGATGTTTATGAATTTTTGGTGGGCCAAAATATTTGAGAAGTAGGAAAGAATCACATTCACAGTTTGATTCTTGCCTTGTAACGACCCATATTTTTTCACCCAGTTCTATGAGTAGGTGGGAACATACACTAATGGAATAAAAATACAAGCATCCAGAAGGATAGGTCATCATATTTGACGTGAAATAGGAGCACTTCCACAAAATGTACTTAACAGCTTTGAAAACTATTACTAGTCAGGGATAGCTTTTTACTATGAATTTGTCCCTTGCCTATCGCATTAGGGTTTTTATCTCAGCAGTACTTCAAAGTGCTCTTTTGAAGGCAAATAATAATTAAAAATAAAAATGTACAGCCTGGAACAGACTGGCATAATGATTGCACTTTAAGTTCACTCCTGTTATTGAGAAATGCTTGATTCTAGTGTTACCCATTTTCAGTTTAGCAGATGTCTGTGAGATGCTAAATGTAATGATCTCTTGAAGACAAAATGTTTGCTGCGATTGTCATGCTTAATTTCTTCTCTGTTTCCAGCCCATAAAGCAAAGCCCTGTGAAATACCACAGAAAGTATTAACACGACACATGCCTTCCCCCATCTTCTCTGCAGATCCATTTTTTTAAATGAGGCTCAGTCCACAGACAATTAAAGCTAAAGAAATCTCTGCTAGAGGGACAGCTGCACCAGGAACTACACAGAGAGGGTCTGCCATGAGCTTGGGCCAGATCATCTACAGTTTTGTAGGCATTTACTCTCCAGAGGTAGCAAGGCACAAATTTCCTTTCAATTCTCATCTTTCATGCCTTTGTGTGCAGAGTGCTGCTTACCTGATTGAAAGAGCCTGGCACATCAGGAAATGATTGCTGTGCATGAAAACACTTATTGCACTGGACAAATAGCTCTGAGAAAGCCAGGATGAGCCACAGCTATTGCAGAGGTGAAAATTGACCTGTTTGTACACAGAGTACAATATGTCCAGGGCACATCAACACTGCAGCCTGTGTGTGGATCAGTTGCCAGCACAGGCACAGCAGCTGCCCTTGCTGTGTGCAGCACATGTATGTAGCCTGCTCTTTGCTAAGTGTTCACTTCTGTAACCCTGCATCAGAGACTGTGGAAAGGCAGTTGGTTTTCAGGCAGCCGTCAGGATAACAGTAAAAATGTCCAGTTGAAACCCAGCCTAGTGGTATCTCTTCTTCTCTGATGACCTATACACAGGGAAGTACATAGAACTAAGAGGTGGAGGCAGAGATCCAGGTACTTTGATAGGTATTGGTCAGAGAAAAGTCTGCTGTCAGTGAGAGTATTAAGGAAAGAGATTTGAATCTTGCATAGAGCTCCATGACTGAAAGTGATATGTATCAGCTGACATGGAGTGGACAGCTCCTGATGAGTGGACAGCTCTTGAGACTCAACCACTCCAGGGAACAGGAAAATATTTCCAGAAGGCTTCTGTCTCTGTGAGCACTATGGGTAAATATGGCAAATTATAGCAGAGAAAAGTCCAAAGATATTCTCTGATTAAGTTTTCCTCCCTAGAACTGCATGGTATGCTTTTCCAACTTTAAAAATCCCTAACATTTTATTCACAGTTACTATCACATTCTACCATGATGACAGCTGCTTAATAATGATGGGCATGTGAATTCCCTGTGCATCCTGCAAATGTACTTTGGAATAGTTCTTGATGAACACTGCTATGCAGAGTTATTGAGCTGCCACCAATATGAGAAAAATGCAACTGAAAACTTTTCTTTGTAATTGGATGTGAATGAAATTGTCATAAATATATGAGTGCTTTTATCAAATCTGATAGACCTGGAGCTTGTTCTGTCGGGGACACAGTCTTGAAGTTCTGTGAAATATTATGGAGGCAATGCCCTCACTGGAGAAAGTGCTGCTTTATTTCTTTTTCCTTTTTTTTCTTTTTATTGTCCGATATAGGTCAGTGAGAATATTTTCCTGTCTTTTCTATATGAGATGTTGTGATTGGTAAGAACAGGGTGCAGACCCCAAGACTTCTTTAATATTTTGTCTAATAAATTTTCTATATAGGGGTGATAGTTTTGTAAAAAAATATTAGTAAAAAAGGACATGGAGGTGCTACATTTTCTTTATTGGTCCATGGGAAGATTTTATAAATTCAGCAGTAGTGCCTGAGTTTGATTGTGGAAGTTATATAAACATATACATATATATAAAACTTAGCAGCCTTCTAGTACTAAAGGTGGCCTACAAGACAGATGAAGAGAGGGACTTTTTACAAGGGCACGTAGTGATAGGACAAGGGGGAATGGCTTCACACTGAAAAAGGCTTTATTTAGTTTAGGTAATTCTTAGAAATTCTTCACTATGAGGGTGGTGAGGCACTGGGACAGGTTACCCAGAGTTGTGGGTGCCCCATCCCTGGAAGTGTTCAAGGTTGGGTTGAATGGGGCCCTGAGCTAGTGAATAGCATACCTTCCCACGGCAGAGAGATTGGAACTAGAGGATCTTTAAGGTCCCTTCCAACTCAAACCATTCTATGAGTTTATATTAAACTTTGGTTTTGTTGTTTTTATAGTTTTTCCTCCCTCAGAACACTTTAAAACAAACTACAGCACATGTATACCCATATGAATACAGCTGTAATATCTTCTGAAGTGCTCTGAATGAAATGGGAGCTGACTGGTTTGGAACCTTCCACAGTTGTACTAACGTAGTGCTGTGCTTGAACTTGTGTGCTTTGGCTGGTCCAGCCTGGTGTTTTGGAGGTATAGTCAGAAATCTTTATGAGACTGCTATACATGATTTACACTTCAGATCCCAAAGAGACGTGTACTTTCATGCTCCATCTTTGTGCACAGTTTGCAGCTCCTGATCAGCTGAGGCTCCTCCTTAAAGCTTTCCCTCCAGGACAGCTGCAGTGCAGAACCAGCTCACAGAGATAAATCATCCAAGAAATACTGTAGCAGCCAGGGTAACAGTGGCCTCTTCCTCTCCCTCAGCCCACAGGCTAAAGGCAGCAGGTCAGCCCAGTCTGATCTGCTACCCCAAACAGGACTCAATAGAAGAAAAATCTTTCAACTGCAACTCCACTGTTAGAGGTGGATCTCGTCTTTGTGCTTTAGCATGGTGCACCTGAGTGTCCTGCAGGGAATAAGACAGGAAGGGTTTAGCAGCTCTAACTCCTATGAGGCAGCTCATTAAACACAAGGCTTATGAGTCATCCGTTTTTCAGTACATGTCTGTGCTCTACCTGTTGGAACAAGCTTGTGTCAGGCTATCCCTGAGCATTGGCAGACCAATGTGCTCAAGTTTGTCTGAATTCTTGTCTGCTTTCACCAGGAGGTAGTTCACAACCCATGCAGATGAAGAAGCCATGTGAAAGGGAACATTTAAAGCTGACACATATAAGATAGCTTCCAAAACCCAGGTACTCATGCAAGCTACCTATACATATTTAGGTATTTTCTGATTAAATACAACATGAGCATAATTTGTGGATTTCTATCTTTGTCTAGCAAGACGAATAGTAAATGTTGATGCCTGCCAGTTATCAGAATTGCAAAACTTCAGAACATTATATTAGTCTGTGGCCTGAATGGATTTTCACATAGGCTGATTTTTCTCCCTCTTTCTTTTAAAGGACAATGCAACTATGAAACATATGTGTAGGAGAGGAAAAGATGTTCTGAATCAACAATAGAAGTAAATGTTCTGAGTCAACAATAGAAGTAAATAATCTTGGTGCTGGATTATCATGACCATGAGTTTAGCCTCAAAAAGGAAGTAGGGTAATACACATACAGGACAAATTTAATAATTTAGTTCTTTTTTTTTTCTACCTATTCATCTCAGAACATCTAGATGAGAAGGAAATTCAAGGCCTGGAGATTGCAGAATAGATTAGTAAACAATTGAATTTTACACTTTATTTCATTCTTCATAAAGTGGGATTGCAAGGTTATGTCAGATAAAATGCCAGAACTGGAGGAGGCTATGCAAAACAATGCTAAGACACACTATAACTACAAATTATTTAAAAATAAACAACAGAAAACTGCCAGCTACAAATGTTTTATTTTTCTAACACACAGGCAGCAAGTAAAAGTCACCAATCTGATGAGAAAGGAGAACTGCCAATAAGCCTAGCAGCAAACATTCAGCTTTTTGATATTGTTAAGATTCTGAAACAGAAAGTTGAAACTGTTTTGAGTGTTAGAAGCTACAGAGGTAGGCACTCATGCTTCAGTGCTGCAGCATTTGGGTTTGGGTGACAGTGGTGCTTGAATATAGCACTGTTATACCTTACCCAGATTACTTTGGGGTATAATTCTTTCTTATGAGGAAGTCAGCTGTCCTTAAAAATCCACAAAGGCCCTGAATTTGTATTCTGGTGTGTTATACCTCAATGACTTTTTGGTTACCTGTCTTACAATTTTTGGCTGCAGTTTTTCATGGCCCGAGACTCTTTCCTTCATTTGTGGAGGCAAGTTGCTCTGCTCAAAGTTCTGCTACTACTTTGTTTGAACAGCTTATCTTTGATTGGCAAATCTCAGTTTCTGGGATTTGCTGGTTTTAAAGTGGTGGGAATTACACATTGTTTCAGAAAGTCCTACTAGGGAAACAGGCAGCTTGAAAACAGCTCAAGGAGTCCTACTGTTGAATAGCAATGACAGAGATAACAGTGTGAAGCATCAAGTGAACTGGAAAGTGAAAATGAGAGTTAGACTTGACAGCAGATGGTATATTTCCTAGTAAGAATCATTGGAGAACAGGGAACAATGGTAATTTTGTGCCTTTCCATCCTTAGTCAGCTTTGGCTACAGCCAGTGGGTACTGACATTAACTCTTACTCACAGTTTGGAACAGTTTTATGCACCTGCCAGAAAGGTGCATACTATGTTACTATCAGCAGATAAACAGCTTTCTCTTTGGACTGTGTCAGAAGCTCCTTCCAGGCCTAGATCTACTCCTGTATTTAGTATCCACTCTTTTAGAGAAGATGAGGCAGGCACTGTTACTCAATTATTGTGAAATAAGGAGTGTCATTTGCTAACCTCTGTCATTTGGTTGGGCTATTACTTTATTGTATTGCGTGGTTTAGTTCATTTGTGTTGGCTATTTGACTCAGGCAGTTTTTCAGTTATTTGTATCTGAAATCTGTAAACATTATGCTGTTCTTGTCATCTTCTTTTTAAACAGAAGATGGAGGCTCTCAAATCTTCCTGACACATCAAGTAGACATGGCTACTCAGGTGGCTTCTGGGATGGCATACCTTGAATCTCAGAACTATATCCATCGGGATCTGGCAGCCAGGAATGTCCTTGTTGGTGAACACAATGTTTACAAAGTGGCAGACTTTGGACTTGCAAGAGTTTTTAAGGTAGGTTGTGGGAGAGTGGATTGTCTCTGCTTTTAACTCTGGAGAACAAGGTAGAAGAGGCCAACTCAAGGATTGACTGCAGTCTCTGAATTGCTGTGTTCAGGCAAAAGGCAAGCCCAGGGAGAAAAGGACCCCTAATGAGTTCATTTATATCCTCTACCTGCATTATCCTATGCAAAGTTAGAAGGTGGTCTGTGCCTTTTTGTCAGTCTACAGAAAGCATTCTGGCGTCTGCTTCCCACTTAGTCACCAAGAAAGGAGCCTAGCAAGCAACAGCCTTTGCTGGGCAACCTTTATCCACAATGCTAGTGTCTGCCACATGGAGAGAGATCATGGGAATGATGGAAAAACTATATTCTTGAGCCTGTAAGGGAAGTCATATAAAAATGTATTGGCAGCTATTCTCCCCTTGTTCACTGCTCCACTGCCTCCATGATGCTTTCAAATGCAGGTAGTAATCATAAAAGTACCTTATTCCTCTCCACAGCTAACAGCAAAGTTCATAAAGTGAGCTCTCAGAGCTTTAAATCTGATCCAGTTTCAAGTTCTTTGCCACTGCAACGTTTTTTTCCCTCTAGCCCTCGAGGGCAGGGAATGACAAATATCACTGACCAATTTCTCCCTAGGAAAGAGCTGTGGTTCAGAAATGAGATTTTCTACCTCTGAAAATGATTTGATCAGAGTTGGAAAGATTTGATTTGCCATATTTTATGGATTTCAGTATGTAATCCATAATTTCTGAGATCTTTGGTTGTGTTTTTTTTTTTTTTTCTAATTGATTTATATTCTTGCCCTGAGAAGGAAAAACAGAGAAAAAAGTCCTCTGCTTCTCATTTGTTTTTTTTTCATTCAAGCAGCCAAAATTGAAGTTTGTAACAGAGTTGGATTTATTACACACTGAAGTATAGAATAATGGCTTGACAATGGCATCAAGGGACTTTGAAAGTGCTTTTTGCTTAATTTTGATCCTTCTAGATATGCATAAGTTCAGATTGCACATTCTGTAACGTGAAAAAATACATATTTTTAAATGAATAATGCTCGCAGTGGATATTTCTCCTTTGTCCCCACTAGAAAGGGTAATAATTTACAGCTGTTGACATTTCTTGTTGAAGCTGAACTTTACTAAGATATTCAGTTGTAGAGTCATTTTGGCATATTTTTCTAGGAATAGTTTGTCTCCTAAGCCAAAGCAATAACATGGTCACATGGAAAGATCACAAAGGATTAGGTGTGAGAAATGAAATCAGTATTTCCATATGGATTAATTAGTATAATGAAATAATTTCTTACTCCTAGAGATGAGTATTATGGTCAAGATACTTGTATTGGTATATAGATAAAAATCACTACAACCAGTATTTTCAAAACTATATGGCATTGAAGCTGGGAAACATAGATTTTGTATTAAAACAAGGAAAATCTGCTACACGTTTGCCAGGATTTGCATGTGAAAAACTTGACCAAGACTTGGATGTGACTTAAGTACACTAAATTACATGTAGGAATTAAAGAGAGAATAAATGTTTGAAAAATTTAGATGTTTGTGCAGTAAACCTTTAAGGACATGATTCTACAAATTTGCAAGTTAACAGTTTTTCTATGCGTCTTTCAGCTTCACTTTACATTAATTAATTTGACTCTCTGTAAGCTAATATGTTAATTTGAATCAGTCAGAGTTTATTCTTTGGTCCCAGAAACCTGTGTAAGTGATTGTTATTATATTCAATGGCCCTTCAACACCACAATAAATCACAGAGAAAGGTTCTGAAATTCGTTAGCTCGTGCTCTTGCCTTCTCTGTTTACTGATGACATGATGTGAAGCCATTTGGTCTCTGGTGTCAGCAGGATGCTTATGCTGCCATTCCTGACAGACTTTTGAAATCTTGTATGTCAGGACCAGGATTCACAGTAGCAAGTCATAATTAATCAGGAGCTACTCCAATGCTGTGTGCTTGGTCGAAATGATAAATGCTTTAGAAAAGTCTCCGATGAAGCCTCTGCATTTCTCAAATGTGAAGCCAAATTCAACGATAGACATCAGAAAATGTGTACTGTAATGCCATGAAAGACAAGTTCTTGGCTAAAAGATGATAAGATTAAGCACAGGCTGAGCTTAGTCAGGTGCTTAAGTGCTTTGCTGAAGCAGATCTGAAATCAGGCTTGCTTCATTGTATCCATGACAGGTAGAAAATGAAAATGTATATGAAGCTAGGACTGAAACAAAACTACCAGTAAAATGGACAGCCCCGGAGGCGATTCGCTACAACAGATTCAGTATTAAATCAGATGTCTGGTCATTTGGAATACTTCTGTTTGAAATAATCACCTATGGGAAGATGCCTTATGCTGGTAAGTCCTTTTAACCTAAAGAATGATGTCTAATTTTTTTCTTGCTTTCAGAATGACACACAAAGAAAAGGTTGAATGCTTGTTCTATGGGTATGTTAAAGGGTTAAAACTGTAAACAGAGAAAGAAGGCTGTTCAGATGAGGTCCATTTAGTGGGTCAGACCTTCTGGCTTCCCCAGGCTCCCTGGAAGCTTTCCAAATGCTGTGATTAGCATACATTTAAGATGCTTGCTGAAGTCAACCTGCACTGCACAGGCACCTAAGCCAGCTGGCTATTTTTCTCCAGCATCAGATCAAAGATGCCAATTCTTGGAATATGGAAAAAGGGAAGAAAAAAGGAAGGTTTTTTTATTCCCCATACTGTCCTTTTAAAATTTTTTTTAGTATATCTCATGGAAGAATAAACTATATGTGGAGCATGGCACGGGCACTTCAGGAAGAAGGTGTCTGAGAAATGAATCAGGGTGTACTTCCCCCCTTACCTCATATTTTACTATTGCATTGAAAAGTCTTCGTAAAGAGAAGGATCACAAGAATTAAAGAAATAATTAAAAAATGTCACCAACATTAAAAGTAGATATAGTGGTCTGAGAGCAGCTACTGTTCCTAGCACTGTGAAAAATGCTCAAGGAATTGTGGCTCCAATAACATACAATATTAGTGAAATGATTGACTGTGGCTCAATTAGTGCTGGTGAGGAGAGCACAAGGGAAGAACTAAAGCAAAAAACAGTTATGTTGCACCTGAACAGGCCTGAGGTGTGGTGCGTTCACCATAAACTACACTTCACAGGGTCTCAAACTGATATTTCCTGTAAAAGGCAAAATTGATTTTGCTTTTTGATCCTCACCCTCACCTCCTGTGAAAGTATTCTGAAGAAAAAATAAAAAAAGAAAAGCAAAGCAAAAAATCCTGAGATCCTACATAAGCTACAGATGTGTGCGTATGCACACAGACTCACAAATAAAAGATTTTAGTATAAACATGTAACACCATAGTTCTGAGTATTGTCTGAAAATACATTCAGTGTTATCCCTTTGCAAAGACATATTTTACCTGTATCTTGACAGTAGAAAATGTTCTTTTGCCATGGCTATTTGCTTACTTTGTATTACTTTCAGTAGTTTGTTCTCAGTAATCGGTTAGGAGAAAAGGGTATGTTGATTTGTGGTGGCAGTGGACAATGTGCAGAGGAAACACCATTCAGAGATCTAGGGAAAAGAAGATTACACAATTCGAGATTTAATTTAAAGAGTAAAAAATTAAAAGTGAATGGAACAATAGTTTTAGTATATAAAGGTATAGCAAAGGTAGGGGAATGGTTTCTTCTCCATTACTGGTGGTGGCAGAGCAGGCAGGATGTCACTGAACATCTGCCCTCGAAGAAACTTATGGCTGACTTTACAAAAAAGTTTCTAAATGTGAGGAAAATTCAGTAGCAGTACAGGTTTTCTTGAGAGATTTTGGAGTCATTGAGACTATAGGGATTTAGCAACAATTCAAGTGAAATAGATGTAAGAAAAATGTTGGCAAACCTGGCTCGTGGGAGAAAAGCCTCACACCCAGACAAATCCGTTTGCAGTGCCTTGCAGGTGGCACAGTCAGGATGAGGTGGTTGGGAAGCATTGGAGCTGTTTTTTAACTGCTAGTAAACAGTAAGAGATGAGGCCCTGTCCCTGGAAGTCTTCAAGGTCAGGGTGGAAGGGACTGTGAGCAAGCTGGTTGTCCCTGTTCATGGTAGAGGGGTTGGAACAAGATGGTCTTCAAGGTCCCTTCCAACCCAAACCATTCTACTGTGGTTCTATGATGAAGACACAGAGATACATGGCATCACTAAGTAGACCCTGAGTAGTCTGATGAACTTATTTTGGCTTGCAGGTATGCCAGGACACCAGGTGATCCAGCTGCTGGATGATGGGTACAGACTTCCTCAGCCAGAGACCTGCCCAGCACCGCTCTATGAGATGATGTTGCAGTGCTGGAGCGCGGAGGTGGATGGGCGGCCCACCTTCGATGCCCTCAGCAAGCAGCTGGAGGGCTACTTTGACACTGAGTCCTATTCCTATGCCTAGGCACAGACCATGGTGAAAGGGACCCCTCAGTGGGCCTTGAAGGACAGGTGGTAGCCAACATAGATGACAGAGGGCTGTTGAATCAGCCTAACCTCAGGCTTCCAGGTTACTTGGGGGTGCTGAGGAATCCTGGTACATTTTCATGCCCACGCTGATCCTCAGAGACTCTTAAAATTTTTTAAAAAATAAAGTGTCTTCTATTTATTTTTAAATAAGAGATTGCAAGAATTAACAAATGAAATTAGTCTAGCTTGATAACTATTGTAAATGTTTTTCATTTCTTTATTGGAATAATTATTTGCTTTTGCTTAGATTTTTTGTTCCTACCAGCCTGTTCTCATGAAGGAGTGTGATGGCTCTGCACAGCAGGATCTGTGCTCCCAGAGTCCTCTCACTGTAAAAAATAATAAAAGGGATCCTATGACTGTGATGATGGCAGAATCCAAAGTAATTGCCTTGCTTAGGCTTGAGGTACACATGCTTTTACTGTATCAGGAAATAAACAGATGTTCACTGCAGAAAAGGAATTATTTTGTTTTATGGATACAAAGGTTGATCTCTTTTAGTTTGTCTACTGTTCCTCTATTATGAGAATAAACATTAGATTCCTGAAGCTGTTTGTTCTTAAGGTTGTTAAATAGTGCCATGAAACCGATAAACTATTGTTCTTTGAACTCTAAGGATTTATTTTATAGCTTTTCATCTTAGGAGTATTGTAGGAAAAGATATTTTAACATGAACTTAAGACTGCCTTAGCCTTTTAGAGTGACACCCTTTCCAATCCTGGTCCCTCAAATCATGCACCCTCTCCAACAGGACAAAGCCCAGGGCAAGTCTAGGTAATTTGCAGAGAAACTAGCAATCCATTCTTCTACCTTCTCCAGACATAACTTTAATATAGTAGATTTAAATAATAGATGATCCATTTTATTTTGTTCCATGGGAAAATGGAGCCCAGGTGCTTCTTCTAGCTGTCTTTATAGCTACAGATGTTACATTTTTTTTGTCCTTTTTCTGACTAATAACAATATCAGTTCTGCTAAAATCTGGTTATCACTGTGCATTTTATGTTCTCAGTTGTGAGGCTTACAGAACCAAGAATTAATTATTTACTTGTGATTCATCAGCTAATTATTTGACAACATCATTCAGGAATTAAAAACTGTACTGTGTTGGCATAGTGCAAGGTCAGTATAAGTGTGCTACCATTTCCCTCTAATATCCAGAAAGGGTATAAAAAAATTAAAATATTCATTACTTTAAAGGTTGGGTGGCTTTTATTACACCTTTTTCAAATTCTTTTCTTCTCTTTATACTTCAAATCTATTCATCTTGCTGGCTTGCCTGCTTCTAATTTTTAATTTCCTTTTCCCCTCCTCTATTTTGAAAGGCAGCACACTGCTTGTTTCTTTTATATACATCTCTTATGTACTCATTACTCAAATCCCCTTTCCTTATTTATTGTTTTTCTCTTCTTTCTATCTAACTACAGTGCCTTTATAGCATTGTGTCTCTGTTCATTTTCTGTGAAGTGTTTCTCCCTACTAACTCTCTTTATAGTAATCAAATTTGTACAGCATAATACAGCTATAATTTATTAGCTGTCATAGCATCCATGTGAGTTTGGAAAGTAATCATCCACTCAGAAAGAAGTGGAAATTTGGCTTCACCAAACCCATCCTAATAAGAATTGGCATGGAAGGACCTGGGAGATTCTCAGGCAAAGTCTCCTGCTGTCCACTGTCCATGTTTGTTTAGAGACTCATGCTAGCTACTGGCTCATGGCCTCAACAAGATGTTATTTATGATTATCAGACCTCCATCAATCCATGTGTATCTCATCTAGCTGGGAGCTGTGTTTAATTCTGTTACAGTACTAGGTTAGCAAATCCCACAGAGTAGGTTTATCTAATAAGAATACGAATGTTGTTATTTGGAAAGATCTTTGTGCCAAAGTTAGGATCTTGATGTTCAAGCAGTATTTCTAACATGATTTTCTAGACTTATAACATTAAGAATATTGCAACTAAAAGTTGAGTTTCCCCATTCAAAAAAAACCCCAAATTGCTGATAAAAGATATAATCTTAAAAAAGCGCAGACGTATGCAGTTCACAGGAGACAAGTTGCCATGAAAAAAAAAATTGACAGCAGGGAAATAGCAAAGTTTTCAGAATTCCATATTACACCAATTGGTCCAAGCTGCTGTGTGCTGACCTCTGCCCTCAAGTCTGCAACATCTTGCAGGACTCCATGAAGTGACACCAGTGATTCTGAAGAAATCCCACCTGTACAATAAATGTATTCCTAAACCAACATATAGGAAGTAGAAAGTCTACTTGTCTAGGTAGCTTGAATTGTTTGTCACCTTAATTTCTTCTGTAGTCAAAGGAGAGAGAGAAAAGCTCCTTGAGATGATGAATCAGTGTCCCAAAACTTAATTTCTCCTCTGAAACACCCTTGGTGGTCTTCTTTGTGTTTGCTACTGTAAAGGTATCTGGCAGAGGTGAGACCCTTTGCTGAAGGGTGTGTGTAATAACCCGCCTGTTGTAAACTGAAATTAGCTATTTCAAGCTCTGTCTACCAAGTGTGGCCTCATGAGCCACCTTAGGCTAAAAGGAGCAGAAGCTGCAAGTGAGCTGCACCCTGATGAGCCGTGTGAGGAGCAGGCACCTGCATGTGATGGCCTCCAGGTGATACAGCCTGGCATGCTGGGCTACTGCTGGCAGGAATGTTCCCCTGCTGCTGCATCCTGCCACTTCATCCTCTCTGCTTTCACTTTGCATGCTTGCACACACACAGCTGGTTAATAGAGTTTGGGTCTGCCAGCTGCCTCTCCTATGTGCTGGCCCAGGGTGGGAGACAAGCAGCAGCACTGCCTGAAAGCAGCAGGTAAGTTCACTTTGGTGTGTCTCATTATAAATACTACATCAAATAAATTAATTTTGTGTTCATCTTTGAGACAACCTATGCATATTTGGCCTCCCCAAGATGTACTGTGGGTGAAGAGGTGTAATCAGTCTTTGTTGTCTAGGCCTGAGCACCGTTTCCTCCCCACTGATGTGTGTCCTGAGATTAGTGCACTCTTTTCTTAGCAAAAGTGGAAAGCAAGGAAAGGCAGGAAAGTAGGTTGTTCCTTTTTCTCTTGCTCTGTGTTGCACTGACGAAGTCTGGTGTCTGCAAGAGCACCTTTGACATCATCAACAATCCAACTGAGGCCAACTTGGAAACCACAAATGTTGATCTGAGATTCATTGGTTCCTTGTTCTGGCATAAATCCATGCATTTGCACTTGCTCCCTTATTTTTCCTGTCAGTAAACTGCTGTTATACAAGTGAAATGCTACTACTCTAATTTTGAGTCTTTGTTTTTCCTTTGGTTGGCAGGGGAACAAAGGAGACAAAAATCACTAATGCAATGGAACCAGCAAAACTCTGGAAATAAAGAGTAATGTGGAAAATGAATCATTTGTTTTTAGCTCTTTCTTTCCATATTTTTTGCAGTCAAATGGATCCATTATTAACAAATACTGGTGGGAGAAGGTGGCAAAGAGTGATAAACCTTCCCAGAGTCCAATTTGCTGACAGGCAATGCAACAAGCAAAACTATACCTTTCCAAGCCCAATTCCATTTCACAATAATTTTATTTATGTGGCAGATAACAATTACAGTCAGAAGTCTTTGCTATGACTTGATTTAAATTAAACTGCAAGGTTATCATTTCCAGTTACAGTGCACAGCGAGATAGGTTTAACATATCTCATTCTATTCTTGAGGCCTTTTATGTTCAACGTTCTGCTAGAACTATCTATTGCACTTGTTTTTGCATGATGGATCATGGAGGGAAAATAATGGATTCAGTTATGAGAAACAGTAATAGATTTTTTTGAACTGACATAAATTTCTATGTTTAGATAGAATAAAAGGATCAGGAAGAGATAAGTTGAATTTTCTACAATAGACTGGTCCTTGTGAAATTCACTTCACATAAATTGTACTAAGATGTCTTTTATATAATGTTTTATTTATGTAGTTCAGTTATTCTTTGACAACTAAATCATTTTATGTGGTCTTACAAATGATAACTTAAAAATGTCCAACCAGAAAGAACCTTTCTTTTTCTTAAACCCTCCGTTCTTCAGGAAGTTATAGAGCAATGTAATTGAACAGTAAGTATTAGAGAATCCCTAGTGTTTATATTTTGACTTCTATTAGAGAACTTTGTTCACCTAATCTGCATTCAAGAACATATACAGGGATATTAAATTTGATAGGGCAACAGGGAACTTTCTGTCTCTTGTACTGCTTCTTTTTTTTCTCCATTGTATCTCGTACTTGCTCTCTGAATTACTTGACTGTGTGGAGAAATTTTTGTTTTGTAGATTTGTAACTTAGAGCATACAAGGAACTGAACCAGCTGAGTGCATTATTCTATTGTGGTTCACACTCAACGAATTATCAGCATGTGGAAATGGATCACATGACTCATCTGAGTGATTGCACCTTATGTTCTCTCTCCTATGTGCTTCTGTTTCAGTCCTTTAAAAAGTTCTGTAGCAACATGTCCACTTAGTGCCCCTATGGTCATTGCAACTGGTCAGATATTTGTAGTGTATGGATCTTGGAGAAGATAAAAATGCTGCCTGTATGAGCTGTGTCACTGTGCTCAAAGGGATGTAGATGTATATATGTGTATATTTTTATGGAAAGCTGTGTGGCTTCCATTCTGTTCCAACAACATCTGGACCAGTGTGTGTCTTGGTCACCTGCTGCAAAAGGTTGCCCAGAAGACCTCTGCGTATGCTTAAATAAAATACTGAATTGGGGTCTATGAAAAGACTTATTCTATCCATGCTTACTATTATTACCAGGTCCATTTAATTTATTTTTTCAATCACAGGCTTCTCAGAAAAGACTAATGCAAAAGAAAAAAATCAATGACATGTATAAGCAAGCTGGGAAAATCACTGGAAAGTACTTTGGCATTTTAAGCTTCACAGCTATATTGTACTGAAGAATTCAGTCTGGCCTTGTTTTGGTATAGAGGAAATGAAAATGTACATTTAAAGCACTCAGTATCCTATAAATGAATTTTAGCAAATTTCTGGATCTAAATATCATTAGAGTTGAAAAACATGATTGAAACTGTACTTTGGTTTCCGCCACTATTTTCAACAAAACTTTCAACTAAGACAGATACACAACTTTTTCATTTCTTTCCCCCTTCCCCATTTTTTTACCAGTGTTGTTACAGGGAGATTAGACCTCTCACAGAGTGAAAAGGCTCTAGTTATGCTGGGAGATAGAGATATTTTTTTTGTTCTTTTTCTAAAGTAAAAAAAAAATAAAAAATTGAGCCTTAAAGATTATTCCTAAAACTACCCTAAACAACAACAACAAAAAAAGATAAAAGAGAGGTAGGAACAGTTTTTCATACTTTCACAATTGTTCATGTATTTAGCGGAAACAATGGTAAACATTTCAGAACAAAGAAATTGTTTCGGAAAGCTGCTGCTGAATTTGTAAAAAAACACTGAATGAGCTGATTATTCTATTTATACTATTAAAGGAAAGAAATGCATATTGCACTGAATTCTTTTTCTTTAATTACTTTGATATAAATATCTGAGTATACTGATTGGACTTCTGTGTTTTAATATACTAGAGAATTCAAATATATAGGTAGCAATATCAAAACAGTTTTATTTCCTATCTCTCTCTCTTGCTGGACAGTTATATCTTTCTGTTTAAAAGACTATCTAAATATGTTGAAAGTTTCTATTGTTGGTCATGACGGTTTTCATGTTTTCTAACATTATTTTTTTCTCTCACTAATTTTTTCTGTTCTTGGTATTTAAAAACATTTACTTGGATGTTTTTGGGCTATGATTTTTTTATTTACATATGCAAACAGAAAAACTCATTCATATTCCAAAGTGCTCCATTACTCTGACGAATGTTTAAAACGACAGAAAATAGAACACAATGCATTTGGTGGGTTGTTTTTTTTCTCTGAGGCAGCTTCTTATAAGAAATAACTCTCTGGTCTGTGCCATCACCAGCATCTCAGTTCCACATTCCTCTCAGAAGCCAGAAAAATGCAAACTGAACTTATATGTTTTACTAGAACTCCTTGGCTCTGGGTTCCTTTGCATTAAAATAAAAGTTTGAAAGATGTGCATTTGCTTTTTCCTTTTACCTCCTCTTCCAAATGTAGGCACCAGTTCTCCAAAGTCAGCAATGTCACCTGAAGCCACACTCTTATCACAAGTCTCTTATAATAATTGTCTCCTCTTCCCATTGTTCCACCATCAGCATTGGCTGTCGCCTTACCAGGATGGCTCTCATCCAGTCTATCATCTCTTCCAGATATCAGATAATTTATGGAAAAAGAGACATGCAATAACAAGCTATAAGCCCAGAGCTCTTCCCTGGTTTAACTGTCCTTTTGCCACACACACATACACTGGATTATGATAATAATACAGACTCCTATTGCAGTTGACAGATTGCTTTTGGAGCTGATGAGAAATGACTCAATGCAAATCTTTGGGAACCCTCAACTATGAATAAATAAATATATATAATATATATATAATTTATTATATAATAAATATATATTTTATAATAATTTATAATATATGTGTAAATAAATAAATAAACAATGAATAAACTAACAATAGTCAGATTAATAAGGTACTGAAATTTGGAAGAAATGAGGTATGAGAGCTGCTACTTCACAAACTTTACAACGACTTTCCCTAAAATAAAAACATGGACCTTTTTCTGTAGGAAAGGTGTGATAGGAAGAGTAATTCATTGATGGCAGGGCAAAAGAGACTGTGATGGTTCCCTAAATTTCCAGTGTCAGGGTCTTAATATTATCTGGCATTTTCCTGTGCAATTAGAAGTAGAAAGTGGACTAGACTTTTAGTGGAGGAAAAATCAGCAATACAGGGTGTGACCGTATAAGGTGCTAGTAAGGCAAAAATCTGAAAAATGGCTAAGTCAGAGGGAAGGCTACTAAGCTCTTTTTCTATTTGTACTGTGACTACAGGAGGGTCTGGCTTCTGAGCAGTTTGCCTCAAAAGGCAAACACATATTGGAGAACAGAACTGAGAGGAAATTTCACCACTGTCAATTACCTTCAGGAAAACTTCTGCCTTACAATCCTGTAAAGCAAACACTGGTGATAGACAGTTCGTACACTGTGGATGTGTGTAGGAATACCCTAACCAGCTTCAGCAGTCTATCTGTGGTAGCTGCTGTCATCTGTCTGTGGCATATGAAAACAGCTCTTCCTGATTTGGATCATTCTGACTTTTGAAGTGGATGAGACATCTGATTTCTGAAATGCCACTGGTGCCTGTTGGAGCTCACACACAACCAAACCAACATTCTTGTCTTGGAAATTCTGCAGGGAAAGGCTTTGTTTTGAAAAGTGTTTATATCCCATTCAGCTGCTTTCCCATGATCTTTTACAAGACCTAAGGTTGCAGTAGCAGAAGACCCATTCCTAATGCCACTGACTTTCTGTATCAGCAGATGTAGATAATGGACTAAGTAA
This sequence comes from Manacus vitellinus, assembly GCF_001715985.3. NCBI lineage: Eukaryota > Metazoa > Chordata > Aves > Passeriformes > Pipridae > Manacus > Manacus vitellinus. Next base: position 19,389,755 of record NW_021940604.1, read on the forward strand.
GTTACCAAATTTTCTCAAGAAAGTGTAAATAAAAGAGATGAATAAGAAAGCAGAGAATTCAGAGCAATAAATGAATTGTTTTTTGGATCAGTTATCCATTTACATCTTCAGGTTTGTATGAATATTTCATTTTACTATTTCCATTTGGAAGTTTATAAAGTTATTTTTTTGCCTCTTAGGGAAACCTAGTCCTAAAAGAGTCATTACTAATACCCAGAAATTCTAGCTAAGTTTAATTTACCTTGGCAAATGTAACTTTAAATTTAGGGTCAAGCTGACCAAATTAGATAAAAGCTAGAAACACTCCTATGCCAAGCTCATTTCTCATCCTGCTTGTAGCATTAGCCCTGTATAGCCCAGTAAAGCCACAGATTGCTGGGTAAGGTCACTGGTAAGATGAAACAGCTTCAGGGTGATCCAGCAGCTCTTCCCATCCTGGCACTGCAGTGGTACATGATTGTATCACTGCATGTTTCCCTCCATTAGCTCCATTTTAGGAGCATGCAGTGTAGTTGTTATTTTCCTCTAATTGATTGTCATGCTAATAAAGGAAGTGTATTTGCTAAACCCTGCCCGATACAGTGAAAAGAGATTTCACATACCTGTGGTTTCTGGAGGTCTGATAAGTGCATATCCCATCTTCCTACAGGTCCCAAAACTCTAAAATAATTTTGTGGAGTTTTTCTTAATCACCTTTGCTATAAGAAATGTGGCTACAGCAATCAGTTACCATGTGAAATTATTCTTAAGGGCAGATGTAAAACATCCAGAGTATTAGAGAATAAACACATTTTATTTCCTTAGTTCTTGATATAACTAAATTATGAGTTTTAATGAGATATCACACAAGATTTTTTTAGAATGGATTTTGCAATATCATTGTGGAAAACATACTTAGAGTTATGATTTTTTTATTATATTGGTTTTTCTTCAGCCTAATCTGTGGAGTAACTGTATTCTCAACAGTGAATTCTTAAGGTATTTTAGAACAATATATTTTAAATATAGTGCAAGTGTCAGATATTGATTTGGAGTTAACTTATGATTGATATCTAAATCATAATGGTGCTAAGACTACAAACATCTGACTCCTTACTTTATTATCATTTATATTTTATTAGCAAAATTAAACTTCTGTCCTTCTAAAATTAAAATTTACAGTTGCATAATATCAACATGAACACATTTCTGTGGCTAAGCAAGCAGCTTAGAAACCTTCTGGCACTTCAAAGATGCTTTTTGAAATTAGGAAATAACAATTTTCTCTATGGAATTTCCCTGTTGCAGGCAAAAATATAACTTCATTCTGCATGGATATAACAGAGAAAACTTTACATCACAAGGTAACTTGGTGCTATTACTAAATAGCTGTAGAAAACTAGAATTTACTACCAGCCTCACAAAGAAAGCTGGAGAAATGTATTTCCAAGGTAGTCTCTGCAGTTTTGTGGTGGTTTGGCACTGTTAGCAACCTCTGCACTAGCTGGTGAAGATATATGAGTTATGCTAGCATAAATTTCAACAACTGCAATGAAGATATATATTCTCTGTAGTATTGAGAAATTGATAATATGAAGACTTGATCACCTAGTCATCCAATTTCAGTGTTTTGGTTTCAAAGGTGAAAGATGAAAGTTTAATAGTCTCCTGAGTGGCAATTTGAGCTAGCTTACCCATCACAGGTAACTCAAAGTTCAGTACTTTGCAGGTGTTCAGCTGAATGCTGTTTATTACCCTGTGTTACTGCAGATGTGCTGCTACTGGGTTCAGTTAACAGATTGGGAATGGCCTGTGCAAACCACAGACTTGCTTTTGATTTACAGTGTAAAACACTGAAAATAGTTTATCTGCCCGAAGTGGATGAAGATGAGATTAAAAGACAAACAAAGAGGGAAAATGCCTATGGGGATAAAGTGTTCCTGTCTAAAGACCAGTACTGCAGTCAAGAATGTATGACAGTTAAATACCTGGAGTCCTCTACTGGATGTTTCCAAGATAATGAGGCTAAGAGGCTGGTTCTCCTTGTGACACTCCATGAGTTTAGTAGGATTTAGATGTCCTTTGTTGATTTTAGCCAGAAAAAATTCTAAGAAACCCATCAAGTTTTTTTTCCAAAGACACAACTTCCTTTGGCAGTTTGACTGCCTTTCCTAGCATTTGTATAGGAAGTAATAGTACTGATATAAACTTTACAAAAGGCTTTTTCAAGGTTTATGCAGTGCATGATATCAGCAAGCCTTCAGTACTCGGTCTCTGTAGTGAGAGCAGCGATGTGCTATGTGGCATTAGGAACAGCCACTTTGGTCTCCAGGCTCTTTGGCACAGGGCAGAGTTGGGGCAGACCCACATCTCTTGGCACCTAGCAGCTTACATTAACCAATTGGTTTCTACTGTAATGAATACAGTTCTAGTTTTTGTACTTATGGAAAATGTGACCAAGAAGTTCATTCCTTCAGAGCAGGGGGTTTCCAGCCTGACCCTCACCCTGATGCCTCCTCTGCTCTTTTCTGTTGCTCTGTGTTTCAGCTTAAAGAAGGGTCACTCCAGGAACCCTACAGTCTTTGCAGGTTATATTTAATAATTTATTATTTTTTTAAGATGGTGGGTATGTGATTGTGAGTTTTGTATGCATGTGGCTTGATTTTGCTTTGCTTTGTTTTTAAATTTGTTTCGCCAAAGGCATAAACAATTTAAATTACAGAACAGTTTGGGAGGCAATGTAAAACCTTGTGTGGAGACCCCTGCATGGTCGAATTTCCTCTTTACCCCAAATTTCACTAAAACATCTTTCAGTTATGATGCTACAGACAATATTGACACACAGGTATTTACTCAACCAGACTTTACCTGCTGTGATCCTTGTAGCTGTGGAAAGCCTTGCTAAGCTTGAACTTGAATTCAACCTTTAACATTTCTGAGAGAAGAATTTCCTTTCCTGTATTTCCTGATGATGTGGGGGGATGGGGACGATGGAAAGCAAATGTTGGATGCAGAGACAGACACTTGCTAGCAGTTGCTTGTTTGATTCCTCCTCCCTTTCCTTCATGGAATCTTACTGAAGTCCAAGAAGAAAAAGTAGAGCAGAAGCAGACTGTTATAAATTATTCAAGGATGCTGCTGTTTCTAAGAAGAAGCCAGGAGGAGTCTACTTATAAATTATTAACATGACATTTTTGAATTGTGATGGGTGGGTTGGGAGAAGAAAGCTTAAGAATGAGTAGAACACTGCTCTGAGGAAACAGTGACTTTTTATTAAACTACAAATAAACCTGCTTTATCACTGAATTGCACACAAGTTTCCAGTGGTTATGAGTTTGGGAAAAAGGGAGATGGGAGTAGAAGAGGGCATATTAAAATCTTACCGAGTCTTGTCAATAGGTTACAAAAGATCTGTTCAGTGCTGCTGTGGGTAATCAAAAAGAGAGTAGGAGTCAGAGTCTGCCTGGGTTTCTTTGCTATTCTACTCCTTTGGCTAAAACTGGGGTATGATCCACTTGCCCTACTTAAAGTGTTGAAAACTCCTTTTGCTTCTGACTGACAGTTTGGAATCTTAACTCAGTTGTGATCTGCTTGATTTCCCTGGAGACTCCAAAGAACAAAAGGTGCAAAGGTGGTGTAATTTTTTTATTTAGCTTCAGTAGATAGATAGCAACAATACAATGATGACAAATTCCCGCATCTGATAGAGCATTTTTTCAATTGGGAGGCCCTACGGCAATGTCAGATGCCCTCTATTTAATGACATCCCTGTATCTTAGAACTAGAATACTATTTTGGACAGACTAAAGACAAGTTTGCAGATGAATAAAATATCTCCCGGGACTAGAGACAGTGAACAATGTCTTATGTTGAATGGAGCAACTATGTAGAATTCATGAATTCATCACTGCATTTTTTGGCTTTGTACCTTTAGTTCAGTGTTCTAAATCTTTGACTCCTATGATTTAGCCCCATGGCCTTTCTCTTTTCCTCCATAGGTGATTCAAATTTTCTGTTCCTAATGCAGTTTTCTGCAAAAGCGAGGTCTGCTACCTCTACAGAAGCTAGGCATAAAAGTAATGCTCACAAAAGGCTAGCCTACAGAAGCAGATTTCTTTCTCTCTTTCTTTCTATATATGATTTGTATATAGTACGATTTCATTTCCCAGCTGAATTTCTTTCTTTACTGTTTTTGTCCCGCTTGGGTTGACTTTTTTCTCCTTTCTGTCCTGCAGTGTATGATTTTCTTTTTATCTGCTCACCATTCACTTTCCCCACACATACAATGCCAATAATAGTTGAGGCATATTTTTAACAGATGAATACATTTAAAATGATGCAAAGTTATCCTGCCCACTTTCCTCGGACAGCACAGGAAAATAACACCTTTGCATAGTTAGCCAAAGGTAAGAATCAGAACTGTGTCTTTGATTAAGTTTTCATCAAACAGAGACCCCTAAAATGGAAATATATTGTGTTGTGTAGATCTATTTCAGCTTCCTCTTGTTACTGAGTGCATGGCCAAAAATGCCTGGATGACTGTTTTTAAAAATCCCCTAAAAGGAGACTTCTGACTTTCAGGCCTGCTTACAGCATGGAGGGGCAAATTTGGGGCACTGAATGTCCTTCCTGACAACAGCAGTCAGGCACTCCCCTGCAGACCAGGTCCCTGTTCCCACTTAGGCAGGCCTGTGATCTCCTGTAAAAGCAAACACCCTTGTTTGGAAGTGGGGGTAATATTAATTTCCAGAAAACCAAGGGCTACATCAGCCAGTCCATGAAATTCTGAGCAGAGAAATATTTTCTGGTGCTTACTGCTTGTGTTTGTAACAGATTAGAAGATACTATTTGGGCTATGTATTTGTTTTTCATGAAGTTTTGTTTCCTCCATACCCTCCAAGGTATCAGCTTCTGCAGCCATTCACACATGCAGGTGATGGCTGAGAGCACTGCACATCAGGTCACCCTGGCACGAGGTAGCATTTGCTGTGCAGCTTTGTGCCAAAACTCTGCTGCTAGGGTGCTCCATCTGTTCACTCTCCATTTTTGTCTTGGCTCAAGGAACAGCCACCTCCTGCCATGTCTGCTACTACAGAGCAAAAACTGGATTCCCACCATTATCACAGTTCACCAGCCAACTCCTACTACTTCTATCAACTGCAGAACAGGCATGAACAGTCAGTCACATTTACTCAGTGTGCATGCTTCCCACATGTTAACCCAGACATGCCTTTGGCTTGCCAATTATTTGCTCCTTTGCCATTAGAATAATACATGTAATGCTTCTCTCTCTCTTGGATGGAGGTAAGATTGACAAGATCTCACCTGTAAGCCACATGCTTAGCTTGACAAGCCAGAAGGCTTCCTTCTCTGAATTAAAAACACCAAGTCAAAGTGCTAAGACGTCACTTTTGTAAGTTCGGCATGATGCTTGGAGGTGGTAGGCTGAGTAGCCATGTAGGAAATCTGAGAGTCTTCAGGCTTTTTTGTCTCCAAGGACTGGATGTGAGAGAAAGCACACCTCTAACGTACTGAGTCTTTGGCATGAACAAGCCAGGCAAAGCAACAAATGATTCTTCATTCCCAGCTGCTGGTTGATTGATGGGAACTGAGTTGGTGATAACTCTAGAGGGAGATGTTTGCCCTGTCTTCCATCTGGAGCTGCTGTGTTATGACTCACAGAGATGCCTATTGAACAGGCTGGGCTGGCAGACCTTCTCCAACAAGTCAGTCTGGAAGCTGTAGAAATAAGCAAGTTATCCAGGGGTGCTTGGAGCGAATGCAGTTTGATGTATCTAATGCTGATGGCTTTCATAAAAACACGAAGTGCTGGGAAAGCAGTGTCTCTCTGTCTTTAAGACAAGGAAACTATTGCAGATGGCATCTACCATCTCTCAAAATTATTCCTTCCTCAGGGCCAGATTCTGTCCTTGGATCTGATTGATGCATCACTGTAAAGTGCTTTAATTTGGCATGTAAGGTGATGCCAGCTGCCGGAATTTAAATTACAGAAACACTTGTGCTTCCTTAAGCCCAGTGTCCTTCTGTGCCTGAGACTTTCCATAAGGTTCTGAACCAAAGGGCTCATTGCAAAACAACGTGTAAGGCAAAGGGAGATGTACTGCTGTCTAAACATGGAATTCTTCAAACAGTGTTCATTAATAGGTATAATGTAGTATTTCTTCATCTGTAGCAGGTGTAATATTAATAACTGTCTTTGATATTGAAAGCCCAGGAAAAACATAAAGCTCTCAAGAGAACCCAGGAGAACAGAAAGTATAAACATAAATTGTGCTGTATGGTACAATTAAAGGGATATTACATGTCAAGAATCACAACTGAGGTGTGATATCTGCAGCAAATATGCATGTTGCAAAGTATTTGGAAAACACCATTCAGTTTCTATGGCTTTTTAGCTATACTGAGGAAAAGAAGTATTTCCAAATAATAATACAGAAGAAAGTCCTAGGAGAGTTGCCCAGAGTCTGGCACCTTTATGCTTAAAATGTACTGAAACCGGTTTACATACAGAATTTCTGCTGTAGTTCTGGGTAGAAATATGTAGAGAAGAGTCTTTTAACTGTATGCAGAGAAACAAATCCCCACATACAGACCATTGGGGATAGGAGGTTAGACTACAGTAGCTTTTCAACTGCTTCAGCAAATTATTCATCCATATAGTATGAAAAGAAAAAAAGTATATTAATGCTTGGGTCTAGTTATTTTAACGAAAAGTATGATTCCTTTGCTTTTTTTATGTGGTTTAGGTTTTTTGGGTTTGTTTTTTTTGTGGGGGGGGGTTAGGTTTTTTTAAACTTTGTAACCTAAGAGCAAATTACTGAAACAATAACAATTTTCACAATGTTTTCTATGTGTTAAAAAGCTTCACTTTCTGTAATTATTGCTTTTAGTGTTCAGTGAGTTCAATAGATAACCACATAATGGTGGAAAAATAATTTTCCTTATTTAATTGTCTATAAATATTTATTTCTGCTTTTTAACTCAATATTTAGTTTCGAATTCTCATTTTACTTCCTGATATTTTTATTTTTTATCTATAATCTAGAATATGGTTTAAATATGCAATTGTATGTAACCATTCAGATCAGACAGATAAATACAGCTTTACTTCTTTCGTGTATAATTTTCTCCATAATATTTGTTTTTGGGGGAAAAAAAGAAAAAAAAGGTATCCTAGTGAAAAAAAACCAAACAAAAAACACTTGTACTGTAACTAATTTTCATTTCATAGAGTAGAAGGGTTCTTAAAAATAAAAATACATGAGAGGCTACATATTGGAGTGTCCCAGTTCGAAGAGACTGGAATGTTTGCTGAAGAGGATGAGTTATGAGACAAACCAAACTCCTCTCTCTCAGCAATTGTAAATTCAAAATTAAGGGGCTTTAATCAAGGAAGTGTGGAAAAAACCAGAAGAAATAACAACCCTTTATTAAAAGATATATGTATGTTGGCAAGAACAGTAACAGAACCCAAAACAACTAGACAATAGTCCTGTACCCAAAAATCCCCTTCAAACAAAAGAGAAAGTCTGAATACTTCTCTGTCCTTCAGCGCGGTTCTAATCCCGGTTGGCAGGGGCGCTGTTGGATCACTGTAGGGGCAGAGCCTGCAGTGCTCTGTGGTGGCTGCAGGAGGCGCTGTCGGGCCCTGGTGGTCACAGCCTGGGAAGGGGGTCTAGGGGGTGGTCTCAGGTTGCGGGAGAGGCCGAAAAGAGAATGGGGACCCTTCCCTCAATGGAAGAAGGGGGAAAGGAAAACAGTCCACTCCCACGGAACTCACTGTTGTCCTCAGACGACGGTGTCCCAAGGCTCCTCCTTTCTTCTCCCAGTGAGCACAAAAACTCTCCGATGAAAACGCAGCAGGTCCGGGCCAGAGACAAAGACAGCCTACCCGCAAGTTGAGGCCAGCAGTCAGGGTTGACCAGGGTGAGAAGCCAGAAAGACCGGCCTCCAGGCCTTCTCTCCAAAAGCACGCACACAAGATCCCTGTCTCCGTCCCAGAGCGAGAGCTCAGCAAAAACTGACCTCTCCCTTTTGAGAAGAGCCAGCAAAACCGCTCCCCCAAAACTCTTCCCCTCTCCCCCCAGCCTCTGATAGGTCATCCGTTAGGAATGCGGTTCAGCCAACTAGGTTCTTTTGTAAAGCTAATCGCCCCCCCTTTCCATTCAAACTCTGTCTTTCCTACAGTGGGGGCAGGGGGAAGAAAAATTCCCCCCCTCGGATTCCTAACCTATAACATGGAGGCAAAGGAAGAGCTTAATTGAAAACTCTTCTAATCAAAAAGTTTATAACCCTTGGTATCTATCCAAAAGTCCCACCTCTAAGCTCTTTTGCATTCAAAGCAAAGTGCCTAGCATACAGAGAAGAAACATGCTGAGGGGAATGATTGCTGCTCATTTCTTGTCTCTTTAATGTTGTTGGAATTCCTCAACTGGCTCTGCAGTATGCTGTCCTTCCTTGCGCCCTTGAAAATGACATTTTCTCGTTGCAGGTAGGCACAGGTTTGCTGAGCAGGTTGTAGTTAAACCCGAAGATTTTATTAGGTTTCTCAAGTTGAGCATCTCTCACGTAACTTCTTCCTTCCTCCAGTTGTAGCTAGTTGTCTGGCAAACCTGTAACACCAATAGGATCTAAAATATTTTAATTACTCTGTGTCAAACCTTGAAGAGATTTTTTTGTATAATCTGAAGAAGATACTGTGTAATTTTTATCAGATCTGCTAGGGTAAAGAGGAATTCTAAACATCCTTCTGAACATCCAAATGGTTAAGGTAGAAAAGCTATCACCACTGAAAAGGCTGTCTATGCAAAGTGCTGTTTGATGCTTGTCCTTGTCTGCTGTAAAAAGACGATGTTAGTTGCTGTTTGTTCCTGAAGGTTAGGTAACAGAACTACTCAAAATTTCTCCTCGCACACACAAATCTGAAATACATATTACTATGAAAAAAAGACACCAGAAAAATTTCAGTTCTGCTATTTTTCCAATTTCTTATTAATCTGTTCAGAGAACTTTTAAAAATGTGCATCCAAATAAAAATATTTTGTCTTACAGTGTCAATACAATTTGTTAACAATATAGTGAAACAATAAATTCTCTTCAGATGTTAAAATGTTTTATTTCACTAGAAATAGAAACATCTTTCACTTCTTTTTATGCTAATGATTTGGAATTTTCTCCAAAAAAAGAGAGCACTTCTGTTTTCCATTTTAATTATGGGCCTACTGGAAAATCTTAATATCTCTATAGAAATAAAATACCATCTTCCTTTAAACAACTTGATTGGCACACATAGTCAGTAAGAGATTTTACAATTTCCCTGAAAAAATTAGAGCAGTGAACAGAATGTTTAGACACCTAAAAATCATATTTTTATATTATTGGAATCCCATGAAAGATACTGTGGTCAAATGAATTATCTCTAACCTATGCAACCTCTGAACTATCAAATGTTATATTACTTTAGATCCATCAATAAACCCTGGGAAATTAAGATGGCATTTCAGTTAATTCTGGTTTTAAAAAATAATGCCTTTAGAACTACTACTAAAGATTTAGAAATTGTCCAACAAAACTGGATAGTTTAACATGAAAATACAACAACAATAACCAACAAATTCCACATTAAAATGCAACAAAAACCTGTTGAAGCGTTCATTTAAGTAAAACAAAAAAGAAACTGAGTGTAGTGTTTCACTTATCCCTTAAAAAGGTATGTCTCATTTGTCAACTTTTAAAGGCTATAACAGAAAAATACTGAAATCAATGTTGAAATGAAGTACTGTGCAACATAAAAAAAGAAAGATGTGATTTTTTTGACTGAAAGCGTGAAACATGCTGACTTTCTACCATGATTTGTTTTCCATTATAAACCCAAATAAACAAACCAACACAAAGTTAAACAATTAAATGAAACAGGCACACATTTTTAAAATATGTTGCTGTGTATTTGTATTTTGCTCTTTACTTTTCAACCGGGAACACTTATGAGAAAACTAGGATATCACTGGTACTTAATCACATATTTAATAAGCCATCTAGTTTAGAAGAAGAATTCACTGTTTGTGATTTTTTTGTAGTCATATTTTTGATTTATTATGTTGGAAACTGAAATTATTTTGTCCAAACTCTGTGAGTATTTTGGCAATAATGGACTCAAAGTAGTGAATTTTTAACTTTTTGGCTTTAAAGTACCATGCGAACCTTTTAAAGTAGTTTTACAAGGACATAAAGGTTCATCTACAATTTGTTTTAGGATTTTACTATCAGATGTAGATTAAAGTGCATGTACAAAATGAGGTAAAGTCTGTGGATGCAGACAGTGCTTTTTATTATGCCAACTAATATACTAGGAAAAGATAAACAAATTAAGTGACCTTGTAATGGCTGGAGAAAGGGCTTCTGTGCTTTCCTTTTTTTCTACAGTTGTAGTATTTCTAATTACTCCATCAATAAACCTTTATTTGCATGTGTCAAAACACTATTGGTGTCAAAATACACTACACTAGCACTAGCAAAATAGCACTAAACAATCCAAACTCTTACGACACACAACATTATAGCTGCATTTACATTGCATGGCACATCTGGGCTTAAACCCTGTGTGCAATGTTAGATAACTTCTTGCTTACTTATTTCAAAGCTTTCCTAGGCTTTCTCATCTCTTGATCCCTTTTGGATCAGTATAAAGGAGTTCAAGTTTGGCCAACTGTTTGGTCAGTTGATCCCAGAGCAGACACAAACACAGGGATGATGATAGCTCCAAACCACATCTGGGCACTTGAGTCACCCTTTCCCAGCTGGGCCACACACCTAACTGTGGTCACAACAGACCCAAGCATGGAGTTCAGATTCTGGCTGAACTCACAGTGAGTGTGTATTTTATCAGTTGAAGTTTTCCTACCAAGGACAAGGTATGCAAAAGAAGGTGGTAAAGAGACCAGACATAAAGAGGCTTGTCTCTCCCTTTCCAAAGGGAGCCTGCCCAGGCTGAAGTCGGTTGCAATCTTTTTACTGTCTATATGTTGAAAACTGTCCAAATTACCTTAAAAGATGTAGGAAAAATGTCACTGTCTTCTTTGGGGACTGAATTATCTTTTACTATATCTTTGACAATGAGGCACAGAACTGCTTTTTGTGAAAGAAATGTGAAAGATCGTTCCAAAGCCACTGCATAGCTCTCATTACCAAGTGAACTATTTGGTGTGGTCTTATCATTTAAAAGTCACAAAATCTGTAAAAGGCAGAAAAACCAAATTTCGAAGTCCCAATGCATATACTTAGAATATGCTCACCATTTAATTTCTGTGATACACAAGCTGTGATATTTGTGTTTTGCAACTGCCTGACTAGCCTCTTATTGCTCTTAATGCTTTCATGGCCTTTTATGTATGGATGTTAAGCATCACACATCTCTTGAAACATCTGATAGAAACAAGCATATGTAAGCACAAACATGATGAAGGGCTCTCAGAGGAGTGTGTTGTGAAAATGCAGTGCAGTTTATTGTTTGCATGCCTGGGTAAAATGCAGCTGTTTTCCTGCTTCATTCTGTATTTTTCCTTTGGCAGGGAGGTCTAATTTTATTTCTAGAGTAAGCACAGATAAAAGCTATTCAGCAATAGTAATAATAATGATAAAACCATTCATATTTGCATGAGTCTCTCTATTATTTAGCCTCTCTTCAAGTACATTTTAAAATGTGACTGTGGAAAAGAGAAACTTGTAACAGACTCACTGTTTACTCTAATGAAGTTAGGCTGGTACACCCCCAAAAAGATTTGCTCATTATGACACATAAAGAAGGAAAAATGGTTTTCATCTGTTACACTTCTAAGATTTTTCTTTTTCACTAGTTTCTCAACATATATTTTTAGTTCTATGCAAAAAAGAATTGCACTCAATTACTAAAGGCAATAAATTAATTACAGTGAGGTCTGTTAACTATCAAGCTGCATTAAGAGATGAACTAATTTTTTTTGGTCACAATGCAGTAAAATTTAATTATTTGATGTCCATTCCAATTATTTCAATTGCACCCCTATAATAGTCAAAAACTTGTGAGTTTGGGGATCCCGTAGGATGCAAAAAGATTGCAGTTCTTTAACTGTTCCTTATCTCTGGGTAAAGGTTGAAAGTTAACCTAAGACTAAACAATCTATTACAGGAAGTCATACTGATGGGATGGTCTGGATCTACAAGAGATAAAATGCATATTCCCCATCAGAGTGGAATGCCACCATGTCCCAACATTTGTCAGGATTAATATCTTTTAGCCAAAATAGTGAGTGTGCTGGTAGTCCTCGTGTGAATGAGCAGAGGTTTTGACTTATTCATGGAAGTTTTCATGCTCAGTGAAAACTTTATCCTGCTGTCTTGTCATGATACAATAATTGTTGCCTGGCAAAACTTGAGTCTGAAATGCTTTTACTCCAGATTACTGAGACTTTTCCTATTGTTCACAGCTACCTTCCCCTCAGTCCAGAATGTAGTCAAAACTAAAGTAACCAGCACGTCCAAGTTGAAGAAGATTTTATTATCGTAATGGCCTCCTGTACTTTCTCTTTCATCAAAGTACATAATGTTGAAGGATGTCTCCCCAAAAGAATCTGTGATTCTACTTCTCTTGCATAAAAATCTACAAGAAATATTTATTTAATGTTTAATTGAGTACATGATATTTTAATAATACTATCTATTTATTATTGAAATTATTCAGAGATTTTATTGGTGAACATTGTGGCATAGCATGTAGTGATTTCCTTCCAAAACTTCTTAATCTCTATCATGACCTGCACACATATACATTCAAACTGGATTCCTCTGTAATAAAGTGCTAACAGCAGATAAACTGAGACAGAAAATTATGTGATGAACAAAAACATAGCGAGGTAATGAAAAAGAATCAGAATTAAGCTTGATGCTCAATGTAACAACCATGTCTCAATCTGTTAACTAGAATCATCATTATTCTAAAATACTGGCAAGTTAAAAAAGAAAAAATCTAGTTCAGCTTTGACAGTAGAACATAAAACCAAAAGATAGTCTGTTTATTCTCATTGATTTTCTTATCATGAAGAACAGGTGTGCCTTTTCATTCTCAGCCAGGCAGTGCAGGTGTATTCATCAGAGGCATTGCAGAGTCTTTTGTAACTCGAAGTGTTTGTTCTAAAACAGAAGTGTTTTCATTTATAAGCTTAGAAACGTGAAGAGTCTGAGGAGTGTTTTCCCCTTGCAGTGTTCTCTGGAGGACACATGATGGAGCCAGCAAGTTCATAAATGTTAGTTGCTTTCTGCAGAGCTTCTGCAATGAAAACCAGATAACGCATGCTGGCTTCTCTGAAATGTGTCCAGGGACAGAGGTGACAAGATGCTTCGTCACCAGTGCCATTCATGAATCTCCACTACCTCACACAGCAAACAAAGACAACTCTCATCTGAAAAGTACCAGACAGAGCCTAATGCTTCAGTACATTTCTTTGGCAGAAATATCTACACTGGGGAAGGTGACTGAATTGTTCAGATATTGGCCCAGAAGATCTTTTCTTGCAAGATCCCAGCCCTTCCCCGGTTCTTGCGTTCTTCCCACCTTGTGGAGACCCAGTTTCAAGGAAGGTGGATTTGAACCTTTATCCTCAGAGTATAGAGTTCTCTTTGTTTTGAAGCTTTGAAATACTGTCTTCGTGAGGTTTTCGTGAAAAGGATTTGAAGAAGACGTAGTGATGCTGGGTAAACTAGGAGTTGCCGAGGGAGGAGACAAAAGCTGGGGTTGTTTACAAGACTGTAGTAGTAAGAATGTCCCAGAGAAGTTAAGAAACTTGTCTCCTCTCCTTCTAGGCCCTTGGGCTTGGTCAGATACTGGAAGCAACCTGAATAGCAGATGCAAAAGCAAACCAGCTGGGGATGGAAATAGATCTTTAACCCTTGCCTCTGCCCCCCTCATGCTTATGGGTGAGCTATTGGCTTACACAATCAGTACAAGCAGTTAAGCACCACTGTGTTTGCCTGGGTCAGTTCTCACCTTTACAGAAACTTGTGTATAAACTTCTATTTCAAGTTTACACTTCAGAATAGCATTCTGTATTTACCATGAAACAACAACAATAAAAAAGTTTTAAATACATTTACACCAAAAATGCCCCTTGTAGAGCAATAGAATAAAACATCCACTCTCCCTTTCTTCTCAACCTCCAATCCTCAAATTAGTGGAAATACAAGCAACTGGTTTGGAAAGTAGATGGGCTACTGCAGCCAGCAGTGCTTTGCAGAAAATATTTCTGCACTGGTAGAAATAGTAACAAGTTGTCTTCACATACATTTTTTCACATATAATCTTTGGAATTTTATCATCCTTCTGAGGAAGCTTCAGTTTTTAACTTTAATCTTGATCTGACAAGTTAAATATCACTGAATCTTAAAAGTGTTTCTGGAATACCTGTCTGTGCTCAAGGTCTGTCTGGGTATACTCAGAGGAATTTCCGAATTGCCACAGTAAAAAAAATCTCATTTCTCCCCCAGAATGTATTCACAGGTGCAAGATGATTCAGAGAAAGTAAACTGGTTCTTTTTATTTCCATTGGTCCATTAGCCAGATTTTATCACAGGAACAGATTTTACTCTAATCAGTAAGACAAATTAATACTTCAGCCTTCACGTCCAGTGACTGATCTGAAACATTCAGAATTAGATGGTTCAAACCCATTTTAATGAATTAGGGGGACAATGTGTCTCTCTCTTTTTATATTCTCCAAGTTAAGAACATATATTTGGAACTAAATATTAAAGTTTAAATAAAGCTATGGGTCAGATGCCAAGGATATCCAACTGGTGGAACCCCATATGGGGGATCAGACAACTCTATTGGTACAGTTCCTTCTACCTTAAAATCTAGAAAAATAAGGGAAAAAGAAATAGAAAAAAAAATACAAACACAGAATCCCAGGAACCTCGGCAACGGGAGTTTTTCTCTCTTTTTTGCTGTTTGTGTATGTAGCTGCAACAGCTATTCTTGATAAGATATATATAAAAAGAGTGTGTCAAGCAAAGATAGCAGAAGAAAACACTAGTATATACAGATAGTGCTGAGGATTTGCAATGAGGGACATTCTTAATGGAGAATCACATGAAAAGTGCAACTAGTCAAAAGAACACAGGAATAAATTATGCTTATGAGAGAATTTCTCCTGCAGTCCTAGTACTTCACTGTTCAGTCTGGAAAGCCTATAAATATGTAGGGGACAACTTCTAAGTTGGGCAATTTCTTTCCCAGTTGGAGCACTCCCAGTTCTCTTTCCCAAGGGAATCAGAGTATAAACATAGGAAGGATTGTGTTGGAATTCTGTTCCATCAGAACCTGGGAACTGCAAAAAGACAGTTTAGGTGTATAGTGATACATTAACAGAATCTGGAGCTGGGAGATATTCCTCTGGCTAAAGAGAAATAAACCAGATCATATCTGCATGTCTTAATGATGCTCCATGAAGCTGTTACTGCACAGTCTCACTCTGAACTGTGAACTGAATAAGCATAGCACTAAATCTGAGTAAATATTCATTGTTTTCAAGGTCTAAGCTAATACTGCTGTGAGCATGGCACTCTGCTGTGCTCTGTTGAAAGATTAACACAGTCAGACTGAGTTTAAGGACCAGGAGAAACATGTTGCTCTTGAAGTATTCACCTTGGTTTTAATTGCTGGAGGTTAGGACAATATATTAAGTTACTTGAGTCAATATAGGGGGATTGAAGGGAGTTATTAAAGGTATTTTAATATATGTACAACTGTGTGATAACTGAGTGAAATATTAGAAATAAATTGAACAATAACAAGTAGGTAGAGCAAAAGGATCAGATTAACAAACTTAGCCAATAAATGGTGTTTGTGAAGAAAAGATTTCAGGGGATTCACTGCTATACTATTCAATCCCTTCCTCTCTTAACCTCAAAAAAATACACAGTGGCCTGGATACGAAAGAAGGACTTTATTATCCTTTGAGATCAATGATGTGAACAGAGTGATCTTTTGATCACTTTTGTTTAAAACAGGAAGAAATTGCTTCATCAGTAGGAAATGCAGCAAAATCTATTGCAAAAACATAGAGAAAAATTCGTTAAGTCCAGCAACAAGATAATTCATCTGATCAATTTATAAATTATAATTAATAAATTTTTGAGGGAAAGTAGTGATTGCAGTGATACTGCAAAGGCAATGGTTTAGCGCTGTGCTATTTAATAAGTTTAATTAACAAGTGCTTTTAATTTCCTTTCTATACACTATGACAAACTATGATTATGAGAGATCATATGTTCCTATCACATATCAAGGATCAGAATTCAAATGTCTCTTTTTGCAGGATTAAGTTCATTGAAATTCATCATCAGGATCAGCAAGCAATGACATATTATTTGAAAGAATCTTAAGGTTTATAATAAGGAAACTATACCCTTTACAAAAACAAGAGTATCAAAGTAGATCAGAATATAGGATGAGCACAAAAGCATTTCTATCCTATTTGGGACAAAAATAGAATTATGTGCATTCCTGTGTTTAAGCTCACTCTCACTGAGAGATTGAGTTGGCATTATTGGATGAATTTCAATCTTCAAACACAGAAGGATGAGATTCAAGGATACTTGCTATCAGAAGATGCTGAAGTCCAGACACCCAGATTTATTTATCCACTTATTTTTGTTCAAAATGTAGGAGAACCTTCTGAATCAAAGGTCTTGATCTGGCAAATCAAAGGCCTGTACCTTTACAGAACTCAGACTTAGCTATGAAGTGAGTTTTGTGTATTCTGTAATTGTAGTAATTCTCGGTGGTTAAGAATTTGATGAGAGAAATCAGAAGACAGAGAAAAAAAGAATAGATAAATCATGGCTGATGCAGAGAGACAGGAGTATCTGGGATGGTTTAGTCAAGAGAGGAAAAGACAGAAAGATATGTAAAAGATGGCTATGACATGGAAGGCAATAGTCTCTTCTTTGATTCGTGGTTGTAGGACAAAGAGAGCTTCATTACAGCAGGGAAGACTTATATTAGACATTGAGGGGAAAAAAATTATTCTCATGGTTAAGATATAAGCAGGCTGCTGAGAAGTTAGGAATTTCATATTCCTGGGTGTTTTTGAAATAGACTGGACAAGCACTTGTGAGGAATGACATCAGTACAGCTGGTCCCACCTTCGGGCAGGGGGCAAATGAAACAACCTTTGGATGTTGCTTTCTAGTCTTACTGTCTATAATTGCAATGATTTATGAGGCATAGAGCAGACCAGGTCCTACATTTGTGCCAATTTGCATAGCTGAGAAGTTGGCTTATTGTGTGCCTAATTCTTTACTGACCATTAATCTGTAGTTAATTATCCTACTGTTCTAACATGTTAGATTGATTTGCTATATAGCAGGGTCTGTATATCCATTCTGAACAGCATTAGTGGTGTGCCTGCAATGTCCTCCCTGCTTATTGTTGCTGAATTTCAACATGTTGTGAAATTTGTCAGATTAGGCTTAAATTTAGTCTTAATTGTTAGTTTTCATTTCTTTACCCTAATTAACCTCTCTAACAAAATATTATATTAAAGAGAATGGATTTTTTCTGAGCTTTTAGTAACCAGATTGACCCCTTTTGGTGTAATGACAAAATATTGTTGAAATGGCAGAATTTTTAATGTCCAAAGTGTTTTTATTGACACACCCTATAGCTCTGTTATTTTCCATAATGCATTTGAATGTGGCCTGCATTCTGTATTTTATTCTGTTGAGGAACATTTATTTGGAGATTTACATTAGAATTGGTTCTTTGAGGCTGGTACCACTCACTGTTCTGCAAGGATGTAAGGAATATTACTACATATTTTGTGGTATCCTTAAACCATATGTCTCAGCAGATACAGCACTGTCAATGAGTGATAAAATCCCAGCAGAGGCTGGTGTAAATGCAAGAACTGGGACGATTCAGATCAGGCCCCAGAAGGAATGGAAGTTAATAGTTCAGTTCAAATTGAAGTGGGTTTGAAGGATCCCTTGTCCTTTTATTTGACTGCAGGTTTTATTCTAGTTTGGGTACACCAATCTAATGCTCCTGAGTACTCTATATAATATTAAAGTAGTACAATTCTCTAGACTTCTGTTTCAGTTAATAAGAATTTTATCAGAAAATTTTAAACAGAGCATTGAGGGTTTTCTTCATCTTTAACTTTCAGTACCTAAAGGTTAGAGTCTACTCCAAGTTCGGTGCCAGAGATGAATAACCCAGAAGGACTTCTCTGAACACTGATTTCTGAGGCATCCTGGACACCTAACTTAGGTTTGGCTTGTAACACAAAATCACTTAAGTTGAATGGGATAAATCTGGGGATCAGGATACTAATAGAAAATCTTAACCTAATGTCACTGTTTCCACCTCTCACAGTGCAATGATTAAGAGGAAACTTGTAGCTGTACCTCGACTGTGCAAAATAATCTGGTACTGGGGAACACACAGTTTTTCTTCCATGTAATTTTTGCTGTGGATACAATTTGGGGGGTGGCGGTGTTTATGTGTTTTGCTTAATTTTATTTTTATTTTTCTGTTTTCTTAGCATAGGTACAACCTTGCATCTATGGGGCTGTGCTGGAAGATTGACAGGATTACCTTTGGATCTGGGGGAAAAGTTGAAAGAAGGTGAAAAAGGCTGAAGAAAGCTTTCAGCTACTCTATGGTAGAAACTTCCAACGGGGAAATGTGTAACAGCAAAGTGAAACCTCTGTCTATCAGTAGGCCTTTCATTCACTGAACTCTATCAGTTATAAAGAGTTTCCTAATCCAGCCGGAATGATCATATAGGAGACCCCAGACCACCAGTCACTACATTATAGTCAGCCATCTCCTACAGGTAAGCCACCATCCCCATCATATAGCAATTAGGCTTCCTTCCCTCATGATGGCCTCTTACAGGCTGACAGTCCCTCTCATGAGTCAGCAAGCTTCTGCTGAAATATTTTCTGAAGTTGCCTATGTTGACTTACAGGTACATCTCCTAAAAGAGTGGAACCCGAGGAATATTTTGCACCTCTCAACCTGCAAGATAACATCATATATCATTGCTGGAACCTGTTCCTCACCTCCTGAGATGGCTGTCCTGTTCTGCAGATGGTGGGAGGAAAACTTGGAAGAGCTCACAATGCACTGCAGCTCTCAAGCACTGCCTAGGTGAGGGGAGGCAGGGGAAGAGGGAAAAACGTGACACACTTTTAGGGCCAAGTCTCATCCCCAAAGTCATCTTAATATTCTGTCTTCCCTGAGACTTGAATTTAAGTACATATTCCAGGAGCAAGATCTAGATGTCTATACTTACCATAAACATGAAGATGGTAGAAGCGGTTTGCGAAAATCTCCCTCTTTCAAAAAAAAAAAAGATACAGTATGATAATGATGGCAGATTCTTCTTTACTATACTGGAATAATCACAACTCTCTTCTATTTTAAGGGCTAAGTGAGAGTAATCCCTGTTTTTATATTTCTTGACTTCCTTTTCCACAAGAGGAAGAGAAACCACAAGAAAGCCTGTGTGTATATGACTTTACATGGTTCCAGGAATGGAGGCCCATCTCATGCCTTTAAAAGCATTGTGACTAAATTCAGTTTGCCTTGTTAAAATGAGGCGACCTATGTGAATATATTCTCCAGATACAGGCTCCATTTAATCTCAGTAGGTATGAACAAAGTATCAACAAAGTTTTTCATTCTCAAAAGTACAAAAATCTCATAAGAAATAGACTGCAAGCAGGAGTTCAATGCCTATTCCTTCCTAAAAGCCTTTTAATGCAAGAACATAATTTCTGCTTTCTTTTGACAACAGAAAAGTGTTTGCTTAGTAATGAAAACAGTAATTTTCTTTTACAGTGGATAATATTTATCTGTTAGCTTAAATCAATACCTGTGAAAACCTGCAGAAAGGAAATTCTATCCACGGCACCTAGATGGACATAGCTGCAGGTTTTAGTGGGAGGAGATGGTAAGGTTCACATGCTGGAAGAGAATGGAAGAAGGATTTAAGATAAGGCAGCAGCACTTTACTCATCAGGAAGTAAATACGGAAGTGATATATGAAAATTGCCTAGGCAGGCATTGGTCATGGCCCAATTACTTTGTATGCTATGATATAATAGCAGAATGGCAAGTAAAGGGCAGAAGTACCATTAAGTCCTTGGAAAAGTGTTTTCTTCTTCCCATTATGAACAGAATCAGCTTCTATCAGGGTGAAGCAGAGAGGTGAAGGTAGAATGAGAAATAAAAATGTCTTTTGTCTGGTAGAGTCGTTGGATCCTCAAGTCCTCTGGGTGCACAAGTGCTCTGTGTGTTGTGGTTACGAGTGTTCACTGTGTTGGTACCAGGAGAAAGCAATTACAATTATCTTTCAGGGTCAAGCAAACTTTTCCTCTAGTCAACATGATGATGCATGCAGTCTTCCTCACAATATCAGTATCCATGGAGGACATTGCAAGTGTAGTACGGGGAAAGACCCAAAACCTGAAATATGAGGAGGTTTTACCTTTGCCCTAGTCCTCTAAAACCAGTCTATCTGTGCACAAAAGACTTATAATGTGATTTTTTTAGTTGGAATACAATCGAAGAATATTTTCAAACCTCCCCAGCAGATATTGTATCAGAATATCTTATCAGAACTCTGCTACAATTGACTTTCCTGCTTTAGGGCTGTGCTGATATTTGGGGTGTCGCGTATGACACACAGAAGGAGATCAAGCAGCAGATGGTTTCGTACACCCCACTGCAGTGGACTTGCTGATACACTTGTTGCTCTACAGGTTCTGTTCACATCTAGTATAGGTGTCTTCCAAAGACTAATACCTGATCAATTCAGGATTGAGTTTAGATGTAGAATTAGACTGCTGCTGTCTCCCTTTGTTTCAGAAGGCAAAGAAATTGACTTTTGATTTTGGACATTTGTAGCCTGCTGCAGCCACGAGTCTGAAGTTGTCAAGATACAAAAGGTTGAGCTGTTTCCCACAACAGTGCCATTATGCAGGAATATAGTTTGGTGTGCTCACAACAAGGTGAAAGGCTGATGTTTGCATTTAAGAGATAAAGTGATCAGATAATTAAATGGTTATCTGCACAGCACCATGTGGTTTTGTGGGAACTAGCTCTTGTTTTTTTCTCCTACTCTATCTCATATCTTTACCCTGTGTTGCTAATATTGCTAGGCTAAGCCTCCTGGTGCATCAGTGTCAGGGGTGGACAACGGGGTGCACTGGACTACTTATTACAACGAAGGAAGTTGCAAAGTACAGCGTGATACAGAAGAGCCCAGATGTATGTAATTACCATAAGGGCTTAGATGTGTGTCATATACCTGGGCTTGGGGATCTAGTGTTATCCCTAAAATCTCTCTTCTGTGTAGGGAAATCCCATCAAGGAAGTATGCATGGGATATCCTAGAGCTAAACTGTGAATCCAGGCAACTGCTCCAGGCAGAGTCTCCATCAAACTGCTGTCTCAGCAGAGGTCTAGAAGATCAACAGGAATGTGTCCATACAGGCTCTAAGCTGTCAAAGTTGCCTTCAGGAAACACATGTTCAACTCCCATTGGCTTCAAAGTAATTAGGCAGGTGCTTAAGCACTTAGCAGAATTAGAACCTTAAGCTCTTTCCTATTACATATAAAATGTGAGTTCTAAAGTGAATTTACTAAGATTATCTTTAGCTCATTGTTTAATATCCTCCTTTCTTGTGTCTTTTGATTGCATCATTGGATTTTATTTTTTTTGAGCATCATTCATCATATTTTATTTATGTTTTTCTTGTGCTTATTCATGATTTACTTAGGCGATGTATACCTGTTCAGAGGTGCTTTATCTAAAAAAAAGTATTTACTCTAGTTTTGACATGCTTTTATGTATGTCATATGTATTTACATTATAGAGTTAATATTGGCTCTTGGAAAATAAAGATCAGGTAATAGTGGAAAGCTTATATGGTTTCTTTTTCATAATTGTTATTTTTGCACATATAGGTCATTTATCATCCTCTCTACCAATACTTTAATTTTCTATATTAAAAGCATCACATCTTAGTTTAATAGTGGCCAAAAGAAGGATGCAATATTTTTTGTCTAAATGTCGAGTTTTATTTGGGAAGACAAACGTGTTGTTACTTACTTGAATTATCTGTGGAAAACCTATTGTAACAATGCAAACAATTTAATTGTTAATATTCATATCCTAATATATGATCATCCGACTCATTCTTTTCTAGTAAGTAAGCGTGATAATGACATATGTTACTGTCGATAAAAACAGTATAAGTGAACCTGTGCCTTTATTAAAAATGATCAATCTTTATTAATTTTTTGATGATTATAAAATAAAGATTAATTTTAATGAAATTATTCGCTTTTTCCTCTGGATAAAATATTGGTTGTATTATATTGTCTTAATTATAGACAAAAGAAAATAATTACTATTAACATAATACTTACTTAAACTTTATGGTTTTAATTTCTCTGACTGCATTCATCTTTGGGATACTCAATATGAGCTCTAATTCATGACATTAAGACATTCCAACAACTCTGAAAATGTTGTAAATATATGTCAATAATGAAAGCTTCATCAATACCATATAACGAACTTCATTGTAAGAAGTAAGGAAATACATTTTTGGTGTTGGATTTTAAGCGCTAGGACTCCTAGCCTTGAAAGGTATGGTAAGAAAACCAGATCCCTTTCTAGGCAAATAAGTTAATGATTATACTTAGGCTTCTTGAAGGCAGCTATACTCAATTGCTCTTGGATGTGAAAAATTATAAAGACTATTTCACAGACGACATTCTTAGACTAGCTACCGGTGACCGAACACTGAAGCAACCTCTGCTGTCATGTCTACTGACATAGGTGACTCACTGCACACGTGATTTTCAGCATTTGTGCATCTAGTCCTCCTCCCTGAAGTGACAGGGCTCCTTTGTTGGCATATGGGCAATGCCAGTGGGTATTTAATTCCATGCTGATAGTATGGGAGGTAAATAAGAATACTCACCTCCTACAGTTCTTTTTCTTATTTGTATTCCTGATAAAGAACCAAATCCACCATATATTTTATGTAACTGGGTAAGATGTTATCCATTCAAAGGACATAAACATGATTTTAGAAACATCAAAACAAAAGTCCTTCATCCTTTTCTGATAGGGACCATAAGTGGTTATTCTCAGAACCGCAGAATGGTTGAGGTTGCAAGGGACATCTGGAGGCTATCTGGTCCAACCCCCAGCTCAAGTATGGCCACTTAATTGTTGGTTGCCCAGGACTGTGTCCAGATGGCTTTTGAATACCTCCAAGGAGGGCCACAACTTCTATAGGAAACCTGTGCCAATACTCAATCCCCCTCATAATAAAAAATGTTTGTTTCAGTTTGTGCCCATTGGCTCTGATTCTGTCACTGGGCACCATAGAAATGGCTCCACCCTCTTTCCATATATTAGTAAGGTTCTCTCTGAGCCTCCTCTTCTCCAGACTGAACAGTCCCAATTCTTTCAACCTTTCTCATATGTGAGGTTCTTTCACCATCTTCATGGCCCTTCTCTGGAAAGTCTTCAGTAGCTCTGTATCTCTCTTGTACTGGGAACCCCAGAACTGGACCCAGCACTCCAGGTGTGAACTTACCAGCACTGAATAGAGGGGAAGGATCACTTCTCTTGATCTGTTGATAATACTTTGTCTAATGCAAACCACAGTACCATTATCTCTTTTTGCAGAAAGAACACTTCGCCAGCTCATAGTCAGCTTGGTGTCAGCTGAGGATTCTCAGATCCTTTTCTACCAAGCTGCTTCCCATCAGGCTTATGCCCAGTATGTACTGGTATCTGTTTGTCCCCTGGTACAGGACTTTTTACTTCTCCTCCACGAGATTCCTGTCAACCCTTTTCTTCAGATTGTTGAGGTCCTTCTGGATAGCAGCATCACCCTCTGACATATAACCACTTTTCCCAGTTTTGTATCATCATCAAACTTGCTGATGGTACACTCTGATCTGTCATCCAGACTGTGAATAAAGATGCTGAATGGTACTAAACCCGGTAGTGACACCTGGGGTGCATGGCTTGCTACTGGCCTCCAACAAGAGCTGAGGCTGACTGGCCTGTACTTCCCTGGGTCCTTCTTTACCTTCTTGAAGATAGGAACGACATTTGCTTTCCCTCAGTTCTTAGGTACCTCTCCCCACTGCAATGATAGATCAAAGATTATCAAGGTAGTGTCATCAGACATCTGCCTCAGCACTTGTGGGTGCATCCTATCAGGGCCCATGCCATTTCGTAGCATTCAGGGTTCTTAAAAGAAACTACAAATATTATTTAACTATCTGTCTGTATATCATCTCCTTCTAGTTTTAAAATGAAATATAGAATTAACCATACTGTATCGCTGTTTTATTTTAAACATCTATGTTATTGTCTCTATCCCAAAACCATAAAAGCTTCCTGACACAATACTGTGTATTGACACACACCAAAGCTCACCATGAATTCAGAAACAGTGAGAACAGTGTAAGCTGTGAAGTTTTGCAGCTTTATCAGCATTAAAAGCTACTATCATTTTCAAGTAGAACTTCAAAAAAAAAAAAAAGACATAGAAAGCAGTATGCTTTGATTGTCATGCTTTAAAATATCCTTCTTACCCTTCCCCCAGCTACTAAGAGTTCAATATTTCATCCTAATGTCTCTGTTGCTTACCATAATTATGGATAACGCAGTTGACCTTACAGCCTATTTTAGTGATTAAATTTATTTTTAATTATTACTATACAAAATTCTTTCATGGAAAAGGCCACTTTCCCTCTGGCTCTGAACTCTGTCTTTCAGCGTTTTTCATACGTGGACAGAAATTACAGGTACAGAAATGTAGCTATTTTCCACTTTAGACTCACTAAACTATTATAAAAATGTCTGAGTTCAACTAAAATTTCTTAAGGTCATAAAATGATTTATAGTTTTTCTATTGCTGTGGCTCAACATGCTGTTCTTATTACCCAATACAGTAAACACTGTGGTCTGGAAACCACGAAAACTGAAAGAACAGTAAATTGTGGATGACCAGCTGTACCAGAATCTTTGTGAAGCAAGGCCATAGAAACCTTTCAGAGTTGCCTACAGGCTAGATTTCAGACGTGAAAACATGGGTAGATCCACCTCAGTGTTTTCCTTTGTGCAGATTCTCAGGTATATCAGAAATTGTTTTATTACTTCTCCTGAAAGCTTTCATTAACATTCTTCTCACTTCTGGATAAAATTTTTCTTTAAATTAGATTTCTTGAAAAATGAGATTTCAAAATATGGAATCTTGGTCTTTGATTCTGTGAAAGAGAAACTTCTTTAGGAAGAGAATATTCTTAAGAAAACTAGTCTTTCTCTTGTAGCAGTAATTACTGTCATTTTTTTAAATGTTTACCAAACTAATCCATTCCTCAAAAAATAGTGAATAAGATGCAACCAAGGATGATCTTGACTTTCATGTATTTGTTCTGTATAACAGTAAGTTCCTTAGGGAAGAAATCGGCTTTATTACATAGCGTTTAACACAACAAAAGGTATTGTGGCAAAAGTTAATAAAATGTTAGCACCCCAAAACTCTATTTCTGCTTTTTTTTTAAAAAAGATTTGACACTCCTGAGAAGTTTCAGTCTCCTCTAGATCAGAGGTATGCTTTGTCTATATTGATCTACAGATATCAGTCAGAGCAGCACTGAAGAACAACATCCCCCAAATTCCCTTTGATGAGGGACACCATTCATGTATGGAACCATGTCAGAGACACAGAAGAACAGGCAATGATCTCTGTACCTGTGAAAATAGATGGACCATCATGCCAGCAATTCCCTAATTCCCCAGAGAGCTTAGAAACAGGTGCTGCCAGGGAGCTTTTCTAATGAGCATGAAGGCAGGGAAATGCAATTCAATATTGGATGCTGACTAGTTCTTATTAAGCCAAGGAGTCCAGTGGTCCATATACTTGGGAGGATGGGGGCCATGTTTAGCAGTACTAGAGAGGATCCATTGCACTACAACCCACTGAGCCTTTGGAGTAAATTCATACCTGTGCACAATGTCCTTGTGACAAAGGGTCACATGCCTTGTAATTGCAATGATTACCACGTAAATTGGCTATACTTCCTAAAAACATACTGTATGCTGTTCTGTTGCCACACAGAAAATATTTACAGTCACCTGGAAATGTTTATTTTTTTAGTCTTTTTCTTAAAACAAAACAAAAAAAAATCCAAACCCAATCAGCCAACCAATGAAACTAAACACTTCACCCACTCCCCACCAGCCTCCCTCCTCCCCTTCTCTCCGTGTTTCTCATAGATAAATTTAGTTAACGAATTCCGGGCTCTCTGGGGTGATCTTTAACAGCTGGGCATCTAGGTAGAATTAAAAAAAAAAGAAAAAAGAGAAGAACAAGAAAGTGTAAGAGTAATGTTACTTGTAGATGGCTTTCTTCAATAATTCATTATTTTCTGTAGTTTCTGCAGACGTGTTGGTTACTTGACCAGCATGGTGTGTTTCATCATGGCTAGACTTCATGAACGAAGATTTGGGAAGGGCTCTACCCACATTTGTTACAAGTGCACTGGTGGTTGAAAAGGCCAATATGAGATAGACAAGTCCGGTTGCAAAAGGCACAGCAGAAGGACTCCTTAGGTGGTATCGGCAAGACATGATTCTTTCTGCGTTGTCTTTTCTCCTCAAGGGTGATCCTGCGTGGGTTCTCATATGAAACAGTAGCGTTATAGCTTGTCTCCAGACCACCCGATTGGAGACCGGAGTAGACCAGTTATGATGATCGATATGGCCAAGGCTGAGATGTTGTTTCAGGGAGTCCTTGTATCTTCTCTTTGGGGCTCCTCTCTTGTGGCAGCCAGTGGCAAGTTCACCATAGAGCAAGATCTTAGGGAGGCAGTGGTCCTTCATCCTGGAGACGTGTCCTGCCCAACGCAGTTGTGTTCTCGGCAGCATGGCCTCAATACTCATAGCTGCTGCCTGTTCTACAATAGACATATTAGTCACATAATCTGACCAGTGGATGTTTAGGATTGTGTGGAGACAGCGTTGATGGAAGCGTTCTAGGAGATGCAGTTGGTGGTGGTAGATGACCCATGATTCAGATCCATATAAAAGAGTAGATAGCACAATGGCTTTTTAAACACTCATCTTTGTGCTTTTCTTCAGGTGTTTATTTCGCCAAACTCTTTTATGGAGTTTTCCGAAGGCACTATATGCCTTTGCTAACCTGTTGTCTATCTCCCCGTCAATCTTACCATCCCAGGAGATGAGGTTGCCTGGGTAATTGAACTGCTGGACTGATTTGAGCTCTGATTGGCCAATGGTGATACGGGGATGATGGAAGACTTCCTGAGGTGCAGGTTGATAGAGAACTTCTGTTTTCTTTAAGCTGACTTCCAACCCAAAGAGCTCAGCAGTGTCTGCAAAGCAGGATGTTAAATGCTGCAGAGCTGCTTCTGTGTGGGCAATGAGGGCATTGTTGTCAGCATAAAGCAGCTTCAGGACAAGATGATTTAAGGTCTTAGTATGGGCCTTTGGCCACCTTAGGTTGAAAAGGCTTCCATCAGTATGATATCAAATGTAGATACCATCTTCATCATCGAGGTCTGCCATGGCCCTTTGGAGCATCATGCTGAAAAAGATTAGGATTGGTGCAAGAACACAACCTTGTTTCACACCATTGATTATTAGAAAGGGCTCAGAAAGTGCATTGCCGTATCTGACTTGGCCGCACTGATCCTCATGAAGTGAGATGATCATTTTAAGGAACTTGGGGGGACATCCTAAACGTTCCAAAATCTGCCAAAGACCTTTCCTGCTCACAGTACCGAAAGCCTTGGTGAGGTCAACAAAGGTTACATAGAGTCCTTTGTTCTGTTCCCTAACTTCTCTTGCAGTTGTCTGAGCACAAAGACCATGTCTGTGGTACTCCTGTTGGCTCTGAAACCACATTGACTTTCAGGAAGAATTCCTTCTGCTATAGCAGGTATTAGTCTGTTCAGGAGTATTCTTGCCAGGATTTTGCCAGCAATGGAGAGCAGAGTAATACCGCGGTAATTTGAACAGTCTGATTTATCTCCTTTCTTCTTATACAAAGTGTTGATTACTGGACCAGCACGGTGTGTCTATTGCCACAATAAATTAATTGAGCATTTGGATTGCAATAGCCCATGGCTGTGTCTAGTATGGCAGGTTTCACCACTTGGTCTGCCTGCAGTTTTCACTATGCTCACATGGGAATTTTGAACCCACTCAATCTCCTTTCATCTGTGACTCTACAGATTTTTCAGCATGTGTGATCCTTGCCCCAGGGGAGACAGTTCGCTTCAGAAACTTGTCCTGTAGGTAAAAGCAATAGGCCATCCATTACCCTCTTCCTTCCACTCTCAGGTTAATGGCTACATTAAATATTAAACAGGGTTCCATCTCCAGAGTGTCTGTATAAGTGATTTTACATTATCTTGTTCAGCCCTTCTCTGATTACTTCTAAAGTGTGTTGCTTCTTTCTAGCATAACTCTAGCAGTGAAAACCATGATTCATTTGACAACCATTAACAGAATGTTTAATATCAAGCTTCCTCATCAGTGAGTGAAGAAGACTGTGAAAGTGAAAAGAAAACAGGGATATGATTTGAAGTTGATTTCCCTTATTTAAAATGTTATTTCATATACAGCTTCTGCAAATTACTACCTAGTAGTCATGGAATTCAGGCTTATTGGAGGGATGAACGAGAAATAAATTGAACCTTTTCTACCAGTTGGGATTAAATTCATAAGCCAATGGTCATGGTTAGCAAATTATAGAATCATGGAATCCTTCAAGTTGGAAATGACCTTTAAGATCACTGAGTCCAACCACTAACCCTACACTACCAAGTCCACCGAGTGCCACAGGTACATGTCTTCTAAATACTTCTAAGGATGGTGACACAACTGCTTCCCTTGGCATCCTGTTCCAATGCTTGACTACCCTTTTGGAGAAAAAAGTTCTCCTAATATTCAATTTTAACCTCTCCTGGTGCATCTTGAGGCTGTTCCTGCTTGTCCTATCGCTTACCACTTTGGAGAAAAGACCAACCCCTAGCCTTGCTCCCACCTCCTTTCAGGTACTTGCAGAGAGCGATAAGGTCCCCCCTGAAACTCCTTTTCTCCAGATTAAACAACCCCAGTTCCTTCAACTGCTTCTCATCAAACTTGGGCTCCAGATACTTCCCCTACTCCGTTACCCTTCTATGGACGCCCTCCAGAACTCAGTGTCTTTCTTGTAGTGACTGACCCAAAACTGGGCACAGGACTCAAGGTGCAGCCTCAGCAGTGCCGAGTACAGGGGGATAATCACTGCCCTGGTCCTGCTGGCCACACAATTTCTGATAGAAGTCAGGATGCCATTGGCTTTCTTGGCCACCTGGACACACTACCAGCTCATGTCCAGCCATGTGCTGACCAGCACCCCCAGATCCTTTTCCGCTGGGCATCTTTCCAGCCACTCTTCCGCAAGCCTGTAGCACTGCATGGGATTGTTGTGACCCAAGTGTAGGACCCAACACTTTGCCTTCCTGATCCTCATACAACTGCCCCCAGCTCATCACTCCAGCCTGCCAAAATTCTCTCTAGAGCCCTCCCGCAGATCAACTCTCCCATTCAGTTTGGTGTTCTCTGCAAACAGACTGAAGGAACACTCAATGCCCTCAATAATATAATTGATATTTAACAGAACAGGACTCAATACAGTGCCCTGGGAAACATCATTTGTGACAAGTGACATAGTACCCGTTATCACCCATGCTGCTCCTTTAAATCACTAATGCTTTTATTTGTTCTTGCATGTTTTACCAAGTGCTACATATGACATTTGAACCAAGACAATTCTGGGCTGTGATTGTGTCCACACAATGCCCTCTGGTGAGGCCACACTTCGAGTATTCTGTCCAGTTCTGGGCCCCTCAGTTCAGGAAGGATATTGAGGTGCTGGAGCAAGTCCAGAGAAGAGCAGTGAGGCTGGGGAAGGGACTCGAGCACAACTCCTATGAGGAGAGGATGAGGAAGCTGGGGTTGATTCTATGATTCTATGATTTGTCAAGGTAAAACATAAAATGAGGTAGTAACCAAGACAGTCAAACACTGGAAGTTACATCTGTATGTAAGGAAAAACTTATTTAATTTAAGGCTGACTGAGTACTGGAACAGGCAGTCCAGAGAGGTTGTGGGTGCTGAAGATGTTCAAAACCAGCCTGGACATGATACTTTTTAATTTGCTCTTGATAAGCCTGTTTTAGCAGGCCTCCAGAAGACCCTTCCAACCCTGACCATTCTGTTGTTCCATGATGTTATGTGCTCAAACCTAGGGTTTGAGCAAATACCAGGAAAAACTGCAGTGTAATATAGCCTAGCCCCTGAGGAAAGCATTGCAATCTCCCACCACAGGAACCAGCATGCATTTTGACCTAGGTTGGGAATTACTACATAAACTTGTGATACTATAGAGATATTATTATTGTTATCGTATATGGGGATCCTGGTTTGAATATTACCAACTTTTTTGTTTTATCCAAACCATGAAAAAGGGATGTCAGGTTCTGGTCTAAAAGGTATCCTCTAAATCCTCTAAAGTGTTCATTGAACGTAATAGAAAAAGCAATCCCACTATCTGTAGCTGTAAGAACGCTATCAAAGACATCCATTTCCACTAATAATACTGTACAGCAATAATCAACCTGAAAATGAGGACTTTAGTGGGTTTAATCTTGATTTCTAACATCAGAAAAGGTGAATCAAGAGGGTTGCTTTGGAAGTGCACTAAAACTAAGAGTTGGAGTAAACACTCTGCTTACCAGAAACTAGTTGGTATGATCAGGTTCTTTAAATTACTAGAAAGATACCTCTGCCTGAATTAAGGTGCAAATGAGTCCATCTGCTGAAGTCAATAGTACACATTTTTATTTAACAGTAAATATGAGGTAGAGAGAGATAGAAAGAAATAGGAAAGATAGAGTGGGAAGAGAGAAAGAGGGTGACAGAAAGACAGATCAAGTGAAAAAAAATCACTACTCTATGGATTCCAGTGGCGTCTTGTTGATCCTCATCTGGTGGTCTTCTCGGTGATGAGAACCCCAGTCTTGTCGAAGTGATGGTTGCAGTCTGAATCCGTTGAGGGAAGCCCAGGGTGGTGACGGAAGACCATGTTGGTGAAGGTCCTGTATGGTGAGGGAAGGAGGCTGTGGTAGGGGAAGTCCAAGTGAGTCCTTGTAGCCCAGAGTGGTAAGGAAAGTCCCGTATCTTGAGTGAAGTCTGTGCCATGTTTTGTTGGGCTTAGGCTAGGTGGGAACACCTCTGGTACCTCCCCAGGGGAAGGGAGTTTTACAGTGGATGATGTATACTGGATCCCAGGACATTTCATGAGTCTTTGACATCTTCTAAGATGTTATAGCTGCCTGTTACATCAGCACAGGTGAATCCATTATGCCCCATAAACAGAGATTAATATCTTCAGGCTATGTGTGAAATGTCCTGATGCTTCCCCAGAGGGGAGCTATCACAGCAGAGTTATTTGTACAAGGACAAGGAAACATTACCCTGCCTTGCAGGGTTTGTTTCTTTCCTTTATCTTGTTTAACACCCAGCTTGCAGCCCAAGGCAGTGAGTGTGTGTGAGGCACGGGATTATATTACTGGGTTGGAACCAACTCTGATGTCTGTATGCATGTGGGTGGGTGGAAAGGCTGAGAGAAGCCCACATTGGGCAGCCCTAAAGCAGCTGCCAATCAAAAGGGCAGCCTGGGAGCCACCTTTATCACATCCCATGGGACCCCTAACCCAGCCTCTGCTTGCCTATGCCACCCTCACTCTGGCCTGGAGCCACAGAATGGCCAGTGAACTGAAAGTCCTGCCTGGGAAGCCTGGCCACAGAGGGCCGGAGCACATAAAAACAGCAAGTGTGGCCTCCATCTTGCTCTTGGGACCTGTCACTTACCTTGTGAAAGCTGGACTTCCACAGGACTCTGGTGGTAGCTATTTTTTTTCTCTTATTCTTCTTTCTAGAATTCTCCTTATTCTCTCTTCTTCTCTGTCTTTTCTCCTTTCTTAATATTTTTGGGTAATTTAAAACTGATGCATTGCATTTTGCTGGGTTGTGTGGGTTAGCATATGCTAAGTCATAGCTTTATGAAATGCTTTATTTTGGTTGTATGTTACCCTTTTAAACCTTTGCCAAGATCTTTATTTTCTCCCTTATTATCAGGGAAAGTGTCTCTTAAGAAAACCTGTGCAGTATTCTCTCTTTATGCTACCTCGAAGTACTAAAGAACAGAAGGCTCTCAAAACATTCAGTAGGCGAATTCTTGGAGCTTGTATATTTTTAAAAGTAAAACTCCTGGTTGAGCTTGTGGCTCTGGACCTGGGATCTTACAGTGTGCACGCCCTCTGCACCTGGCTGGTTACTTTGCTCATCATCAGTTTGCACCTTGATTGTCTGAGCCATCAGCATTCCATTCTTTCTCACTTGTGGCTACATTCTTCTCCTATGGTAATTGGGCAATAATACTGCCTGTATATGATCTCAAGGTACTATCACAGTCCAAATTAGTAGGCATATTCAGGGAGGGGCAGACTTCAGTGAGGAGCTGCTTCTGGACGTTTGAAACAGATCCTGATCTAAGAAGCCAAAAAAAGAAAAAAAGGTCAGATAGCTGTGAGGAATCCAAGGAAAAACAAGTTACTTTGATTTCTTTACTTCACTCTCTTGCTGCCCATCAATTCCAGGTGTTTCCCCCAACAGCAGGTTATCTCGGAGCTGGCTGATTCTACAGTCTCTGTGTAGCTCCCAGCACTCTCTGCTGCAGGCTGAACCTCACAGATCAGAAATAAAGTGCAGTGATGGGACAGCTGAACACAAAAACTCTGGGATGGAGCTCCACTGCTTTAAACCTAATAACACAATCTGCAGAAGAAACTTCAGTTTCCTTCCTATTTTCACCACTTAACCGCAGTTAAGTAAAAATGTGTCACATAGTTTTTATTTGTAATCTAGTCTTTAATCTCTGTGATTTTAATGGAATAATGTTGTTTTTTTTTTCTCTCCTCCTTGTTTCTTTCATTTCCCCTCTGGTTTGGTCTACCCACTATTACATCTGTAGTCATCATCCTTACCAAACAAGCTTGCTAAATTATCCTCTGAATGTCAGAAGAAAGCAGTCTAAAATGATGATTTAAAGGAATGATACTTACTTGGGTCAAGTAAAAGACATAAAACCCAAGGAGGTATTTTCATACTTTCTTTAGCTCCACTTGGATTGCATTTCTCTTTGTCACCTCCCTTGTCATTACTGTCACCCTTCAACGACAAATCTCTGGCAATTAACACCGAGGTGGATTGGTGAGATAACATTTACCGTGAGGTTGTCATTATTCTGTGGTTGATACATAGGAAATCATAAGTAAGTGACCAAATGAGCTAAAAGATTAGAATTTAATGGCCAAAATATAAATAAATAAAGGATAATAAAATGCCAGGTATTCAGTAACACCTTGTAAATGGGGCTATTTGTTCTATAGAAGCACCAAACTGATTTTGCTTGGTATTTATCTTCATTTGTTTCGAACTAGAACAGGCTGTGAAAATCACAAAGGACACACACTGTCTATATAAATTTAAAAAGCCATTTTTCCCCTTAAAATCTAAACACCAGTTAAAAAGAGTAAATCAGAACAGATTTAATTGGTATTTACACACACCAATATTAGCATTTAGTAAAGCATCAGCAGGGGGAGAAGAACAGTTACTGCAGCCAGTCTAATTGGTCTTTTTGGATGAACTAAAAAAAAGTCAAATTTAACCAGCTGTTTGAAGAAGGAATTTTTCTTTATTTTCATAAACATGTTTATTTGTATGAAATTAATCTCCATTGGCAATAAGGTAGGATTAGAGTTGTTTTGCTCCTATTAGTTTGTGTATATTATTGGGGAGTATCAGTTATTGTAAACATCAACAGCTTGCTTGCTTGGCTTAGTGATCATCCAAGTATGATAAAGGATGACAGATTAATAGTACTTTTACTCATGTAAAATAGCATTTGTCCATGGATTTTCTCAGTATGGATTTCCACCTAGTTAGATTAGGAGAAGGAACTCATTTGCCTCCTTCCTCCTTTCCCTTTAAGACATTATAAGCAAAAGAGTAAAGGATATTTGAATATGAAGATGTCTTTGATCCTTCTGCAAGTCAATGCAACATAGAGACAACTCATCTTGCCAACATGCAAATCTCTTCTAGCTGAGAAGGTGAAGTGCTGGATATATTTTAGGAGAATTTGACAAGCTGATGCCTATTTCTGAGTTTGCAACTCTGGGTGCTACAGTGATGAAGAACTGACTTGCTGTTCTAAGAGCCAGGGCCATGTGATGGGATTTGGACTTAAATCTGAGAAGTCTTTATGAAAAAAGGTGATAGTCACTGTTAGAGGCAGAGTTTGGAACAGAAATTTCATCTATGCCTAATTTTTTTTCCATGCGTATTTTATTTGATGTCAATTAGGATTTCTATTTTAGGGTTTTTTTCCTATAATTTTTTTTGCATGTGATAAGTTTAAAGTAGTAAAGCTTAAAAATGCACGGAACTAAGGAAACACTTATTCACACCAAAACATTATGTTATCCTCATAGAAAAGGTTGATTCACAGGAGTGATCTAAATGTAGACTTCATAGACAGGCAGGGAACTAAGGCATCCCTGAAATTAATGTTATCATCTATAATTTCCAAATGAAAGAATATGTTCAGCATGATTCTTTGAGAAAACTCTTATGGCTAACCAATAGGATCACTTTAATATTGGAGGCTTTCTGCAATTTTAAATCTCAGCAAATTTTAGAAAAGGAATGCAAAGACTGTCAAGATTTTATTTATTTTAGAAATAAAGCAATCACATGCCCAAACTCATCATGTGCCAGAAACTCAGCCAACCAGGAAAGCACATGGGGCATCTGCTCAAGCATGCTTAGAAGGGGGTAGCAACCAAACAGGGAGGAGACAGATGAGGAGATATGTGATGAGATGTGTTGGGAGAGACGTGAAGAGACAGAGAGAGAGAGAGAGAGAAAATATGCAACCAAGGGTGCACACTTGGAAGGAGGCCTGACAGTCTGAGGGGACTTTGGCCTTTTGGTGGACCCAAACTGGGGCAAGTACACTGCTGAAGACCTGTTGCCTGTGGAGTGATAGTAAAATGCACAGAGGAGTAGAGGAAACCCAGTAGGGAGCATGAAGGAACACGGCAAAGCCACTAGGAAAGTAAAAGCAGCAGAAAGAAAACAATACACTCCACTCCAAACTTTAGTCACCTTATTGAAGCAATTAGCAGGGACTGTCTGTAAAGTGTCACCAAAACAATGGTCGTCAAGACTAGGAAGGTACAAGAAAGGGTAATTGGCTTAAATTAAGCTTTGAGAAGGTATTTAACTAAGTGTTTATTTTTTATGATTTCTTTTTTATTAATGCTGCTGGATTCTTGAAAAGATACTTTAAGCTTCATAGAAGGCATTTTATCTTCCAGAAACTTGTTTCTCCTCCATGGTCCTACTAGAAAGAACTGGGTCTCCTGTGTATAATTCTGTTTAGACAGCAGTTAGGACAACTCTGCTTTATTTTGACTTTTCAATCCTTTTGATAAAACCCAAACCTTCCAGTGTGGTCATTCTCAATTTTTCTCAATTTCTGCTAAGCATTCCTTTTCCATTCTGTTGAACTTGTCAAGCAACCACGTCACTTGGTCAAGACCTGAGGACTGCTGACAGAAATGATTCATGGAGTCAGGGAAACAAGACTGGAGTCAGAGTGTGTTCAAGGAGAACTGCAGAGATGAGACACTTCCAATGATTGATTATTAATACAATCAGGATCTCCTCTAAGTTGACATGGGACTTAACAGTTCATTATCCAAGGTGCATGACAATGAGGAGAACACTGGTTAATTGCTCATTTCTAGTGACCCTCTCTTCAAAGGGGCTTCTTCTTCCAGGGAACTAGCAAATAGGACAAGAGGACATAGTGTTAAGCTGTGCCAGGGGAGGTTTAGGTTGGACATGAGGAAGAAATTCTTCACAGAAAGCATGATTAGACATTGGAATGGGCTGCCTGGGGAGGTGGTGGACTCACCGTCCCTGGGGGTGTTTAAGGAATGACTGGACACGGCACTTAGTGCTGAGGTCTAGTTGACGTGGTGGTGTTTGATCATGCTTTGGACTCGATCTCAGAGGTCTTTTCCAACCTAATTGATTCTGTGATTAGTGCATTGACACTAATTATTATGTCAAACTTCACTTTATGTTTCTTCCAGAAAAAAAATTTTCTGTTTTATCATTCTCACATTAATTTACATATTTTTCTCTTATACATATTCAAAAGCAAACCAACTTTAAAATTTCAGATGCATTAGTTGTGTTAATTTTCTTTGAGGAACAGGTCAACAAGGAAAATGCTGATTACAAGGAAGATTATTAATAAGTCATATATCTTTCTGCACCACAGCCCTATAGTGCTGGAAATGTTTACATTGACATGTATGCAGATCACAAGTCACCTACCTGTTATTGTATAAAAAAAATTAAAAACATGTGCATAAAATAATCACTGGTGAGCCCAAATTTATGAGATTTGTTGGGCTGATATTCCCAGAAAAAGGGATTTATCAACATGCCCAGTCTACTGAACAAAATGTGCCAAGGATTTGTCCTTAGGGTCTCGCAGTGTCTAGGGTCTTTAGTCTTTCTTATTCTATAGTTTATTGTTCAATGTCAGTTCTCTGTTCCTCACTGAAGACTGGAGAAACACTACTGCTAGAGCACAGCAGTTGGTTCAAATACCTGGGAAATGAGTGACCTGTTTTGAAGCAGGGCCTGAGTCTGTGGGGACTTGAATTACTGTGGCTGTTCAGCAAATGGTCAATACATAAAAGAGCTGCCCTCAAATTCTGTTTCATGTCTCCATCTAGATCCTCTAGATTCTTCTTTTGAAATTACACATTTTCTCTTGTATCTGGAGCTGGTGTTAACTTTTGTCACTTTTATATTATTTTAACTTTTATGCTTTGAAAGCAGTTGGGACCTGAATTTCTACCCCTTTCTGTTTCCAAAGTGGACATTTATTCACAAGAGCAGAAATCTAGACTTTTCCAAAAAGGTGTTGTTTGATTAATGGTAATAAAGAAACTGTATCTAAAAACAAGTTTTAACCTCTTGACTGATTTGGAGAAGAGTTCATGACAGTGTACAGGAACTTGACCAAAGGTTGTAGCTGTTACAGTCAGTTAAACAAGAATGTGAAATGGGCAAGATGCAGAGGTAAATTACCTGAATTTAGCGTGTTATGTAAGAATCTTTTGGTCTATTCTCTGGTTTCCTTTATTTTCTAGTTTTCTGCTCTGACTTTCTGCTTCCTCTCAGTAATTTTATCTGCAAAATATATTGTTTTACTACTCTTAAAACTGTAATGAGATACTCTTGATTATAAGGTTTTTCACAGTAAGTGTTGTGAAAGATGCAAATATAGGTAGAACAGTCAGCAAAGCAGTAGGTTTTGATTGAAATTCTTCGTGTTTCTTCTGGATACAGCTTGGTTTGTGAGTGTTGTTTCCTAACACTGATAGTTCATCTATCTTTGTTGTGACAGATGACCATGTATTCTTTACCAGTTGTAACTGCTCAGTGGTTGGCAGGTCTAGAAGTAACTACTATGGAAGGCAATTTTTTCCAAAGAATTCAGTACAGTCTTTATCATGAAGGCAATGAGAGATTTGCAGCTTGTTCTTGCACTATCCCTTGCCTCCTTTTTGAGAGACTGAGTGTCCTTCTCCACTAGTCTCTGACTCTGAAATTTCATTTATTCAGGAAATTATTTCAGAACAGATCCCAAACAGCCCTGCCTAGTAAGTTACATTAAAGATACCCTGTCTGTACTAATATATAGAGAAAGAAAATCTATACTGATTAAGCCAGATAACTTCTTTTGCTCTTGAGAAATAAATCCACTTCTCAGCAAGACTGAAGTCTTTCCCTATCTGTTCCCACTCATGTTTTCCGGAATAGCAGGCATAAACCAAGACTGGGAAAGAAGCCCAATGTTTTTGAATTTCGCAGTGGGAACCACGATGGGCTAGTTTGAAGTGAAAGGGACAGAGAATGTTATTTGCTGCATGGCATGAACAGGAACATTTTTAAGTCTGGGAGATGTTCTGGTTCTGGCCAGAACAGGGTTAATTTTGTAGTAGCCATGAAGGGGCATGGCCAGGACCCAAAGGTTATTCTGTACCACCTCACATCATTGCTTGGGCTGGGGGTAGGGAATCACTTTTGGGTGGAAGGGGTTCCCTCTGGTAGAGTAAATGTGGTGGAGGGAGCTGTCAAGTATTGTGTATTGTCAAGGGGTTTCCATGTGAATTGTTCCTTTCTTTTACCCTCTGTCATTAGTATTGTTGCTGCTACTTTTTGTTTTCTTATCTTATTGCTGTTTCCAATAAATTGTTCTTACCTCAACCTGTGATCTTTACCTTTTGTACCTTCAGTTCTCCTCTCCAACCTATTGCAAAGGGGCTGGGGCAGTGGAAAACAGGGGAGTGAGCAAATGGCACCTGGTTTGGAGAGTCTTGGTGTGGGTATTGAACTCGGGAGTAGCATTCCTAAACCATGACAAAGATGCCATTGGAATTCTCAAAAAAGAACTAGTTGAAATTTATTTAAGAATTTTGTTGCACCTTTCCACAGATTCCAAATTCTGTACCATCTTTGAACTAATATCAAAGCCAAACAATCCATTGAAAGAGTTGGTGTATTAGAAGAAAAATGTAAGGTTTATTCTTCCCTCCAATTATTATATTCACTGTGAAGAATCTGTACTACCTCGTTTAAATCTTTCCTGGAGTGGGTCACACAGGAAAACTGATTGATAAGGAGTTGGAGAATTGAACTTTATGGCTGATCAGCAGACCTCTATCAACTCTGGGCAGAGAGGTGTGCCACAAATAGAGCTGTCACTGCAGCAACTCTGCTATTAAATCTTTAAAACTGCCAAATTTACGGCCTGGAAGAAGGGGCATGGGCTGATCCACACATAGAGATTAAATATGTAAGGAGGATACTTTGGAACTGTGGTGAGTTGTTGGTGGGAGATTTGAACTCTAGTGAAAAAACTATCTGAGCTCAGTGGGGAAAAGTGTACAGTTGTGCTGCCTTTCATCAGTTCAGTGACAGGCTGAAAAGCAGGCTAAATCTTCTAATACAGAAGCATTAAATTCAGCCTTTTCTTTTTTTTTTTTTTTTTAGAGCATGAAACTGCGAGAACAAAAAGAAGAGATATAAGCTTCTTTTTTTTTGTGTGTGCCAAAAAAAGAAAAAAGTAAAAAGAAGAAAAAGAACATAAGAAAGGAAAAAAATGTACATAGGATAAAGATACATGCAAATGCAAAGGAATAAAGAGGACTACCTCTTTTCACGTCTCATGCCTTCATGTACTGGCAAGTGGAACAGGAACCTTCTGACACTTTTTCCAGGAAAACTGGAAGTGGTTGAGGTGTTGTAAACCTTTGACCTACTTTGAAGAAACCACTTAAATCTGTACACCAGAAGGATGAGGAAATTGTAGATGTATGACTAAGAGATATTGTGATTATCAACAGATGTGGTCAGAATGAGTTTGAATTCATCAACTTTTTGGGACAAGGATATAGCATGATCTCTGCTGACAATGCAATTCAATTGATTCAGCATAATTATAAATTCTACATCTAACCAAGAAAAAACTAGGTAACTTTAAATTGTGGTAGTAAACAGGGCCTAACAGAATACAATAAGCAAGATAACACTTTAATTTTGCAATATGAACTGTCTCGTACATTTCACCTTTTCACCACAGTTTACTATATCATAAATTTAGGAAGTTAGCTACATTGTGGTACAAATCATTGTACAACCTCACTGAGTCATGTGCATCATTTCAGTTGTGCTATCTATTTCTGTATCTGCTCAGTGTTATAATATTGGCTATGCCTGAACTGCCAAAGACATTCTGTTCCATGGCTCCCAAGACAACAGAAATGGTGTCTTATTGTAGGAGAGTATCCACATTCATACCTCATAGATTTTGCCAATAATGTCCCATAGACTCATTGCATAACTCCTGTGACCAGAACCATATCCTTTGTCATGCATCTTTTCTAAGTTAAAATGTATTGACTGATAACCTTAAGAAACTGGATATAGCTTACATTTCCTTTAGTGTAATTTTTTTATATATATCATTCTGCCATTCTTGTCAATCATTTCTGATCATGACCTATACTTAAATCCTATTGCAGGATCAAATTAAACCTTTCTGGTTGCTAATTCATTCTTGTCTCTAATTTTGATTCTACCTTTGCCGAAAGTGATATGATCATTCCTGCAAAAGGTTTCAGTTTTAATGAACTTTCTAAATTAAAAAACCAAATAATTTCACTGGAAATTCCTGAACAATTCTGTTTATTAGGAGTTATATACTACTGGTGCAATTATGTACTTATATTTACACTCAGCTAAACAGATCAAATAAATCACAGATAATTCTCAGGCCCTGAGGCTGCCTGTCATGGAAGAATTTGACTTGATATGGCTGAATTGTACTGTCCTTTTCCACAGTGAACAGGTTTGTTAGCAATGGTTCCCAGTCTGATCAACTCTAGAAATACCCTGAGCATATTCCTAAGGATAGTACTGATTGACTTGGGCCAAAATTGCACCATTCATTTAACAGTATGGAAAACTACAGGATGGAACTCACTTGTGTTTTCAATTCATGTAGTAGCCTATGTATATAGCCTGGGTCCTGTTCTGTGCTTAGTGCTGCCAGTGTTAGTTATTGGGTTATATTTTACATCAGTGTGTGGGCAAGCGGGTGTGTGTCAAAAAATCTTATGCTCATTAGTCTCTTAGCTAAACTTGACTCTTTTTTTGTTGAAAAAATTCCATCAAAATCATTGTGGGTCAGGATAAATATTCACTGCTTCTATGTCAAATCTGGAGACTGGTGCAGTCTGAAATTTGAGCAAAACTTTTGGTGTTGATGACCAAAATTTTAGGAAAAATGGTGAAATATCAAAAAATAATAAAAAAATCCTTCACAATACTGTAGAGTTTGATTAATGCATCAGATAAATATATATGAATTTCTACAGCATTTTGCCTGTGCCACTGTCACAAACAGTAAGAACTATAGGTGACATTTCATATATATTAGAGAACGTTTATGCACTAAAATTAATTTCTGTGA
This sequence comes from Manacus vitellinus, assembly GCF_001715985.3. Taxonomy (NCBI): domain Eukaryota; kingdom Metazoa; phylum Chordata; class Aves; order Passeriformes; family Pipridae; genus Manacus; species Manacus vitellinus. The sequence continues at coordinate 19,431,098 of NW_021940604.1, forward strand.
ATTAAAGCTCTTTCACAAGAACGTAGCAGTTACTTGGGTAAGAGGGTGATTTGTATACAGCTTGTCAGATAATTAGGAAACAAGCTGAAGGACAGTTATCCAGTTGGTTAATGTTGGAAAGAGAACTCACATCTGGAAAGACTGCAAGTGTTCTTCAGTGTTATCTTATGTAATATTTCTATTAAAGGCTTTGGCACACAAGTAGGTGTGTACTAATGAAATTTGATAATGACACATGGGTGGATGGCTGACATTTATTCTTTTAATAGTAAAGGTAGAATAAATGATTTTCATTTTATCTCTTGGGGTACATGGGGGAGTATATGTGGGCTCTAGAGAAAGATTTTCTTTGTTTTTTTTCTTTTCTTTTCCTCTCTTTTTGTACAATTAAATTAGGAGACAGAACTACTGAGCTTTGCTGTTGATGTTGTGAACTGATGCTACCTGAAGAATATATTCTTACTATAATGCAACATTTCTTAATTTATAGTGCTAATTGAGCTTCTCTGAGGACTCATTATTTCAAGTAACATAAGTAACATAAAGGCTGTGGGGTTTTTTTGGTTAGGACATTATTTAAAGCACATAAATGCTTTTTTTTGTTACACTTTTATTGTGATGGTGCATTTAACTAATGGTGCTTTATAATGGAACTCTTATTGGAGACTGAAATGAGCGTTACATGAACACAAAATTAATTCATCATTCTCTGTGCTAATAACAAACCCCTAGCAAATGATTCATAATGGTGCCACTTAATGTGCAACTTTTTCCTCCTTAATTGTCTTTAGAAGGTGAGAGAAGTGTTGCAATTCAAAGTAATATTGGAAGTAGTCTGCTGTTAGTGCAGGAGAACAGGCTTTCAAGAGTGTAATGCCTGTGTATATCTTGTATCTGATCTGTATATATTTGTATAGGCACATATCTATAAACCTACACAGACAAACTTTTGTGTTATTTCATGAAGATCTACAGAAATGTATACACATACATCAACATGGTCATGCATATGGCCTAATTCTAAGCTAGCCAGCAACACTATTACCTTCTAGTCTGTGATGAGGATCTGTCTTCGAGGAAACCCTGGAAATCCATCAGAGCTGTGCAAAGGGCACAGGGCACAGAGTATACTCTCATGGTCTGACACATACTGACTGAACTAAAACTATTTCCATATGATAAGGGGAATCCTGACTCAGGTGTTTCTAGCCACATACTTCCATCCTTGAGTCAAGGATGAGTCTTCATGGTGCTTGTCATCATGTAATTCAGAATCTTTCCTGATCTGAAAAAAATACCAAAAAATCCTTTTAAATTGAACTTAATTCGTTGAATGTATCCCAAAGGTACACTATCCAGAGGCAACCCAGAAGGAGGAGTGGGAAGATGTGCCTGAGAATGGACAAATAAGCCAGGTAATTTCTTTGCTCTCCAACTCAGAGTCAGATCAGATAAAACTTTCTGCAAAATCTTAAGTTCTAAAGTATGGATATTATCTTTGTATATACCACACTACTTAAGTATGGGAGTTCTCTTCGAGGATTGTATAATCCCTTTTGCCAGCTCACTTTGTCTTTTTGCCCTGTGCATACCTTAATGAACTAAATCAAAGTTCTTTTCCTTAAATCTCACATTTTGCATGCTTCTTGCTCACAATTTTAAGAATAGGGAACTGAATTAGGTTGACTTTTAAATTAAATCATTAGCTAAGTTTCACTAAAAATGATTCTGGTCTCAAGCCAGTATAAGTGCAAGTACACTTAAATAAGTAGACATGATGCCAGAATCTTTTCCTTTTTTGCTCAGTTTTTAGGTTTAGGTTTAGATATAGGAGGAAAAGGAGACATGAGGAAAATATTTTTAACTATTTTTAATTTATTTAATATATTTTTTTTCTTTATCGTCTCCCAGAAGGTCAATTTGCGATCAAAGGTTTTATTTTCCAAAAATGAACAAGACTTGGTATTTTAGGGTAATTTGACATCTGTATGCCAAACACTTCTCACTGAAAGCAAAAAGGGGTACTATCCTTACAGTGTAATTTTCTCTGCTCAGCCACAGGACTTCCATGTAAATCTCCACTTGATTATGGACTAGTATCATGCCTGCTTTGACTCCATACCCCAAGTGAACCAGGAGCTCACAAGAGCACCTCTTTTGTTTATCTCCTTTTCTTTACTTGATATTAAACTAACTTTAGAAAGTAAATATAAATGAGATTAAATATTTGTCTCAGACCTTGATGATCAGGACGGTATCTACATCCGATATCGTACCGATGGAAGCCTATTCAACCTAAGGCAACTGAAGGCCCACACTAAGACCTTAAATCATCTTGTCCGGGAGCTGCTTTATGCTGACGCCGCCGCCCTTGTTGCCCACACAGAAGCAGCTCTGCAGCGTTTAACATCCTGTTTTGCAGACACTGCTGAGGTCTTTGGGCTGGAAGTCAGCTTAAAGAAGACAGAAGTTCTCTATCAACCTGCACCTCAGGAAGTCCCCCATCATCCCCATATCACCATTGGCGAATCAGAGCTCAAATCAGTCCAGCAGTTTAATTACCTAGGTAGCCTCATCTCCTGGGATGGTAAGATTGACGGGGAGATAGACAACAGGTTAGCAAAGGCATACAGTGCCTTCGGAAAGCTTCATAAAAGAGTTTGGTGAAATAAACACCTGAAGAAAAGTACAAAGATCAGTGTTTACAGAGCCATAGTGCTGTCTACTCTCTTATACGGATCTGAATCATGGGTCATCTCCCGCCACCACCCACGTCTCCTAGAACACTTCCATCAGCGCTGCCTCCGCACAATCCTAAACATCCACTGGTCAGATTATGTGACCAATACGTCTGTTCTAGAACAAGCAGCAGTCACAAGTACTGAGGCCATGTTACTGAGAACACAGCTGCATTGGGCAGGGCATGTCTCAAGGATGAAGGACCACCACCTTCCTAAGATCTTGCTTTATGGTGAACTTACCACCGGTTGCCACAAGAGAGGAGCCCCGAAGAAAAGATACAAGGACTCCCTGAAACAACATCTCAGCCTTGGCCATATTGATCACCATAACTGGTCTACTCTGGCCTCCAATCGGGAGGTCTGGAGACACACCATCTATAACACTGCTGATGCTTTTGAGAAAGCACGCAGGATCACCCTTGAGGAGAAAAGACAGTGCAGAAAGAATCGTGCCTTGCAGAATATACCATCTAAGGAGTCTTTCTGCTGTGTCTTTTGCAACTGGACATGCCTGTCTCGTATTGGCCTTTTTATTAACCAACGCGCTTGCAACAAATGTGGGTAGAGACCTTTCCCAAATCTTCGTTCGCGAAGCCCAGCCATGATGATGAAATATTTGTCTTCTGCGATTATTCCTGTTCAATAAAAAGCCCAACTAAATGTGTGGAATTTTGAGTACATAGTCTGTTCTCCTAGATAACTATCGCTCAGGATCTTGTCAGGTGAGGACCATGAGTTGAAGTAATGTAAAATGGCTACAATGCTAAGGAGCCCTTTCCCAGGACAATTTCAAGTGCTGAATGTTACATTCAGTAAAAAAAAAACAAACTAAAATCAAATCTGGTGCCATTTTTCTTAAAGAACTCTTTCTGCAATCAAATTTCTTTCTGCCTTCTACTATAGACTTCTCAGGGGAAAGAATGAAGGGCTGATGTTACCCATTTTTCTCTTTTTAGCTCACAGAAGGATCAGTCTTAGTTTCTCTGATAAAGGAGATGAAGTATGAAGCAAATTTGGAACTGCTGGGAAGCAGCAGAGCACTGCTTCTCAGACCTAGGAAAGGGTTATCTGACAAGGACAATTCTTATAGTTAAAATCCATTCAGGGTTAAGGTTACCTTCAGAAAATTGAGTCCTAAAATATTTGAGAAGATATAGAGTCTTCAGTTTTTCCTCAGTTTATACTGATGCTGTTTCTCTTCTGGTGCCCAGAACTTTCCAGAAGAAACTGGCTTTATGTCTTCTCAGTCTCCAGCTGGTCATCCCTGAAATTTTCCTTACTTGAAGTATTGGGCAAGTAGAATTTTGGAAGGTTGACTTACCGACTTTCTTTTTCAAATAGATGTGTAGATAGTCTCTTTCTTTTGCTCTGGAGGCACAATAGGGCTTTATTTTAATTAGTTCTGTACTTCTAAAGAGTTAGTTCTGAGGATCTGTGGAGATCTGTTATACACCTTTTCTTTAGCCTTCTTGGAAGACAAGTCCAGTACTTCTGGCAGAATATTTATTTGAGAGAAGGATATTACTAGATAAGAAGTGTATGGATTCTAGAACTGATTATTAAAAGTTTTTTAAAATTAAATTAAGAGAATCTGTGTGTTAGCAAACTCTGAAATCTAGTCTAAGGTAAATACAAAAGCTGGGCTTTGAGAGGACTTTAATTAACTAAATAATTAATACAAATGTGGGGGTTTTGTGTGTATTGCTGACCCTCCACACTATGCTTTATTTTCATTTTCTTCGTGAATCTTCAGCTCATCACTTCTTCAGGACTCCTGTTGTCACTTTTGGGTGTAACCTGATTGATGCCAGTTTATAATGTCTTCTGGACAGACGTCAGTGTACACAGAGGGATGCAGTGTGTCCACGGGAGGAAGTTTTCAGCAGTGAGGACTGGTATTGCAGAGCTGGAGAGACCAACACTCCTCTTTTGAAGACTACCTGAGCCTTGGAACAAGGGGTACTTTTTTGTGCTTTTGAATGCTATTTAGAAATCAAACTCTATAGCAACACCAGAAAACGTTGACTCGCCTTTTTAGTAGCATTTTACCCTTGTTGTTGTACCTCTGCATTTTTAAGCCATGTAATAATACTGCCAAATGATCATTAGTAAGCCTAATCACCATTTAAATGGAAACAAGTAGTGTGAGTAAATGAGAGATATGAAGTTCATTATTTCACTTTGCAAGTCAGTAACTCCAGGGAAATTTCCATTTTAATATGCCGTTTGTTTCAACATAATGACTAAAAGGTTAAGATCACATATATTCTTTATATAATGTAAACAAACATTTTTTTCAGCCTCTTTTATTTGCTGAACAGAGGCTCATATGCTGTAAAGTTAAGTTATTTATTTACTCACTTGCACGCTTACTTTGCCAAGCACTTTGATATCTGTCATCCTACTTTCCTTCCTTCTAATGTCTGTATTCTTAATTCCTGATGAAAATATTTGCTAATAATGGTGTTGTGTGTCAATAAGTTGTTTTAATGCAGAGAAAAGAGGTTGTAGAATATGATTTTTACCCTTTATCTCTGTGTTTTATAGAAACCTGTATTTTCTCTGGACATATGTTATTTATTACACTATTAGGTTTACATCAGATCAGTGATCATGCTCAGGTATTGGTAAATAAATAAGGCTGTGAACTTCAGAGGTGCTTTGTGTGACATTCAAGATTCTATTTTACCTTAACGTCTCACCCTACTGTTTTGCCAATGGCTATTGCAGTGATGTTAACATCTTTAGAGAAAGCATACACTGGATTTTTACAATTCAAACCAGAATTTGTTCTTTACATTCCCCCACCTTTTTCTTTCCTTGTATTTTACTGCTTCAGGGTAGAATTTCATTAACTTTGCCATGTTGGGAGGAATGAGAATTGTATTAGTTCAGAAAATATCTTCGATGCTTTTGAATAAATAAATAAATAAAGTAAAAAGATTATTTGGAGCACTGGCAGATTGATTTAGCAAAGAGAGGGGGATCAGAGATTTTTATTTGTCTTAATGGTCTTCATTAGGGAATCAGAACATCCCATTGAGAAAGACTGGTATCCTCTGGCGTCACCAGTGTCAGACTGCACTATAAACATGCTAGTACCTGAATTATGAATTGCTTGCACCATAGATGAATGTTTGTCACAGTGTCTGGGAGACAGATGTCACAGCCTAGTGAAGGCCTGCTTATCATTCATGTGGTCACTTCTATTACCTCTGCTTGGACTGTGCTGACCTGCTATTAGTGACTCTAATTTGATTTCCCCCACCAGTGTCATGGGTTATTTCTTCCATTACTTTAGAGATTTAATTTACAGGGTAAACTCCATCACTTGAACGAAAGAATTTTTCATGACATGAAGAACAACTTCTTTTTGAAGATTAACATGGTGCTGGCTATTTATCTTGGTCATCTCTAAGGCATGAGGCTTAAATGTCAGTGAATGCCACTATATTCATCTGTTGATGCTATTTCCAAAATACATGAAATATTGTATTTTTTCTCTCTTAAGCTATATTACAACATCTAAAAATGATTCTGTGCACAGTGTTATGAAAGACCAGTTGCAGCTATAAATAAGCTAGTCTGGAGTTGAGCCTGGGCTCACATTGAAAAGACTGGCACATAGATATGACAGACACTTGTAACAGCACCTGTATCCTAATTTTCCCACATATTATTTGTTCTGAATACTTAAAAACTTGAAGAAGAAATCCTAAATATCTGAATATTAATTTCATATTGTTAGTATAATGTTATACATTTCCTGGACTAAAAACCTTACAATCACTAATTGATTTTTCAGTGTGTCTGAATTCAAATGAATGTTCCTCCTGGAAAGCAGCAAACCTTGATTGATTATTTAAAAAAATAGAAATATTTCCTTACATAGTCAGAAGTGTAACTACAAGAGCTTAATATAATTTTATATGCTAGTGAAATAATTTTAACTGTTTACCAGAAGCTTGTTTTCTCATGTGGCTAAGACCATTCTTTAGGAAAATATTTGCCAGCCTTTTAGTGTTGCATTCTCAAAAATGCCACCTGAATTAATTTCTCATGCCTTGGAGGGTGCAACCAAGACCCATGAAAATATGACTTCATCAGTGAAAGAAATTGGGCAGGGCTTTCCTCATCCAAACCTAACAGAAGAAAGAAAGAAAGAAAGAAAAGAAAGAAAGAAAGAAAGAAAAGAAAGAAAGAAAGAAAAGAAAGA
>NW_021940604.1:19438519-19762841 GCF_001715985.3 Manacus vitellinus
GAGATAGCAAAGGGAAAAGGCATCTGTTGTTAGTTTGACTTCCAAGGAGAAGGGACAGCATAGGTAGGTATATGAGAGGGTTAAATAAAATTTATGCCAGGTCATCTGGACACTTGCCATGGTTTCAGCTGAATCAGCCCAAACTTTCCTAGCACAGTGGGACTGTCTGCAAAGAGTGAATTAAATGATCTTGTGCTTGAATGCCTTCACCCACACTCTGCCAGTCCATTTTATATTAGTTTTCTTAAGACAGAGAAGCAGACAATGAAGTTTAGGTTTTCTCATTACTAAATTATAATTCAGTAAGATATTAATATATATTTTTATGCACACATGTTCAAGTACATATGTGTATGTGAGTATGTATGTGTTGTATTTATTTGCTTTCAAGAAAGGCAAATCATTATTAATTTTTCAGATTCTGGCTGGCAGTAAACTTATACAGAGAGTAAATGATATCCCCAAAGATTTGTATGGGACTACTTGTTATTCAAAATGTTTTGACTGGCAAAGTAGGCCATGTTGCTCTTTCTGTTCACATGAAACTCAGACAGAATCAGGTTTTTGCTGTGAAGACTTGTGATTATTAATTTATATTTTACTCTCTACAACTGCTGTGTTTTATTCAGTTAGAAATAAAGTTGTCTTACAAAGATCTTATTTGGAATTTCAGAGGTTATCTCCCTCTGACATTTATCCTTGTGTTAGTGCCACCTCTTGAAATTTGGTCCGAATTCAGTTAACAGGGGTGCAAACACGGATTAGAGCAGTAGAATTGCAACACAGAATCTAATTGCCAAGTGTTTTTTCTCTCAGTGATCCTTGCCTATTTGTCAATAAGGTGGTCTTCTGTTTATATTATCATATTTGAAGAAGACCATTTCCGCAAGGTACATGCAGTAGGATAGTATTAAATTGTAAAGAAAAAAATTCCAATTTTTATGCAAATGTATTTATTTACATAAAAGTACAAGGCAAAAAAGAGTAAATATTCAGAGACATACTCTGTTTGATGTCATAGATCTACACACAGAAATGTAATTGAAGTTTTCAAGAAGCTATTTTTATTTAGGATCAGGGTTTTTTGCTGCTTGCTTTGAGGCACATAAACCACTGGAGAACAGGCAGAAAGCAAAGGATTGAATCTTCCCTTTTCTGGGACTCCTCCCTTATCTCAACATGTGCAATGAATCTTCTGTCATTTCCGAAATGAAGGACCTGGTCCAGAAGGTTCTCCTGGCTGCTGAATGATATAAAGGATGCAAACCCAATTAAAGAATATAGTCCATTAAGTATTTTATATGTTTAACTATTTAAAAAATATTTTTCAAACTCTTCAAGCAGTTCTTGCACGTATTTAACTGCCAAAATCACTGCTAGCTGTACATTCACTTTAAGAGAAATGCATAATCCTTCTACTGAATTGTCTAGTCAAATGCAGCAGTAAACAGCTCTCTTTTGAAGTCGATCTGCAAGTAATTTAGCACAATGAAAGAGGTACTACTCTTCTTGTTTTCTTACTTCAACAGTTCAGGGAATGACATAGATCTTGGCGATAGTTTTCCTTTCAAGTGCCTCTGAGAAGAGGTGTCACAGCAAAAGTGATATGAGTAAGGTGAAAGCCAAACTAGCAAAACTAACATTTTCTGAGTTTGCAGCATTTGAGCATCAAGTTGGTATTTCAAGGTAGTCAGGTCCCCAGATTCAAAACCTAAGTGAGAGCTTTACTTCCAGTTTTTGCTGACAGAGCAGCCCAAAGGAATGCTGACTGCAACAAGCTTCTGAGCCTTAGGCGTGACTGAAGCTTACTTGACCAGATCACTTACTAAACCCAATGTGCCTGATGAGACTCAGTCACAGTGGAATACGACAACAATGCAGAGTGGTGGAGAAATAGGAAAGGCAGCTGAGTCACTATATTTACAAGTCACTAATCCACTCTGTGTATAATCACTTAAAAAGCCTTTGGATTTGGACAAAATATGTATTGTGTTTTTTTTTTTCCTTTGGACTAATCTTCCAGACTTAATAGTGTCTGTTAAACAGAAATTGAGCTTTATAATCAAAAAACGCCAGAGGAGGAAGGGAATGGGTTTATTTTATGGTGTAGAAAATATTTGCAGAGCTAACTGGTTTAGCTGTTATTGACGAAGACCTCAGAAGAATTTATAACTGTATAGATGTAGCCAGTAATATTCCTCATACACATCTTCTAGTACTGACACAAAATACCTCAAAGAAATAAGCAATTAAACCTATGGGTTTTCTAAAAAATGCAGGCTATTTTCAAAGAAATATGTTTTAAAGTGCATGATTATATGAGTTTTTAATGTAAGATGATGTACAGTTGCCTCTGGAGACCTTAAGATCTAAATTTGCATAAGTTTAAAATTACTATAGATCAATTTGTGGGTTTTTTTGGATACATTATATTATTCAACTCCTGGAGTCCTGGCTGTGTGTGTTCCTTGTGAGAAGTGTCTATTTGATATTCCTGCTAGAAACATTTGGTTTCTGCAAGAAGGGCCACAGAAGACTTTTGGCTTGGCTTCAGCTGTCACTGATCCTTGGCATCAAACATCAGGATCCTGGGGAATACGGTGAGTGGGAGGTTAGAATGGAATTGCTGAGGAGCTGAACCTGAACAAAGTAACAGGAAGAAGAAGGAAGAAGTTCAAGATAATTTTTAATATAATTTTAAAATAAAATTTTAATAATTTAATAATCCTCTCATTTTAATATTGTGAATCCCAAAATTTAGGGTTTTTTAATGTAAAGGTATGAAGGGGCTTATTAATACACTGGAAATGTAATGAATCTAGGGAACTGATGTGAAAAAAGAGATACAGTTCACTGGGTGAAATGACTGGGAGTTTTATAGTAGAGCAGGGGTGCCTATTCTGACTGGGAAAAACAGCCGATCTGAGGAAGGAGAAATGTGAATCTGGAGCTCTTCGTTCCAGGTCAGGCATGTTAAGGACTGTCTTGTCTCTGCATGTGTCCTTTTTCCTGTCAGAAATGCAGTAGTTCAACATGGACTGAAGATTAGAGGCTAAATGAAATTCTGTAATGACAATAGTTGAATGGAGAAGTCAAAATCGATAGAAGAGTGCCTTGTCCACTGGGCTGTTGTAGGAAAAAAATACCTAACAAGAAAAAATGTTCCCTTGAGTTCTGAAACAGAAACTGGAAACCATAATACAAAGATTAATTCAAGAAAAATCCATTGGATAATACTGATTCACCCCCTAAAGAACACCTTGTTCCTAGTTGGGATCATACTTGTTGACAGTGTGAGCTGCTGGACATAAAGCAGTCCTTGAGAATAGAAAATAAGCAATCATATATATTTTAGTTTTAGCTCACCATTGTATTCCATAAGGAAGACTTGTGTAATTGAAAAACAGCCTTGCACAAAGAGGGAAATAATCTATATATAAACAAGTAGACAATAATTGTAATATCAGACTATTTTCTTTTAAAGTGTTATTAAAGGCAAAATAGTTTACATGTTTAATACTTCCTACTGGCATTGAATTCAGAGGGCACTGTTAAAGGGATAATAAACAGAAAATGAAATTACAATGAGATAAGAAACCAAGGTGCAAAATTTTGAGGCAGACTATAGCGGCTAGACCGTTAACTTGGAAAATGCTATTTTTCAGGTGCAGGGCAGAGTTACACATTTACTTAGCCAAGGCTGAATATATAGAGAAGAAAAGACCAACTCTTGCTTCAGAAAGTTCCCAGTAGAAGGGAGGGCACAATGGAGTGACTAACAGGGGCATCTGGAAGGGAGTGTTTGGAAGAAGTAGCAAAGCATTCTCACCCAAAACTTATATGTAAGTGGGCTGAATGGAAATTACTGAATATGCAAGGCAAGAGTAGGCTTTAGGAGAAGGAAGATACACAAATAGACTATATTTTACTTGGTTTTCTGTGGACTCTGCACACTTTTGGGTAAATTGCTATAAAACACTTTGCCCTGAGGTGGTTGCTTTTGCTCACTTTCAATCCACTGGCGTTCACAGTGGCAAGGGAGGAAAGGGGGCAGTTAGATTAAGAATTGCAGACAGATTTACAGGCACCAGGGAGCTTCCTTCTGGGGATCTAGTCCATGTGCACCCAGTCTGTGATGTTCAATCTCAAAAGAAGTGCTAAAGATCGGGGCTCTCACATCTCTGGACTGAAAGGTATTGAAGTACCTTCTTCACTCATAACTCTGAGCGAAGGTGTCTGGCATGCCGTCAGTATGGGAACTGTCTATATGCTGTAATTAATAAAGGTTTTCTCTACCCCTGCTGGCAGGAGAGATGTGGGACTGTACCAGAAATAGCATTGGATATGTTTGTCATTGCCTTACTATAGGGAGATAGGAATCTCCTTTCTGAAATTCCTCCTGATATCAGATGCAAATACAACATGTATTTTGATCTCAAATATTGATAGAGGACTATAAGACTGTATGTTTTGTGCAATCTGTATCACTTTTTGATTCTGTTCTCTCAGATTTTAGATCTACACATGGAACAGAAAACTCATTGTTCCCATGGAAATAATTGTCCTTCTCTTGTTAATAAATGTTAATAAACTACCTGCATTTATTTATTTATTTCAGTCTGTTGTTATTCATAGATTCTGCTGGATGCATATAGACTTTTAAATGTATAAATATATAAATATTATTTATAAATAATTATGTGAATGTTTAAATTGATTGTTAGTGTCCCTTTCTCTGTCTTCTTTACACTGAAGTATTTAATTTCTCTGCAATACAAAGAACTACAGTTAATCTTTCTTTGATGCCAGGAACCAGACAAAACAGAACTGATACCTGTAACTGAATGGTGTGATTGCCAAATGTGACACAATGCAACGTCTGGGCATTATAAGATCACAAGCTTCCTGGCTCTGGAGGTATCAGCTATGGCCAGAAGTGTCTGGTACATTTGGTCAGAAGAGGTTGATGTTACACTTGGACTCCACCACTGCGATCAGTGAATTTCATTGTTAGGTCATTCACATTTTTTCCCTATGGGCTGCATAGTCGGGCTGTTTCTGAGCAAATCTAATCTTCACAACTGATGTTTTGTAATATAAGCACATCTGTCATTTACAGAATATTTAGTAGTGGTGTCATGTAACCTATGCCTGTTACCCTTTTAGAAAGCACTTTCCTCTTAAATTAGATGTGTTAACTTTCTGCAGATGCTGAGGTTTAGGCCAGTGAGGTGGATTGAGATCTCTGTTCTTATTAGCATTGATTTGTTAATCTGCATAGTGGTGAAGTTTATCATTGCATGACTGAGGATAAATGAATTGTGAAACTAAATATATTAATTTTAATATCATAAAGTGCTTGTAATAGAAATAATATGACACATTATGATTGAAGTATATAGATGGAAAAATTTTGGTGGAAACAATTTTTATTTCATACAGCTTGATCTCCTCCATCCATTTTTGTATTCACCAAATAATCATGAAAAGACCAATCTTTGTGGTTAAATTTAAATATACGTATATATGAACTAAATTCTGACACAAAATTACAGCATATTTTTAAATTTGGAGATTGAGAACAATCCTGTTGACTTCCAGAGACCAAAATAGAGCATATGTTTCAATCTTTGCACCTTTTTATACCTTCTTCTGAATAATCTAGTAACAGATTCTCAGATGGAATTTCAGATTAAAGCACTGAACTGGGAGAACAGTCAGCTATTTCAGTTTGAAGACTTTTGGGCAAAGAAATTTATTCCATGCATCGTCTAGATGCAAGAATGGAAGAAGGAAGTTTGACAAGAAATAAAAAGATAAATTAGGAAAAGAAAGCTTCTAAGACTTTCCAGTAACAAGACTATTTCAAATGAAGTATGCTATGCAGAGAGTTTGCATGATGCAAGAATAAAATGATTTTATCTCATATTACAGGGGAGAAGAATAATTCAGTACAGTATCTAGGCAAAGAAGAATGTCATGAAAAGGAGCAATTGCAGGCTGTGAATTTAATGTAATCAGATATTATTACATAAAAAAAGCTGTTATTGTTAAAGTTTATGAGAAATAAATAATCTGGTTTTATTATAAGCAAAATTAATTTAGTGGAGAAACAGAGGGTGGTGGGATTTTTCTTTTCTTTCATTTAATTCCAAGGGGTTTAGGCGCCTCGTGGAGGCTGTAAGGTGAAGGGCCCCATCTGGGCCTGATGCCAGGAAAACGTCGTGGTCAGGATAGGGGAAAAAAATATAAAAATGGAAAATATACCCTGGCCTCATGGTTGGCCTTTGTGTGCGGAGAGACCCTCCTGTACATGTGCAGGGCGATACGTCATCAATCAATCAGGAGGGAGGGTGACACCCCCCTCCTGAATTTGAAAAATAAACTTTTAAGGTAAAATACCTGATACCTGTTGAATATTTAACATCTTATGTAACCGAGAGGATACAAAAAGAGTGCGTTTTTCAAACCGTGTGTGCTTTCCAGGCCATGTGACTTGGGATTGCACCCAGCGCTGCAATAAAGGATTTCTTGCTGCAATTTCCTTGTCCTGCAAGTATTTTTTGTTGTTTCATAAATTAAAAGCAAGGATTTTTCCAACAGGCTGCACATAAACACAAAGCAAAAGAAAATTCCAAGACCATAATTTTAATTTTCTTGACACCTAATTTAGTTTTAGCATCATGGGCTGAAGGCTCAGCACTATAGGAAGGTTGTGTTTACAAGGTCAGCAGGCCAGTGGTTTCACTGATGTGACAGTAGTCAAAGGAGGTGAGTAACTGAGCTGGGGAAGCAGAGCAGTTTGGCAGATATTGACTGGACTGTGGCCACCCAAGAGTCTGGATCATGAGACAAGTCCATGATGCCAAGGCAGGCCTCAGGTCATGCTGGGGAAGTTGCATCACTAGCTCAGGGTCCTGATCAAGCATCTGAGGCAGGTGTCAGGGTGCCTGCAGTGCAGCTCAGGTAAGGAGCAAGGGGTTGGGCTGTAGCTGAATCCCAGCCCTTGAGTGATGGGGAAGCCCGGAAGGAAGGCCTGCTGGTAGATCTGTCCCAGGTCTGTTCCAATGGTTAGACCTCACAGTGACACAGCAGCACAGTTGGATGTGGATGGGTGTAGCCCATCCCTGGGGAAAGGGAGCAGCAGCTTCTTAGGTGTTTTGGGCTCTGGGTTAAATGGCCTTGCAGAGCAAAGCAGATTTAGCCTTTACCGAAAATATTCTCTATCGAGTTTGTTTTATGTGTAGATTCTTGATGTCACACAATTTTCTAACATTTTATTTTATGGCTATTATTTTGTTTATCTTGTATTGAACTGATTCAGTTATTAATTTCTTTTACATGAAATAGTGTTTACCATAAAATAAATTTATTTTAGATCAGTAACTGAAGTGGATATTTCAATACTTTGAATGTAGACTAATGTTTGCATTTCTCAATTTATGTCTATGAAACCCAGAAACAAAGAAGAAACTTCACATTAGTCCTTAACCATTTAGGTCCTGTGAGTCTTTCAAAAATATTGTCACAGCACTTGGCTTCTGATTGACCCACCACTTCAACCAAATGTATCTTAAAAATTTCCCTGGAAGAGAAAAAACAAAGCAACAAGAGTACTTAGTTTACACAATGACCTCTTTTTTTTTTCAGTTCTTCATCTCTCACTAGGAATAGATGTATATGTCACACTAATCCTGATCACCCAGGATGAAGCTGGTGGTGCTGATTGTGTATGTGCTGAGTCCTGGATGAGGGAAGGAAACAAAAATAGCGTAGTTTCCTTCCAGTGCTATGAAAACCCAACATTTTCCATTTAATAAATTGCTTTATTCACAAACACGCAAAGTGGAATTTGGAATTTTTGTGAACGGGCAGCTTTTCCTTCTACATTCTTCTCTTATTGCTAAAGGCATACTGCCTCCTTGGTCTTTCCAATTTCACAATAGAAGACAGTAAATCCATCAGATAGGGTGGCATTAAAATGTAGGAAAAAAATCTAATTCCTTACCATGGGAGTTTAAAATTTCATGAGCATATTTTCTTCATTTTAACTCAAGTTTAATCACAAATTCAATACTGCAGCTGGGCATTCAGTAATACAGCTTGCCTACTGTGTAATGATTTTCAGTTCAAGTCCCACTGACTTCATATCCATAGTTTTGTTGTTTAGTTACATATTAAAAAAAAAATCCTTGTATTTATTTGCAAGTGGAAGTACACTGTGTTCAAACTTGGTTTTCAAAGAACTGCTGTATAACTATATACATACAACATTTGTCCTTCTGGTGACCCTTTCTTTTTGTGATTGCAGTTTTGACAGGTGCTTTTGCTTCAGGCCACTCAGAGGCTTTACACTATTAACTGTGGTGACATTTTTCTCTCTTGAATTGTTCCAGGAAAAAAGGTGATGAGAAAGTTCGACTTTCCTTTTGTTTCACTGTGTGTCTTAAGGGCTTAATGTCAGTGCCATGGTGACAACCAAAAAGTTAACATTCACCTCCAATTTCTTCAGAGGGATATGCATCATGGCACAGATATTTCAAAGGGTTATGAAAAATTTGAGAATGTTTGTGTCAACATATGTGGAAATTATCAATAGTAAAGAATCACCAACAGTGGAATGGAACCACAATTAGCATTACAATCCTGATCTAGATCTATAGCTCAAAGAAATCTTCTTTTTATCAATTTCAAGGGACTCAGAATTCGTTTTTTAGTTTGTGATTAAAGAAACCTAGAGGACTTAGGTCACAATCTCACTGCAATCTTAGGATCATTTGGAAAAGAAACCTTAAAAACCATTGCCCGTTTATTTAATCAGACATGATACTTGCTTTAGTGGCTTAGGAAGACTTTACAACATATAGAATTTTACCTTTATTTCTTTATTGTCTTTTCTGATTTATTGGCCTCCCTCTTTTTTTTTTTTTTTTTTCCATTTGAGAAATCTCTTTTCTTATTCTTCACAGGTTAACAGCACTGGAATTACTGTAAATAAAAATGTTTCTCTCTGCCACATTCACTTACCTCAAGTATGTCATAAAACTTTTGATAGTTGTTGGAGGGTGAGAAAGCAACTGCCTGTCGAAAGCTTGATATACTCTGGAGTTCAGAATCTAAAACTGGGGTTTTTTTGCTATTGGGTTGAGAGAATTGGCTCACATGAATAAATGAATTCAGGAGTCAATAAAAACTTCAAAACAAAACAAACCCAAGCATTCTTTTTCAAGTTACATACAGATTTAAATCTACACACATGGAATTTATTAATATTTCTTGGACTCGTTGGGTTAAATCTTATTTTATGTGTACTTTTATTAAGATTAATGTCTCAAAAACATTAGTTACTTCTATGACACCTTTTTTCTTTGAATGAACACATTTTCTTTTTCTTCTGTGTACATATGTGTGTGTTTATGTGTATGTATAGCTCTATAAATAATGCACTTAACCATATTGTCTTATTTGTATTATTATAAGGTATCTTAGTGATGCTGGTGCTGAATGATCCTGTATTTTTATGCTAGAACTATTCTGGCACTGAAAATAAGTTACTTGAAACTTCTCTGTGGAAAATAGATAATGTGTAGAGAGGGTGTCTAGTTCAATGTTTATCTCATTAATCTGGCTCCAAGGAGACCTGGATATGATTCTTTGCTCCACCACAGATATCTTATTTGACCCTTGGCAAATTGCTATACCTCTGTGTCTCCATTCTTCAAGCTGCCAAATGACTGAGGATGTGTGTTTATCTCTCTTGAGAGGGGGTAGGGTAGGTCGAGAATAGGAGAAATGAGGAAGGTTTTGAGGATAAACATTCAAACATGGCAATAATGGGATTATGCAAGACCATCCCCACCACTTAAAAAAAACCAAAAACAACCAAAAAAATCAAAACAAAGACATAAAAAAAGAAAGCAAGAAGAAAATAATCTTTGTGAAATTATCTGGGCTGCTATTTTTGCAGGCCAATATTCCACTGTTGGTTTCCTTGTACTGATAGTGGTGCTAGTGTAACTGAATAAAATGCCATCATTCCCTTTATATATATACATAAATATATATATATTTGGGGGGGGGGGAAATATAATATCTGTGAAGGGAGTATAAAAGAACAAATATTAATTCTTAGTCTGTTTTAGATACCATAACTTCATGACTTCAGAGTGAACCTAGTTAAAAATTTTGGCTTTATCCTCCCTATGTTTTCCTGATATTTAATTTGAGCGAGATGTCCTGGACTGCTATGAATCACTCATCATTTCTGTGTTAAACTGAAATATCTGGATATATTGAACAAACCTCCTCCTGGAAATCACAGGTATTCAATAGTCCTGTCAAGCAACCCTAAGGACAGAAAAAGCATGCTGCATTATAGGTCACTGACAGGAAGTTTATCATCATATCAAATTTATTTTCTATACTTTTTATAAAGACACTTTTGAGAAACAATCTTCATCTGTCAAAACCTACTAAAGGGCAAGGGATGGAGTTTTAAATGAGTATTCCTGTGACAATAAAGGCAGTTATTTCAAGCTCATATTATGCTAGATTGAAGCAGTATGTCACTAGTTAATGTATGCATGACCCATTATACCTTTCTTTATGTATTTCAGGTAATACTTTCCTCTGTACCAAAAAAAATTTTATCAGTATTAGGAATTCATGTTTCCAAAATATCTCAGACAATGTAGCCAATCACCTACCATGACAGAACAATGTTTTGTTTGAACCAATATTTTTAAAAATCTATGCTTGATTTCTGTATTCAGTCCCAAAATCTATATTTAAACACTTTAACAAATAAGGTCTTGTTTACAGAGACACTAATAACCTATTCTATGTATCAGAGCTGTGCTTTTTACATATGTATGAAAATGATAGACAAAGCCAAGTCAGAGAAGAAATCTGTGATGACAAATATCTTTGAAATTTTTCTTTCTGGTGTTTTCTGTGTCTTTTTTTTCTTTTTGTATGTTATCTATGCCTAATAATTTTTTTCCTTTTCCTCGTGATAATTCTCATCAAAATAATTTATTTTCATAAAAAACATATGAAGAAGGAAATGTTTCCATTCTATTCAAATACCTGAAATTTATTTTTAAAAATAAACTTTTTATATAAAACTGCTATTTTATATGAAGATCCTCTATTAAAAATGAGATGACAGAAATGTCATTTACAGCAAGTAGGAAAAAAGAATGTTGTAACTTAAGTAGGTCTCAAATTAAAGATCAATAACTTAAGAAGGAAATCTTTTAACTTACCTGTGTCACCCTTGCCTTTCTCATTGGAAGAAATGGCTTTAACTCGATGAAATCATAAAATTGGTAGGTTAATAGCAAAAAAACTGGCAAGTTCGTATAACAACAAAAGGTAAGAATGATTAAGTCACTAGGCTCTTGGATATAAAAGAGATTAATAGGCTTTTTAATCGCTGTGTGAATTAATTTGCATGAATGATACCTGGAACCCAGAGAAGAATGAAAAGCTCTTAATGCCAACATAAATGATCTGTATTCTCTTAAATGATCATACATTGAAAAACAAAAGGGAAAATTCTTTGATGCAAATGTCACCTTTACGGAAATTCCCAAGTTCATAGAAAGTCTAATTAAGGCACTGGCCAAGACAGCCCTGCTAATGATTTTCTAAAAGGTCTCATCATTCTTTGAGCGATCACAGGATGATTAAGCAAGATTGTTTTAAAACAAATAGTCATTCTCCAGTTTTTGCACTTGATTCTGGTGCCACTATGATTGCTAATTATAAAGAGTCTGTTGCATCTTATTTGCAATCTTGAAAACATATAAGAGTTTCAACATCATAGCATTTGGCTTTTCCCAGATTACCTAGATATCTAATTCAGTTTGTGCTCAAAGCTCACCCCATGTTTTTGTCACAGTAAGGTACCTACTTCATCAATTCACTCACAGAGAATATTGACCCCTTCAGAGTTTCAAGGATCTCTTTGTACTTTCAGTCATCTAGTAAGATGTTATGATAATATTGTGATTCACAGGAGGTCTTACTCATTGTCATCTTCACTTGTCATAAGGAGAGAGATAGCTTGAAAGCCGTCACCTGAATACAAGGATGTATCTCCCTGCTTCCCCCATTTTTTTAGAAGAGGTTCATACCTCAGAGTTACTCTACAGATCTACTTAGGATGTGCCACATGATCTACACAAGAGGAGGATGGGAACTAATCTCTGTGTGCAAAGTAATTCATCATGGTATGTATGCTGGCTCTGTGGTAGGTAAATTGTATAGAAGCAAGCAGAAAACTCCAAAGGAATGGGAGGACAAAAATGAGGAAAAAAATATACCAACTAAATTATTCCTTTGTAGTAGCATTTTTCTTTGGGTTTACTTCTGGCAAATGGGTTTCATCTGAGACAGGTAAATTACAATGTGGTTTTACTTTCCCTTTCCACTGTCTTGAACACAGGCCACAGGGGTGCAAGACTAATTCTGTATAGAATTAGAGTAGTGCTGAGAGCCAGAAAGGGTCTTTGTGATATGAGCTGACCTCTTGTGTATAGTAGCACCTTTGCTATTGCTTTTTCCTATAAGTTGCACTGGTGAAATTAGCAGCCCTGAAGCTGGAAATTGTGAATAGAATCATGGCAGCACTAAATCCATCTGCAGAATTTCTTAAACTGTTGAGTATGTCTAAGCTTGGCTAAGCTTTTCAGCGGTAGCTAGAGTGTCAAAAAAATGTCTTAAAACCTATTATAAATTTTAAGAACATAAACCCAAAACAGGATTTTGCAAGTTTTCTGAACTCATTATACTGCAAGTTTTCAAATATGATTATAAGAGACAACCTGGTCTCACAAAAGGACTTAGAAGTGGAGTCCTTGAATATGGGTCTTGACTTCGCACATAGTTTCCTAGGGAGAGTAGGTTGGTGTCGTGGTTTAGGAATGGTACCCCTCACTTTAGTTCTCCCACTGAGAATCTCCAAACCATGTGCCACTCGCTCACCATGTGCCCCATCCCCACCCCTGTGTCAGGCTGGAGTGGAGAATTGGAGGCACAAAAGATGAAAATCATGGGTTGAGATAAGAACAATTTACTGGTGTGGTGGTGGTAAAACATTTTTCCCCCTGAAGCTATGAAATGGTAAACCCCCAGGGGGTGGTGACCCTTGGGGTTTGAACCAATGAGCGCTTTTGCAAAATATAAACATATCATAAGCAGATCGGAAAAGAAGGTTGTAGTGGTAGCTGTTGTTGGAGAGGTGGCCATGTTGTGAAGCCACGAGCTGAGGGGCCCACAGCCCCACCGGGGGCTGAGTCCCACCCAGCCCCTGGCTGGGGGGCTACAGGGACTTGGAACAGTGTAAGACTGGGCTAAGTATCTGTAGCTAGAAAGCTGAAAAAGTGGCAGCCATGGTCTGAGACCCGGACTTTTATTTGGAGAGAGAAGAGATTTGATCCATTGTAAATACTGCTTTGTCATGGTAGAGATAGTTAAGATTGTATATGATGTATATTATTTATTTGTAAAGTCTCTGTAATATATTCCCTTCCCCCCATTTTGAGTCTTGTGTGGTGTCTGGAAAACCCATCTCACACTGGGTTGAGATGTGGGAGGGGAGCTAGGAGTTGAGAATTGGATTTTGGGGCTCTCAAACCACAACAACTGGAAACAGGAATAAGATAAGAAAGCAACAATATTAATAACAAAGTGAACAAGATAGGCAAATGATTCACACGTGATTGCTTGGAACTGGCATTACCAGAAGGAGCCCCTTCTCCCAAAGAGAGACGCTCTTCCCTCAACCCCCGGCTATGATGTGAGGTGGTATAGAAGAACCTCTGGGTCCTGGCAATACTCCTCCTGGCTACTGTAAGAATTAACCTCATCCTGGCCAGAACCAAGACAGGTGAGAAAGATTTGGGGAGAGTTAAATGAAAGTCACTGCAGTCAGCACTCTCAATGGAGGAGATATTACCTGGCTTAAGAGAAAAGGGTTTGGAGAGAACCAGTTCATCATTTAGAAGGAAGAGTCATCTCATCTAATGATAGATATTTAGAAGATAGGCAACTAGTCTGGTTTTCCACAGTGCAGTCTATGAAGGAAGAAAACAAGTTCCAGAGGAAGGTTTGTCTCCACTTGAATTTAATGTTCAGATTCTTCAAAATGGCCCTCAGTCCCAGAATTCCCTCTGATTCTTCAGCTTGGATTCCAGAGCGAGCTACTTTAGTGATTTGGTTAGTCCCACAGATTTCAATGGGATAAAGAAGTAAAATTATACATGCCCAGGTATAATATTATACAAGACAAAATCAAAATTCTTTAATGAAGAAAAATTTTTACTGAGGGAATATGGCAGAGAATAGTTTGAAATAGGATTGACTCAAAAGTCAGAAGATGTTAACTCTTTAACAACATTACTATTCAGACAGGTATGAGGTATGTTTACACAATCTTTTCTTTTAATTCCTTCTGAATTTTATAGCAAGATCAGATCTCCAGCACACGTCTCTGCTAAGATATAAAACATGACCATGAATCTTGAGAACTACAGGCTAAAATTGCAATAGGCACTGCAAACTTTTACAACCACAAATATGCTTTGAAAGAAAAAGTTCAGTTACAGTCAATATTGTGTGCCTAAGTAAAGGTCTGGCACAGGTTGTCATCATGAAAACACTTTAATTTTTCATATTTTGGTAATTTTGAACCAATATTAAATTGTTGGGAAAAACATTTTTATGTTTTCTACCACCAGTCTTGCTGTCATAAATGTTGGTTTTGTGTTTTGTGCCATTTTCTGTTTACTCCTAGGTACAATAAAAGAATTACTTGCTTTATCTCATTTTCTACAGTAGGGCCTTCTGAATCCCATGCTTTTAATGTCAAGTTTTTACTGCTATGGCTGATTTATATCTCTTAACCAAGTGATCTTATTTGCTTTTTTCTTTTTAAAATTACAGTTATCAGGGAAAAAAGCATACTTCTAATTTTTTACTAGAAAACATTGAACACGTTTAAACTGAAAATTTTAAATTCTGCTGAAAACGATCAGGGAAAAAAGAACCATTGCAGCTTTGAACAAATTTGAATATTACTTAATGGAAAATGAACCTCAGTGACTTGTGTTGCTCTTCCACTTTGCTGGCCAGAATTTTCATACACACTTTTTAGTCACTGGTCCTTTCTGGTGAAGAAAGAAGCCAAGACCAGAGAACCTTAAGAAACTGAGCAAGAATAATCTTAATCTCAATCCCCAAAAAATCTGGTAGGAGAATTTGAAAAGAACAATTTGAGATTTAGGTTAAAATTATATTATAATATTGCGGTATATTCTGGACTTAAAAGCATTGCATTTACTGCAGAATTATGTCTGATATTCAGTGTTATTAATATTTCTGTGTTATGAAATATTACCAGTTCTCTGGAAGATGTCATGTGAACTTGTTTTAAATTTGTTGCCAGTCGACCTACTGGAGATGCAAAAATTCATTGTTTGCAAGCTAAGCTTTATAATTTGAATGACTGTGAAAATCATCACAACTAGAGCATGTCTTTTATCAATGCTTTTTTCCCCCCTTATATTATTTTGTGAATGCTCATAAAACACTCAATGATTTTTTTTTTCCAGTAGACAGATTACAGTATTAACATTTTTGGTTCATAAAATGTATAAATTTATGAATCTTAAAATTAAACTGATAAGTTTAAGATTAAAAATAGGCTTTAATTATAAAGAGGACTGTTATAGATGAATAATTATACCCCTCTGCATTACCTCCATACTTGGTGTTAAATTCAAGCATCTCTGACTGTAACTAGACATAGGCATATATTTGAAAATTCCCTAATTTACTTAGTGGTCTTCCCTTAGGATACTTTTCTAGGTCATAAGACTGAGCAAATCAGCTTTTTACCATTCTCTGCCCATCTTTTATTTTATTAGACTTCATTCTGACAGCAGATGCATTAATGGAATTCAAATATAGTTGATACATAGATTGAGCTAACAGACTCATAAAAGGCACTTTTACAGTACACTGGTATCTGACCCAGTGTTATATAAAGGTCAGACAAACTGGATAACTTTTATGGAGCTCATTATTTAATCTTCATATTAAAGAGAACCTAGCACAGAAGACCCTAATCAAGATTTGTAATTAAATGAGAACATCATTCTTAACCTGATTATAATTGCGGGGTTTTATAGCCCTTTTCCAGATATCAGCCTCTTGTTCAAGTAATGCAAGGGGTTTTATACAAAGCATGTCTTAGATTATTTGCAAATCAGTTATTAAAAGCATTATATGATTTTTTAATCTGTAGTAGTTTTTATAAAATGTTGGTACTTCCCAAACCATGGCTTAAGGCAATAAGAAAAAGAATAAAATAAGTCAAAACAATAATTGAATTAAATTATAAATGGCTGATACTCAGATTTTATGCTCCTGTCACATGTGATTTTAACTAAAAAATACAAATGTGTAACTGTCCTCACCATGCTTATACACCTAAAGTCTCCTTTAATACATCTTCACGGTATTCCAAGTCAACTTTATGTGAAGAGAGTTCGACTGTCATATTAGCTCAAGTGTAAGTCACTCTTTACAGTACAATGGCCCTGAATCTGATTAAACTGAATGCTCTTTTTAGCAAACTAGATCATAATAGTTCCCTTGGTACCATTAATATCTAACTTCTCCAAGATCATGATACCTCAAAGATATCTGGTTCATGGATTATACATCCATTAGGCTGAAACATTTTTACTAATATATTGTGATCATGCATTTATCATGATTCCACCAAGCATATGGTACAGAGTTCATACTGAATCATACTGATTTACAAAAAAAACCCCAAACCAATCCTTGCAAATTAGTTGAAATTAGCTAATGATAAAATGAAAGCTGTAATTGTTCCAGATTGTTTTTTTTAAATCAAGAGTGGTGGCTTGGAACATTTTTTGGATGTTTCTGGCATGATGTAGTTAGGTAAGTATTTCCCCTTTTTCATTCCTTTGTGTCCTTGCTTGCTTTTTTCTTTCCTGCTTTGGTGGTTCTGGATGGATGTCAGGCAAAGTTACAATTCTCAAAAGTAATCTGTCATCTTTTCTTAGTTCTTGCTCCACTTCAACCATGTATTCTTTTCATAAAAGCTGTACAAATATACAACTCCAAATCCACAGACATAATGAAGATTACAAGAGAAATATGTGGTGACTGAAAGTCTAAAATACACTGAAGTAGTACTATAAATGCACCTAAATGTGGTGGTACTGTAAATGTGTTGTGTGAGTATCACTATATTTAAAATTATTAGTATGTTCCTTGGATTATGAAAATGGAATTTTGAGATGTGTAGCAATTTTCTGCATCAAGAAGGTGGACATTTTTATTTAAAAGTGTTAGATTTTGTGAACAAAGACTCATCCCACAGAATCACAGAATTATTCAGGTTGAAAGGGACTTCTTGAGATCTAGTACAACCCCTGCTCAAGGGATGACCATGCCCAGTTGGGTTTTGAATATCTCAGTGGGTAGAGAATCCACAGTCTCTCTGGGAAACTGATCCCAGTGTTTGACTACCTTCACAGTAAAAAAGTGTTTTCATGTGTGCAGATGGAGTCTGTGTCCAATTCCTCTTGTGCTGTCAACAGACAGTACAGAGAATAGTCTGGCTCCTCTTCCTTCCCTCCCAGCAAGTGTTTATACAGACTGGTAAGATTCACCCTGAATCTCCACACCTCCAAGTTGATCAGTCCAAGATTTCTCATCCTCTCCTGTTCTGTAAGAGTTCTTCCAGCCCCTTAATAATTTTTGTGGTCTTTTGTTGGACTCACTTCAGTATGTCCAGTTTTCCTGGATGAGGGACTCTGCATACATGTGTGTGTATGTGTTTGTGTAAGGGGGTCTGAGTGCAGCCACTGGAGAGGGATCAGGTCACAGGGACTTGTGAATGCTGGGTGTATACAGGTCACAGGGACCTGGGACCCAGGATGCAGCACCCAGGGAGACTGGGGTGTGTAAAAGTTGTGGAGTGCCAGAGATAGTGTGTGACTGCTGACAGGCATCACTGGGGATTGCCATGAATTAGGGTAAGATGTTTGGGAGCCAAATACTGGAGCAGCCATATGTCTGGTCCAGGTACTGTGGAAAGCAGAGGGCCCAGAATGCCCAAGCTGGATAATGGAGTGACCAAGATATCTAATGGTCTAAGATTGTGAGTCTGACCTAGCCACTGGACATACCTGTTTGTATATATCTGTTGCATCAGTGGATGAGAAAATGTAGGTACTTCCCACTACTGGTTTTGACTGGTTTTAACCAGAGAGATGGGAATGGGATGAAGCCATTGCTGATGTTTGCATTTGTGGGA
Organism: Manacus vitellinus; assembly: GCF_001715985.3. Lineage (NCBI taxonomy): Eukaryota > Metazoa > Chordata > Aves > Passeriformes > Pipridae > Manacus > Manacus vitellinus. The sequence goes on from NW_021940604.1 coordinate 19,456,884, forward strand.
GCACTGAATATTTCCTGTTTTATGCCACTTCTTCACAGAATCTTGAATTGTGTGCATGTGTGCATCAGTGCCTGTTAGCGTCACTACTGTCTGGACCTGGGGACATGGAGCTGTGGCAACCTTACCTCTGTCAGGCTACTGAATTTGGCAATCCCTAACAAAAAGGAAGAGAATGGTTATTCTTCTCTATTCTAACTTAACCTAACAAATCTGGAGAATGTTGAACTTCTAAAAGTTTTTGTGATTTTTAGACCTAACAGTGCTAACATCATAATAACAGATACGTGGTGTTTGGTGACACAACGTTGGGTTCCTCAATGCAACTATAAAACACCTGGATGAGAAGTTAGAAGGATGCTTAAAACATTATCGTATAGTGACTTTAAAAGGTTAAATTGAAAGATTACAATCATTCTGCAAGAACAGCCAAGATTTACAGTTTCAGATATCCATAGGAACTTTGAAGCCTTTGTGAAAATTACTTGAAAACTCAAGGCAATCTGCAAGCTTTCTGGTCTTTCTCAAACATTATTTAACTTCAGAAGCAAGAAATTAAGAGAAAAAATGCCTCCAAATAAACAAAAAAAAGGTAAACACAAAAAACACACCCCAGAAAAAAATCCCACTGAACAGAATGAAACAGAATAAGATAATATAAAATGAAAGTAACATTTTTTTGAACTTAATAGCATAGCTTGGAAACTCAACAGAAGTTAAAATGATTTTGACTTACAGTGCTAACAAAATAGAATGCTGTTTGCTTCCTCTGTCTTTCGTGGCAACAGCTTGAAGCATATGTTTTGTTTCAGAAAAAGCAAACAAACATAGCAGTTGAACAAAAGAAGACAGAAAAGAAAGATGATGGCCAAGCTAAATTTTTTTTTTAAAAAAAAGCTTACAGAATCAGTATTGAAATGTAATAAGTGACAAAGGAATATAACTAATCTTAAAAAAAAAGAAAAATCAGTATCTGCATCATTCTTCAAGTGTCATAAAATATTAACAGAATCATCTGTAATGAGTGAGGAATGAAGACTGCTGTTTTAAGTTGAAGTAGTGAGTAAAAATTAAGCATTTGTTGAACACCTTAACTTTAAAATGAAGTTCCTTTAACCTTGAAAATTGGCAGCTGTGAGGAATTGTAAAAGTCTGTAGTGTCATCTAAAGATTTTATTAAAACCCATCTCAGAGAGTTGCTCAATGCAACAGTAATGGCTGTAATAGAGCTGAGATTTGTCTTCAGGATTTCTGACAAGTCTGACTCTGAAATACTAGCCTTTATTAATGAAATAGTACTACACAGGAAGAGTGAGTGCCACCACTTGCTAGCAGTTGAAATTTATCATTTCTGAAAAGCTGAAATCAAACAGGAACTGCAAGCCTCTTTTGATAACTATGCTAATCTTAGACTCTGTTTCCTTACAGCCAATTTTTAAATCTAGTATCATTATTCAAAATATAAATGAAAAATAAAAAATTGTGATAATTCTATTTTACTTATATCAGTAATTGTGTCCTTAACCAGTGAACCTATTCTCTTTGCTGATGAACTGAAAATTCTTTCCCTGGTCAGACCCCACTGTGAGAGCTTCTTGCCTGGTTTCAGTGACGTATGCTTAGCCTTGTCATTCTGTTTCAAGCATTCAGGTTTCCAGTTTTAGGCAGAGCGATCTGAGCAGGGCAGGAAGCAGAAGGAGAGGCAGGAAAATTGGTGATCATGCCTAAGGGATCATGCCCTGTGTCTTTCGGTAGTGATCATAACCAGTCTTAAGGGTCAAATACCAAAGCTGTCAAAGGAGACTGTATCATGATCAGAGCTCTGCCCAACCTAAGAAAGAAAGGAGACCTGAGGCAGGTGACTCTGCTGAGCTCTGTTGGACTACTCCCTATCCCAGAACTCACAAGTTACCCTGGAGATGAGGAGCTGAGAGTCCTATAAGAATATGTGGAAAATGAGAGCATCTGATTCATTAAGGTTAGCTGGCCAAGGAAAACCAATTAATTTTAAAGGAGATAATAAGTAAAGGGGCAAATGATAAAAATGTACAGTGACAAAAACCTGGTAGACAAGGGTTAACAGAGGCAATGCCAAAGATCAAAAGTCTCCAGACACTAGCTGATACACCATTAAGAAGCTCCAGGCATAGCTTTGGAGATGGCCAAGCTGAAATTTGCAACTGCAAATTTCCCTTTTGTAAAGGGGAAAGGAGAGTGACCTGAGAATTTGGAGTATTTGTGGGCATCTGTGATAGGGGGAAGTGTTTGCAGAGAGCACTGAGCTGGTTCAGCTGCTGAGCTGGGGACCTGTCGAGCTGATAAGAGGGGCTGGCGTCAGGGCAGGGGTGCCGGGGGGTCAGAGGGGCAGTGGAGTCTGTCAGCGGTGCCTGTGCACCTGGTGAGTGCTGTGCGTGTGCCTGCGCTACCGCCCTTCAGTCTCCGGCAGCTGAAAGGGAGGAGACTCCGCTGGCTGTGCTCTTGTGTTACGCCAGCCTTGTACCTGGGTGCTGCTGTAGGCAGAACTTTGTCCAGGTCTAGCAGTCTGTCAGTGCCCTCTGCATGTGTGTCCCTGTGTCCTCTGCGCGGATCTGTGTATCTCTGACACAACTGCTCAGCTTTGCTGTTTGATCCTTGAAGCTTGCACCAGCAGTCTGCAGCTGCTGGATTGGGAAACAGCATGTAGGTGAATTTCAAGGCTTTGATCCAAATCTAATCAGATTTGCAGTGTGGAAGACAATATCTTCCGAGGGAAATAAAGTAGCAGCCATTATTTAAAGTATCACCAGTTACTAAAAAAACCCATATTGGACCCATGCCTTTGATGTCCGACAACCCACATTTTTTGTTTTGCTTTTTTTTTTGTTTGTGTTGGTTTTTTTTTCTCCAGACCATTCTTACCCTTTCCCCTTATTCCATTGTCATGTTCTTAGATTTTTCAAATGACTTTTACACCAATAGATCTCCAGGCCATAAACTAGGTCTACTTCATATGTTTGCATATGAAGTCCCAGGTGTACTTCTTAACTGCTGTTTGAAAACGAACAAATAAGATTTCATATACAAAACCAGATTTAAATAGATTTATTTTAAAATATGTATAACAAATTTAAAAAAATACATTCTAATTCTATAACAATTATATACTTTCACTGTTTACCCTTGAGTAGTTTCTAATTTCAAGGCATTTGAGCCAATCTGCCACAGAAATATTCTTCATAGCTTGATGGGAATCCCTCCAAGATATAAGAAGTCTTTGGAACCTCACCCATAAGAAAGACTAATAGTTTTCATAGCCCCTAAAGCAGGTCCATAGATTAGTTATCAGAAGCTTACTTATGTTGCCTTAGGGGGTTTTTTATTTTTTTTTATTTTTTTTAATTTTTATGGGTTTTAGAAGTAGTTATGTAGTAAATGTAGATTTTAGAAGCAGCTGCATTTATTCCCTCACCCTTTAGCACAGTAGCTACACAGATCCCCAACCCTCTTACCCCATTCCATATTTCCCATATCAAGTTTCTCTAAATTCCACTAACATATTTAGTCTTTTTTTCAAGATAGATCGTCTTCTGTTTAAGAACATCTGCTCCCTAGCCTGATATAACTGCAAGATATAACCAAGGACTGTGTGCCCTGTGTGCTCCGAAGAAGACCAAGATGAGGAAGAAGTGGTCCCAAAACGACCCCAGACCCAATTCCCGAGGGGCGGGTCAGGTGGTGGAACGAGGCAAAGGCCGGGGGGTGGACAAATCAGGGATTGGATGGACATTATTATAAAATTGTAACACTGAGTTGGGGGCAGCGAATGCATAACTTGTAACCCCAATGCCTGAGAGGCATCATTAAAACCTTCCCTTCCCTTACCTCCAAATTAAGTTTCCCTGGAGTTTTTTTCTGAGTTTTCTTTTAGGCTATAGCTATCAGAATAACCAAAGGTAACTGCAGACTGGACCAGGCACTCACAGATCTGATCTCAGTACCAGGCAGTGACAATGGCAAGCCTCTCCTTTTCAAATCCTTGTATGAATCATCTTTGTGGTTTATATAAGAATCTTTTAGCCTTAAGAAATTTCCTTTTCTTAGAGCAGCTAAAAAAAGATTTTAGCACTAAAATTGTGTGTTGTATTGTTCGTCAGTCTTTGTAGAGAGAAAATGAGCAAGAGTGCGAAGATTTAGAAATCAATCTCTGTTTCAATATTCATGATGTTGACCATTTCTTTTTGTCAGAACACTGGGGAGACCACGATGACTTATGGTTTTAGCAATTTGGATATAGCATTTATTAAAAACTGTATTTAAAGTTCTCTGTGGGACAGTCACTCCTACTGCCCAATTTTATGATTAGGATTTGCATTTATAAGGATTTTACCACATGAAAGAGGTTTCACTTGATTGAAGAGTTAATTGTTGTGGAAGCTTAGACTCACTTCTCAGCTGATAAAGGACCACCAACCAACTTTCTGTACCGTCTGTATTCTCAATTTGCCTTTCCTGTGTTTTTCTCAAATGTAAATGAGCAGTGCTAATCTAGAAAATAGCATGACATTTAAAATAAAAGCTACTGCAAGGGTTTTGATCTTGGACTGAATAGTTCATGAAAGATATAATGCTTGCTAGGTATATATATTATTTGCCCTCTCCTTACAACACAGTTCTGTTCCACGTTCAAATGCTCCATTATCTCCTCTGGTCTCCTCTATTTGTAAAGTTTGAGTTAAGATTCCTTTTCCATTCATATACACTATTAGACATTTTGGATCTAATTTTATTTCACAAGTAAAACTCTTACTGAGCTCTGTACAGGGAGAAACATCTGCCTAGACCATAAAGGTGGAACTCAACTGCAAATTTTTACTTTCTTGCTCCAGTGTTTCATTTATTATTCTCTTTTTATTTTCAAATACTGATATGTCAATTTTAAAGCACTATGGAAACTGTACAGTGACCTTTGTTCAGGTAGTTCCTTTGTTTTTAAATTTAAGGTTAATTTTAACTGTGTTATTAGACTGCAGCACAGAAAAGTCTGTGACTACATTAGTAAGCTGGATGGTGCAATACAAAAGGATCCGAAAACAAAACCACTGCTCTTGAGAACCTGACATCCACAATACTTTGGAGCTTTCCTGCAGATTTTCTCTAATCCAAGGCTTTGCAGTAAGTATCCATTATTAACTGCACTACTGAGAGTCACCTTCCTGGTCAGTTTCATCAAAAAAGTAAATGAATTCACAAACAGATGATTTTAAAAAAAATGCCTCAGAAACTCAACGCCTCATCTGCTAGCTTGCTGTAAATTAATTTTGTTTATATTGTTTAGAAAAGCCTATATTATTATGAAGTCTGATATGTGTTTTGTACAACATACTCTCTGTCTCGTATTGGCCTCATAAGCCACCAGCGTGCCTGGTAACAAATGTGGATAGAACCTTCCCAAATCTTCGTTCGCGAAGCCTAGCCATGATGATGACAACATACTCTAAAATTTATGAGATCAGATCCTTGGTCCATGGTTTTGCTCTCATTGTTTCACTGCAATGTCTTGGATGGTCATCTAAGAAATACCACTTTCACCTCTTCTCTTCCTGTTCCAGGGACAGTTTTAAAAATGGTAAATGAGGAATTGAAGAAAAAAAGAAACTGACTTGTAAGAATGATTTATCTTTATATTATAATGGACTAATGCATCTGAACTATACCACAGAAAACTATGTCCCACATTGATGAAGACCCACTAATCCAGAAGATACCTGCAAAGCTGGGCTCTGTCATCCACCACGCTTATCCCACAGTTAGAGGATGCAATTGGAAACCCTTCATGGAATCAACGTGGAAAGGAAGAGTAATTGGGTGACTTAGGAAAAAACAAATTAATCTGTTCTTGACCTTCATTTAGTAAGAAAGGAACTGTTACATTAGCAATTTAGTACAGTAGTTTCTTGCAGAAACTAATACAGATTATAGCAGAACATAATTCCATGAGATAACGTGTAACAGGACAAAATTATTCAGTATCAGGTGGCAATTGCTGCATGAATTACAGGAAGGGAGAGAGAGCTAATTAAATGGGGAATTTCAAAAAGTAAAAGCTTTTGAGACAGTACTCTCTTAAACAAGAGGATCTCCTGGATGGGCTGTTTAAGAATATGCAGTGGGATTTCCATACATTCTGAGAGGAGAGAGTAATTTTCTCTCTGTGAGTTGACTGAGGTTTTATATCTTTGCTTCTGTTAGTTCAAAAAGAAGTTACCTGTAGGGCTTCTTTTTTCTCTCAGGGTAAAAAGAAACGAAGAAAAAGTTTAAATGATCTTTTCTTTCTTTTTGTTCTAGGCATTAAACAACTGTGTTGCAACTTCTATTCCTTCAACTAGTTAAAACAACTGAGAGAAAAGTGGAGAAAGGGAATAAAAAAGAGGGTGCTGGGCAAATTGACTGACTATATTTTCCTTCAAAGAGGCTATCAGATCCCAGCTAGAGGATAAGTATCAGTCAGTCAAATACTTGACATGCAGTATTTAGCTCACATAATCATACACTTTTTTTTTTTTTACTACTCTACGAGATTTTTAGCTTTTAGTCACGTCTCTGTAAGCTGCATAGATAGAATGTGTAATCAAGGTAAGTTGGATGAACAACCAGACTATGAAGGTTTGTCAGAACAGTCATTACCAACAGAGTCCCCTGAGATATCACAGTGATGTGAAATGGTTTTATTCTTCTGTCTGCAGTGTTTGGAAAAGAAATAATTTTCATGTTGCTTTTCCATGTTTGGAAAATAAACATTTTCCAGCTCTTCAGGAGCAGCTCTGTTAGGTTACTTACAGACAGTTGCTTCACCCTTTTCTCTTATTGTCAGGCATTCTGGGCCATTAGTGTGGAAAAAAGTTTAGTTTCAGCAGTTTTGTCATTTTCTCATGATAGAGAGGGAATTGTTCACCCTAAACCCACTCCCCTGATACAGCAGCAGAGGCTGTGGAAACTCCAAGTAGCCTCGAAGATGGGCTAAGCAAGAAGAAGTTTAAAAGGATGTTTAGAGCATCCTGTTGCTCTTACAGAGTTTTGGGCTACAGCAAGGTGCATGGATGAGGTGGCAAACAGCTGAAGGCAAAGCTGAAGTTTGACAGCCCCTGCAGCATCTTGATGTGTAGAATTGGCTGTTAAGAGAGCTGTTCCTGAAGACATTTGGAGCCCAAGTTCTTCTAGGCAATGAAATTCTTGCACAGGGAAGGGCAGATAATTTTTTTAACTGTGCAACAAAACATCACCTAGTGCATCACTCAGCTCACTCACCTCTTTTCAGAGACCAATCACACCCTTTTTTTGTAAGTAGCATCTGCAGTAGCCTCTAACTGGATTTGGAATTGCATGTACTCAAGTGTTGGTAAATTTGGAAAATATCTTGGCCAGGTTTGATTGCTCAGCTTCTTCAGCTGACTGTATTTCATAAAAAAACGTGCTTCTTTAGAGCACTTTGAAAAAGCTGTTGTCAGAGAATGACTGGTAATAAAAGTGCAGTGGATATAAAAAGGCACTATAAATCATAGATGTGTAAATAATAAACTACTATACTGAGCAATCATCTCCCTAAGAACTTAATATACTCCGTTCACCCTGTGAGAATAAAACCACTAAAATACTAAGTCCTTGAAATATGAGTTTTTGTTTTCTTCCTTCCTACAATTTATTTGAGACAAATCTAGCAGCAGGTGACATGTGTTAATATGACTATTTCTTAGAATGGAAGATCAAACCACACTACAAGAAAAAAAATGGAAAGCACTAAAGTAAAGCCAATACAGAGGTTTTGATTGATAGGGAAATAGTCAAGTGGTGATGGTGAATGAAAGAGATGATGGGAGAGAGAAAAGACTCCAAGAAACATTTAGAAATATGAAAGCCACATACTTATCTGTCAGAACACCTGTCATTGCTTTAGTTTTGGTCTGTTTGTTCTACTCCCTCTGTTACAAACACTGCTGTGATGACTTCATCAGGCTCTCGTTGAAATGTATCCCAGCCACCATCACCAGTACTTCTTGGGTGAAGCCACACCCTATAGAATTCAAAACTCGACTATGGGTCACACAAGTGACAGAGCATAGCATTTCTACCAGAAACAATTCTGTAAGAAATGAATATTCTGAAATGTTATATTGTGTTTCCACAGTATAGTGATATATTTCTGTATCACTCAATTCAATATAGAAAGGGAAATATGCAAGGCACAACGTGCAAAACTACTAAAAAAATATGTCAGAAATTATTTTAAAGAATAACTTTGAAGTTCATAGAATGATTATTCTGGATTTTCACAGAATTATGTGTTTAAATTAGTCAGTTGATCTACCAAATATCACATCTATTGTATAAATTACCTATATTTTATCTCTTTTTACTGTTTTTCCATTTGGCTACTGATGTGATTCCCATTTCTGATGTTTTAACATTACAATTTTCCCAATTGCTTGACCTTTTAGACATTGCTGAAAGAATTGTGAAATCATATCTTATTATCCCCAAAAGAACTGAACTTCATATTCCTTTATGTGAATGGTTTACACCTAACACATCCGGCAATGTCCTTATCATCTGTAAAAGTAAGAAAAATGAAACTGAACAATTCAAAGTGCACCTACCGTACAGGCTATTTCCCTTTAAAATGATATCTTATGTCAGTGTGGCTACTGTAGCAATGGCTTTTCTTCCAGTGAGAAGGCAGTACAAGCAATTTGCTCAGCAGTGAGGTGCTTGGGAGATGGGTGTGATAGATTCTGATCTACACCAATGAAATAGAGATCATACTTAACTCAGTGTTTGTAGATATTTTAAGCCTATCATACTGAATGCCATAAAAATAGCCTGGCTATTTCCACTGCCTATTACCCTTGCATGATGAGGAAGTTTAACAGCGTGACATTAATAATTAAGATGTACATTAAAGTCTAAATGCCTTTGTCATACTCAGGGCCATATAATCCAGAAAAGAAGGTCTGAGAAGTATAAAAATAGAAAAATATCTAATTCTCCTTGTTCTTTCCTTCTGGTTTCTTACTTTGACAATACATTTTTGACAGAGGAAACACAGATTCAGCCTGTTCAGGATGCTTGATGCTTTATAGTGTAAAGCCCCTTGATTACTTTGACTCTGCTAAATTTAAGTTTAAATTCAGGCTGAAATCCTCCATGATTAGTGTCAGTTCAGAATAGAGCTTTTTGGAACTGGTTCTGCAAGTACTCAGGTGTTGGGTATTTTAAGTATGATTAGAAAAGAGTATATTGCTTTGCTTGTTAAATTATTCTTACTTGTTTCATTGAAAATCTTTACTGACTCCAATGTATTTGTATCTGACAGAGGAAATTCAGTGCCTTGCACTCTTGGATGGAGTTTCTGCTGAGTTGGTGAAAATATGCCTGCATATTTTCTAAGTGCATATGACTAAGTTATAAGCTGCTCAGATGAGGCTTTGCAAAATATGTAAGTTGATCTTCATTTCCATGAAGCTCAAACCATCTTTCCACTATGTCTACCCAAGGAACAACCTCTGTATAAATGTGTGTGACTGCCATCTTCTTCATAGTGGCACCTTGGTACCTCTCTGTGACTGAAACGGGTCTTGCTGCTGGTGCTACCACTGTGCTGGGCACAAGGAACAAGGGTTAGAAAGTGGTCTCACTCTTGGCATACTCACCTTTCAGGTAGAATTAGTGAGATAAAAATCAGACTAAGGATGTGTCTTCAGACTGTAAAGTTAAAAACTTTGTGTCATCAAGCTGGGATTTTGAAAAGGGAGCATTATTCAGTTTATTACTTTTCCAGACTTGCTTATAATCTTTTAACCTGTATATTAATTTTGATGCAATATGTCTTTGCACAATGGCCATGATATAAACTAGACTTCTGCTCAGACAGGACATCTGTGGTATCAGGGAGGAAGTCTATATCTAATAGGTTATTACAGGATTTGGGTTCAGATTTAATAATGCAATAATGTTGCTGTGACAGATTTGAGAAATATTAAATATAGAGGAGGGTACTCAAAACCTGTATAAGCTACATATCAGGGTTTTTTTCTGACGTTGTTTACATTTGTCTCTCTTTCTATGAGTATTTTACACCTTCAAGCACATATGACTTTTATTAATTTTCAATAATTATGCCTATATCTGTATAGCCCAGGTAATAATTCTACACTTCTATATTCTACACATCCTTTATTTTCTTCTGGTTTTTTTTCACAGGAATGAAGTCATAAATGAAAAAGCTAACAAAGCTTCTTAGTTTTTCCAGTTTACCTAAATCGTCTTGATGTGTACAATGATATAATGTGGGGTTTTCTGATTTTTAAAAAATATACTTTTTTTTGTTGTAGCTTTCTGAAAAAAATCACGAAGCCTTGTGATCACTACTAGAATGAACTTCTAGAGAAATTCCTGTGCTGGCTCCCAGCTGTCATTCTTGAGCTGATGTGGTAGAAAGGGTTAACACTGTATAAGAAGAACGTCGCAAAGAACCATGGGAGATGTAGTCTACACAGCAAGCCCCCGGAGAGCGTAATCCAGGGAGCATTCCCACTGGACGGACTGGCTAAGAACTGTGGGAAATACGTGATGTCGCGAGAGGTATATAATGACTTGTTGGTGCGTGAATAGTTGATTTAACAGCTGCACATACATCTGTTTGGTCTGTGAATACAAATGCTACAAGCTACAATATTCATTCTGGATCATTCTGGATCCTTACAGGTTTCTGTAGACATATCCCATATGTAATTAAGGCCTCAGACACAAAAGCAACCAAAATCATCATTTGCACTTTTTCTTCTGGAAGGGTCACTTTTTTAATAAAATAAGTGGTTTGGGTTAACCTGAGTGGGTTAGAGGGTTCAAAGCTCCCTCTATATAACTAGTCAAGTCTTGGAGTAGTAACTATAAGATATTGATAATGTATTTTGGTTGCTTTACAAAATGTTTCCACCTAGATAACCACATAGTAGGTATTGAAGTACCTTCATAGGACATGTCTATGCTATGTGTTGTATGTCAGAGCATTCATAGGGATGTTTATGCTGTGCAATACATGTTAGAACATTTAACCACAGAGCTGTCTTTAGAGAAAAAAGGAGAAATAGCAGGCCTGTGTGGTATAGATCATACTGCAACCATTGCTATCTTTCTTTTCTGTCCTAATTCTTCAGTTTTGGTTCTAATTCTCATGGTTTTCTCCAGTACCATCTAGACAGTCTTTTTGTAGCCTTTGCCAGCCCCTGTCAGCTCATCCTACCGTGTGAGCCACAGTGAAGTCTCTATCCTGTACCTGCAGTGGGTAACTGATTCACTCCTAGTGTTTATAGCAGAACTGAAAAGACTTCCAGATCAGCATTTCTCAACCTGTTTATTCGTAACCAGAAGTGTGACAAGAATAAGATGTCTGTTTTTTTTTTTTACATTTTATTTTTGATTACATATATTTTCTAATTCTTGGCAATACCTCTAGATATATAAGCCAGAGATTTCTTTGAAAGCAAATTTCTTAGTCTCTCAGAAGTTTGCAAAATATGTCCCTTAATTTCACTCTATTTTTGATAATTATCTGTTTAGGGTCAAGACTGGAAGTTAATCAAATTACTGAAAATTTGAAGAAGCATTGCTTTCATCTAGTGGCATAACCTGCAATTCTTTGTCATCTCTGTGGGAGATGGAAGTCAATGGGACTCTTCTCAACAAGAAAACTTTCAAAAGCATTGTGCCTTCTACAGAACACAACACCCATCTTTGTTTACTGTTTTTTAAAAAAGAAGCTTCAGTGTGTCTTCACATTACAGAAGACACATTATATACATACATGAATATAGATATAGATGACATATGTAAATAAACTTTGACCCTAAGCCCTGGTGCAAATCTGTGATTCAAGCAGACACTTCAACGACTTTTATTTTTGTTTGCTCAAAAGGACACAAAGAGACGCAAGTTATGATTGAAAAATGAAGGATTTTTTTCTACAGTAGGGCCCTGCAGCTTGCTGAAGCCAGCTTCTACTTACAGTATAGGGGTTTTTAAAATTTTTATTGCAGTAGCAACAGCTCCATGCATAATGGTGGTTTACACTTGAATAAAGAATAATTGCAGATAATGGGTCTGTCAGCATGAACGAATTAGGGGTCTCAGCAGTGGTTCCATCATCACAGTGAAAATACTAATTTAAAATCCTGTTTCCTTTCCTTTGACCTTATGCCTCATTGCTTTAATGGCATTAAGAGTTAATTCCTGGCAGAGCAATTTATTTATTTATTTATTTATTGTATAGTTTGCTTGATATATAACATTACTTATTTTTATAAAGGGGCTTTATATTTCATATGGAATTTGGCATTTTATGGTTTAGTTCTAGGAAAGCTGACTGTTTTTTACCAGTTTGAGGGCTGGCAGTGAGCAGGTGGAAGGTCTGGGTAGTCACTTGAAATGTAAAGAGAATACAAAGACTTGAAATCAAACCATCCTCTTTGCAGGAAGGCAAAGAGGAGAAATTCCTACCCTCACCTGCCGCGGTCCTCGACACTCACCTTTTCATACTTTGCCTCTTTTATAGGAACACATTATGAATTGAGCTTTTCAATGTCTATTCCAGTATATATTCAAATTAGTTATTTATAAATATAGTGTGCATGTTGTCTTATCACATTTACGTAGACTTATATTTTTTCACTTGGAGTCTCCTATTTAAAAATATGAACTACTAATCATGCTTTTAGTTTCATGTATAGTGGCCATTTGAAGACACTTTTGCATAGAAATGAAGGAATTAAAGTATACTCACAGAGATAGGATATTCCACAGCACATCCTACGAGTCCATTTAATGAGTTTCCATAGAGGAGAGGAAATTTCAAGGGAAGTTTTTTACCCTCTGCTGAGAAAAAGACATAGCATTTTGCAGTTTGCCTCAGCTGCTGCTATCTCTTTTACTTTCCCTGCAGATTTGCATGGCTGAGTACTGCTACCAGGTAAAGGAAGCACTGTGGGAGGAGGTCAGCACACTGTGCAACATGGTGAGGAGAAAGAGAGCAGATGGATCTCCTCTGAGACCCCGCAGTGTCAAGAGTCTGAACCCCCAGCCGTACTGAAGGAGAAAAAGATAGTCTGTCCTTATCGGGTTGGAAAATGGAGACTCCCATGATGGTCAAAGCTGGGAGCTAGTGGCCACAGAAGGATGGCTCCTGCTCCACCTGCAGATTTGCAACTGCAGAATAGGACCAGACAGAAACCTGGGAGCTTTGTCCAGTGAAGGATCAAATCCAGCTGAGACTGAGCCCTGCAGCAGCACCTTGATCCTGTTATAAGGTTTAATCTGAATTAATTCAAATAGACTGTTCATAAAACAAATTTCGGACAGTTTTCTGACATACAAAAACTTCAGAAAAATTGATCACAGCATAAAATAGCTAAATGAATATTTGACAAAAAAAGGAAGTTTGGTATTTTAAAAAAAAACAAATTCAGTTAGCATCTTTAAATTTAGCTTCCTAATGTTAAAATCTGTATTAAGTTTAGAGGAGTTTTTAGCTGTGTATGAACTAAAATATACTGAATGAAATGAAATCTAAGCAGAGTCAAAGAGAATAGAGATGTAACTCGCTGCTTGTAGTAAAAGTGAGCCAAAACAAACATAGGAATTAAAAAATCTTTAATAAAACCAAGCACACAGAACATTTTATTGAGTATTTTACTGGCTGATCTGCTTTTAAAGTTAGAAAGTAAGCAATTTCATTGAAAGAAATTTCTCTATGGCTCTTAATTCTTTCCTGAGCCCAGGCAGTATTTGCTTCTGTCTTTTAGAGTTCCTACCGAAACAAAAGACTGCTTCCTAATTCAGTACTCTTCTCTTACTCTGTCAGTAGGAGAGAAGAGACACAGAAAAACAACAAAGGCTAACAGCAGCAGAAAAGAATTACAGGAATAAAGGAAGCCAGGCCACAGAAGAAAAAGATTGAATCAAATTTCCAGTCAATGAAACGAAATGGAAAAGAGACGTAAGGAAAAGTGAATAACCACAGGCTAAATTGTGCTGCCTCTGGTGAAGTCAACCAGAGCTGCTTCTGAGAACATGACGAATGCTTAAGAACTGCAGGAATCAGTCCACAGATTGTCAGAACAGTTGAAACAAAGCTCATGGAGAGAAGAGAAAGAAAAAAAAACGTTAAGGAGATTGAAAGAAGCCGGAGGGGAACTTGAGGAAAGGTATGTCTAGAGAGAGAATCAGTAAAAGATGAAATAGAAAAAGACAGGCCAGATTCTCAGCAGAGCCTGACAATTTAACCCATCTTATAGGCTGTTCCTGTCAGACCTGTATGTTGAATAGTGGTAAATAAATGATAGAATTGTGACAAATGATAAAATATGTTACATTTAACATCAGTAGCAGGGTAAAATCTCTACAACTTTTCTGGAGTATTATTTAATGCCACATTTTATTAGGGGAATTACATTTAGTTTCTGGTGTAAAAACATAACAGGTTGGCATTTTTAGTTTTTTTTCCTAGTATTAACTGAAAGTTTTCTTGTAAAAGTATCAGAAAAAATTGAAATAATGTTTCTTTTTAATTTATTTCTGATTTTCAGGCATGTTTTCTGTCCTCTTTACATGGTATTTCTATGAGTGACTTTTTCCATATTAGATCTGTTCCTGTGTGATAATTTACTAATGCCACATGCCCTGATGGTCTTTTTGTAAACATTATATTTTTCATCAGTTGTTTATTAAGATTAGGTAGATGTAAATTACTGTTTAACGTTGCAAACCTGTGTGATTCTACTAAATCCAATGGCTTCACATGGATCCATTTTACACCTGTCATTCCAAGGATGAGGTATGTTAAATGTTACTTGGTTTGTAAGTTTTCTGGAGAGGAAGCCATATAATAAAACCATTCTGTAACAGTAGCTGTGAAAGAAGAAAAACTATCTTAAATGAACAAATGTGTATTGTGAGTTTTAATGGAATTATGAAAAAATAATGATGAACTAAGTATTCTAATAGAAAAGTCTAAATATGATTTTGAAATTTAACTTAATTCTGGTTATTTGAGGGTGTTCTGAAATCCATTGAAATAAATAATAAAACCATCATCCAATCATTTAGATGCCTTGCATCAAGCATTGTTGCATAGGGACTAATTAGTCATAACTTCTGGAATCCCAGAACCTCTGAAAGTCACTGATTTATCTAGGCATGAGTAAATATGGATTACTGCTTATAACTTCAGGCATTCAGACATGACAATGATGCCATCCACAAAATATGACTTGTCATGTCAAAGGTCCAGTGCTACACATTTCTACTTCCTACTAAGTATTCTTGGCTTTTGCCAAAAGCTCTGAACTGAATCCAGGAACTTAAGATACCAGAAGTAACTGAATTAAGTTTTGTTTTAGAGACTGAGACTTAATTAATCAGTTAGTTAGGATAAATTAGCATAACTCATGTTCATGAAGAAATATTCCATGTTGTCTGTGCATGTGTGTGTGTTACTCATGGAGAGGCTGTTGCATGATAAATGTTACTGTAGAGTGGTAGCTTGCTTGTTAGGTTGACATTCATGTGACAGTACTAAGGTTTCAATTATCTACTTGCATCAATCAATCTTTTTGTTTCCAACACTGTTGCCTGAAGTAATGTCACAGCTTTTCTGTCAGACAGGAGAACTTTGTGGGAAATGTTATTCATTACAGCTGCAAATCTGTCACTGCGCCTGGCATGGCTTGTTAATGACAACATTTATTTCAGAGAGTTGTGTTTTGCTTTGTTGCTGGAGAGTTGACTTTGTGATCACAAAATATAATGAAATGCCAAGAAGATGAAGTGAATGAAGTTTGCCAAAAACGCGGCTAAAGTGATTCAGATCTACTAAAAAAAATGCACACACAAATAAACTCTTTATATTTTGTTGAAAACATTTAATCACTTTCTAGGAGCATAAACATGGGCAGAGGAAAAATACAGTAAGTAGAGCAAGCATGCACAAGCAGCAAATTTGAGCTTCATTTGGGTTCTTCTGGAAAGAAAAAGACTTTATAATGAATTTTTTAAAACAAATAAACAACTACAGCATTCAGCTCTTCTACTACTAATATTGAGATGTCATCCCTCTCCCTCATCTCTTCTTAAAGTACTGATGCATCTTTCATATGAAGAGAGGCTGATAGCTGGGACTATTTGGCCTGGAGAAGAGCTGGCTGGGGGGAAGTACGTAAATCCCTGATGGAAGGGAGTGAATAAGAGGGAGCCAGATACTTCTTGGTAGTGCCCACTGACAGGAAAAAATGCACTGGGCACTACTAATAACAAAAACAACAGCAACAACAGAAAGAAACAGGAAATGTCATCAGAACACAAGGAAACACATCTTTACTGTAACTATCAAATGCTGGACCAGTGTACCAAGGTGAATTTATGCTGATACTTTTGGTCTGTGTTTGGCCCTGCCACCTGTGAAAGCTTTGCTCTTTGCCTGCCAAGTTATGGGAAAACAAGCACTGATAAACGGGAAAGTTGTCCTTGAAGAGAGCTTCTTGTATAAACTGTTTTAATTGGTACTCTGTGATTGGCTAGTTGTCCTCCAAGGGCATTTAGAGGAGAAAGTGAGGGGGAAGATGAGGAAAGACGCCCCCAGACTCAATTAAGAAAGACCCCCAAAACGTACTTCACGTGCGTGAGGGGATTTCCAAAGTTCTCACGCGTGCGCTCAAGAGATGCACTTGCATAACCAGGAGGTGGGACTTAGGGCCTCTGGCTGGGCGGTGCTGGCCACACCTGGGAGGTTGTGGCCACTCAATTAGCTGTATAAAAAAGCAGATAGTGCTTTCTTGAAGGGAGTTAATCTTCACACCAAGGACAGCGTTGCCTTCGGAGGGGACGCCTGCCAGTTTTGTGAACTTACTGACTCTACAAGGATGCAACTTCTGCTATGGGTAATTATAAGCATGCTAAGTTGGTAAGATAACTTTATAGGCAACAGCTGGGTAACTGGGGAGGTCGTGCTGGGGGCTTATTTCTCTCCTCCTTCCTCCCTTTTGGGTTTGTTCATTTTGTTGGCCACCTCTTGGTAATAAATATTTGCTTTATTGAGTTCTTATGGTGTCTGGTCTTTCATGTGTCTGTATATCTCAGACCCTCCCTAATACAACAAGGTTCTCCAGAGAGGTTGTGGAGTTTCCAGCTGGTACTCAAAACTTAGCAGTTTAAAATTTCAGAACACAGGCCTGTACAACCTTGCCTAGCTGACTGTCCCTGAGCAAAGGTGCTGGACCAGAAGACCTCTGACCTCAACTATTTTGTGATTTATGCCTGTCTGGCAGTTTTCTGGAGGACTTGTCAGAATGGGAAACGGGTCTCGAAGGGGAAAAACTTTAGGTAGTTTTTCTTCCCATGGAAACAGAAATTGTGCCCATTACACACATCCTGAGGTACCAGCTTTCTTGGAGCAGGAAGAACTTTCAGTTTATAATGGGACTTATGAGCCTACCGTGTTTCTGCTACTGCTGTGAAACTGTGGGGAGTACCTGAGATACTGGATCAGTTGTCTCTTCTTTTCATAGCAAGTGCTGTACTGACTGCTCCATAGGCATATGCTTAGACTGTAAACATCACAGGTCATCTTTCATTTGCCATATAAAATGCTACTATCTACTGGTGTGATGTAACTAAAACATCCTAATTCTTGAGAGATATGTTGTGTTGGCATCAAGGCAAAACCCATCAAAGCAGGATACACTAGACAGGGGCACAGTACCACCTTTTAATGGCAACACAGTCAGAACACATGCCAAGAAATACTCATGTTGCTCTTTAATTTACTGATGTTGCTACACTTCCGATTTGCTTGTTTTCTTCTCCAGTGGGAGATTTTTTCCCCCCCTTGGACTGACAGGTGTCTGTGATAGAAATCCAAATCTCTCCCGTATTCTGGAAAGTTCAGTTTCTCCATTGATTCAGAATGACAGCCATCTCTGCTCCTGTACTGGGTCTGGCTGGGATGGAGCCAACTTTCTTCATAGCAGCCCATATGGTGCTGCTCTTTGCATTTGTGGTTTAAACAGTGCTGCTAACACGTCAGTGCTTTGGCTAGTGCTGAACAGTGTTTGCACAGCATCAAATCCCTCTCTTTTACCTGTTGGATCCCAGAGCAAGTAGGCTGGGGGTGGTCAAGAGGTTGAGAGGGGACAGGTCTGGGACACAGCTGACCCCAGCTGTATTCCATACCCCATGACACTGTGCTCAGCAGTGAAGGCTCAGGGAAAAGAGGAGGAAGGAGAGACATTCATGACTATGGCGTTTGACTTCCTAAGCAACCATTCTGTGTGCTGAGGCCATGCTTCCCACAGTGTCACGACATCCACCTGCAGATGGGAACAGTGAATGAATTTATCCTTTTCCTTTGCTTGTACACACAGCTTCAATTTTTCTTATTAAATTGTCATTATCTTGATCCATTATCTTGCCTTCTTTCTGTTTTCTTTCCATCCTATTGGAGAGGAGAGTAAGCCTGGGGCTGGGAAGATGTTTGGCTGTTGTTCGGGTTCCATCAACTACAGAAAGGGTTTCCCTAATCAGAAAGAAGTACTAAAGTCCTTGTGTCATATCATTGTTCTTTAAACTTAAATTGACATTACACACAATTAACTTCTGTCCTTTCAAATATCGATTGCAGTCAAAACCAAGTCAGCCACTTACAATTTCATGATTCAGGATGCTGGAGGGCAGTTCTGCTTGGACTGTCTTTACTTTTAGTATCACCACAGTTCCAGCTCCTTGGCTGATCTGTGCCTGTGTCCAACCATTCTTTCTGAGCAGAAACCCTGCAAACCCTAACAGGTTTTTCCTTTTTCAGATCTATGGATCCACACTCAGGGAATGAACACCCTTATGAAAGGAAGTGGCTTTCTAAAAATAAAATATAGTCCCACCTTAGGGTTAAATGTCTATCAACAGTGGGTGGAAAAGCTTCAAATTAAAAACATGTGCAAACACTAGTGCTTCTTCTTGTTTGCAGACATAATGCACACAATGAAAGAGAACACATCTAATGTTTGGAAACAGTAGCTCAGTACTATTAGTAATGATGGTGGATGCAATACAGGTCTAAAGCTACTTGTGAATTTTAATTATTTTTTTTAAATTTTCAAGTATATTCTCTTTCAGGGACTTTCAGAAAGATATGATATCCTCACTAGTAAGATCTGAAAGTGGCATAGAGCAAAAAGAAAAAGAAAAGTAAAAGAAAAGGGCTCTACCTCACAAAACATATAATTCTATTTCAGCCAGAAGGAAAATATGAATGTTAGCTATTCCCATACTGTGTTTCAAAACACAAATTAATGCAGGGTCAGTACATATTAGTTGTAAAACAGTACACCAACAGAGCATGGATATGGAGTGACTTATTAATTAAATGAATGAGGAAGAGGGAATTATCAGCAAATTGATGATTTTATCAGCACTATGTATGTCCTGGTGCTATAGCAAGGGCATCCCTCCTGCTATTCTTCACATTGTTCTCTTTATAATGCCACTGCCGGATAGGCGGAAGGACATTTCTCAGGACAAAGAAACTTGTCAAGTGCTCTTAGTGTAAACTTCAGACTTAAATACTCAAAATGTGATCTTGCTCCTTAACTTTATTTTATTTGAATTTATATTTGCTCGTCTATTGCATATTCCCAAATCAGGAGAGGGAAAAAATACCACAAACCACACACACACACACAAAAAAAGCCCACAGATTAAAAAAAAAAAAAAAAGTGCAAAGTTTTAGCCATAGACATCTATAAATGTCTTTTGAACTTTTTTCTTAGCATTGTAATGTTAATGAAGTTCAATAAGAAGTAAATGATCCAAGATTTACAATCCAGGACAGTTAGCAAAATCTAGAATATGAGTAACTGCTAGAGGTTTTGTTTCTGCTACTTTGTCATAACCAGTAAAAGAAGCCATTCGATTTTAGAAATAAACTTTCTCTTACATTATATTAGATTGGACTCATTCTATTTCTCTGTGCAGAGCTGTTGTGTGGAGAGCAATCAATAAAATATAATTGTAATTTATGCTAGACCTTGCCCTATGCCTTTACAGAAAAGTGTGAGGGCATCAGAGATAATAAATTTAATACATGAGCACAAGAAATATGAAAATATTTCTATTCTGAGTATGTAGACGGAAATTCTTTAAATGTTCTGTACATGGGATAAGATAATCAGATGCAACCAAACCAATAAAAATTCTTACTAATTACCTTATTGCTTGATTTCTTTTGTCTCCCTGATAGCTCAAAACAATTTAGCATGCAGCATTACTGATCTGTTTGTCATCTGAGAATGCTGTCTCATGAGCTTTTGAGTTCTCAAAGCATTCCTTGTTAAATAAATAAATAAATATTTATTAAAAATGGACAAGATGAATAATTGTTGCTTGCTAGTTTACTAGAAGATAAACATGAACTTTATCTAGACATGCTGATTGTAATCCATCAAGCAGTGATTAAAGGGTAATACTTTCCATTATTCAGAGAGAATATTAAGAACTTTCTTGAATTACAGTTAGAATTCTCGAAACACGGATCATAAAGAGATGTCATTTTCTATGTCTTTTCACTGAAATAAAAGTTTTGTAGTAAGATGGGTACAAGTGGATGGCCTGTTGCATTCAGCCTCAGAATTCATTATACACATAATTTAAAATAAAAAAATACTCATTCTATTAATAAATGTATCTTTAAAGGAAAAGTAAGCGTAATGGTAATCAAGATATAAAGCAAAATTTTTGTGAATGAGTCAGTGGAGGTATGCTCGTCTTCCAGTGGAGAAAATAGGGAATATTCTACACAGAATGTTGACTGAACAGTTTTATGTTTACTTTGGATGTATAATTAATTTTGTAAAGTCTATTTGAGAGGCAGTCCCAATTATTTAAGGTTCAAATAAATACGTGTCTGACTAGATAGTACTTAATCTTGAGTGAGAAACTGAATAATCAAGATGATTAAAATGTTAAACACACCAGCAGAAAACATTGGAACTGACTTTTATCTTAACTATCATTTTGATTCCTTTATTCAATTAAAGTTCAATTTAATATGGAGTTATTTAAAGGATTGTAAACAAATATTATGCAATCCTTTTATTTCAGTAACAACATTGCTTCATAATTCCTTAAAAATTTTTTCATTGCATTTCTGAGAAGCAGCTGACTGGTGACCATGAGTTAAGTCCTGTCAAGCCAGTAACAAAGTCTTATGCTTTAAGGTTCCTCTCATGAAGATACAAATGGGGACATCTGTAAAGTAATGTATTTGGACAATTAACAAATCCATTACTACAGTTCATGGATTATGTGTTCTCTACCTCAGGAAATGTGGAGTAGGGGAATGTGAACAGTAACGGTGTTGTTAAATACAGTCCAAACTTCTAATTTAATTGACTGTCTCTAGACCAGACTGGCTGCCAGCCTTCGCAGAGAACAAAGACACACTTTGACCATGCCAGACACCTTTAAAAATGCACCATCTTGTCCATTTTTTGTCTCCTTAGAACAGCCAAACTACTTCAATGTATTTTCTACCTCCTCTTCTTCTTTTTCCTAGTGTCCTTGTACTACATGTCATTTCCCACAGAATGGGCAGGATTGATCCCTCTTTGGACTTTTCGAATTCTCTTCTTAGCAAGTTAGTGTTTTGTGCCCTTTAGTAAATTGCCCATTTCTCTAGGAAATTTATTACAAATTGATTTCACATCTTGTGGATGAGCTTGCCCCCTTGTTCACAGCTCAAACAAGGTCTTCCATTCTCTACTGGAAAACGCTGAAGGCATTCTGATAACTTCTTAGATGACTTAGACACTGGAATATAAAGTGCTTTGCTGATGCCTATGGTATTTTCACAGACCTGTTCTTTCTTTCTTTCTTTAAAAAGGAAGAGATCTGTTCTTGAAGAAGAACAGATTTCTGTTTGCAAATCTATGAGTCAACATGGATTTATTTCCCAGAAATTAAAAGATCATTTGGCATATCACCTTCACGCTTACTTTCAGTGCCGCCAACCCAAACTTCATTTCCACTCTTGTAGCATGTTAAAATACACATCCAAAACCATAAAGTTTTTACTATCAGTTTTTCTCAACTCCTAATGAACTTCGTGATTCTTATTTCTTAGATAAACAGGAAACTAAGAAATATATCAAAACGCTGAAACTGTTTCTAGTTATTCTATTTCTAATGTGTGCGATTTTCTCTTTTGACATATTAGCCCAAGAAATTTCATCTTCTAAAGGGTCACTTTTTCCTCAACCTGACTTTGTGGATAGCATAAAGATGACAATATGGTTAATTTTTCGCTGTGAGGGAATGAGTTACTCCAGTCAAATGAAAACATAGATAAAATGGAAATGAAAGAAAATGGTACACGGTTTACACATCACCTTGGTCTACCTGGGCTTGTTATCTCTACAAAACATGAGCAGTTCTACAAGTGTGTTCAAGTATGCCTCTGTTTCAGAAACTCTGCCCTTAAAACTACTGAGGCGTTCTCTGCGCATTACTGTAGGTGACCCGTATAGCACATTTCCTCAGTATGGTTTTTCATGCACTTTATTGTTCCTCAAAATCATGAACACCCTTCTTCTGCCCCATATATCATTTGTATGGCCTGGAAGATCCCCAGACTATCTTTCTAGTATGCTGTTCACGTGGCATCTTCCTACCTCAGTAGTATACCCCTCTAGTAGAAAAATGTTATTCACCTATATACAAAGCCTTTAGATATTGACTCCCTCCTGGGAGTGTCCTACTCTGGAATCTGCTGCTCCACTCCAGCCTCCCTTCCTAAGGTAACAGAATCTCTGCTCAACACAAGAGTCTGCTTCTGGTCTCTATGTCTGTCCCAAAGAACCTCTCAGTTTTCCTCTAAAGAGAGTGAACAAGCACACAGACATCAGGTGTTGCAATTAGTGGAGAAGTCCTCTAATCTGTGATCATATTCAGTGCCATTACTTTGACTCTGCCTACCCAGCCACCTGTATGTGTTGATCAGCTGCGTGGTATTTCCAGAGTTGCATCATTATTTTTTTTTATAGATTATTGTGAAGGACCAGGAATCAGAATGGGAACAATTTCAGAAGTGGAAAAAGATGTACAGCAACTGAAAGGACTTTATGATACAGACTTTACAGTTATTATGTGTATACCCATTGTATGCTTCCCCAGAATTTGTATCTCCCGGGCATGTTCAGGCTTGTCCACATCCCTGCTTTCCTGCGGATTGGCTGGAGAAGCTGCAGAGAGGAGATAGCCTCCATTCGTCCTTTCTTTCCCCAGTTCCTCCCACGTTCCTCCCTCTTTTTCCTGTGCCCCTATCCTGATTTACTCCCCTGTTTGTCTGTCTCATGCCCCATCCTATGTTCTGGCCTTTTCCTCACCTGAACTGATAAAGAATCTGGCGCACGCCTCAATAAACTATTCTACCTGCACCCTACCTTGTGTCCCGGACCCGTGTTGTGCCACAGCCCCATCCCCCCTTCGGACCGCAGCAGATTATGTTATGCAGATTATACAATATGCTATAATTTTCATTAGTTGTGTAATGGAGCATGCTTTTAGGTTGCTGTTGACCATCTTACCTAGAAAAGCAGACATGATTGACATGACAATCTAATAGCTATGATCTTGGGTTTTTTGTGCATTGTAGTTTTCCATTTCTAAGAGCATGTTGTCTTCACTATGTTTTGAACTGCACTAAATACGGGAGAAAGTCTCAGGAAAAAAAAATAAAAAAAAGAGCTAAATTAGAATAACTGTAGTGGAAAAGAATAACTGCTGCTTGCAAATTGAGAGTTTATTAGGAATTCTCATTACAAAAATGAGAGCTAAATAGCCCTAGAATTAGCCACGGAAAGCATAAGAAATGCTGCATAGATCATAGGAGTGCAATGTGCTTTTTCCAGATGCTTAAATCATATCCCCATTCTCTAGAAAAATAGACTTGCTCTTAGAAAATTCTGTTTGCTATAAGAAGTAGTCTTAGGTCTAGTGATGTTTTTTTGTACACTAAAACTGCATAAGAAACCATCTTAAATCACATGAGCCTTATTAAAAGTGCAAGGCAATGAAAGATCAATATGAAGTTGTCTTCCTCAGGTTGTCTTCCTCAGGTCTTTTTATAAGTAATTACTCAATAGTTCCAAAGTAATAGATTATTCAATAGTTCCTTGACTATGATTTCATTAATATCATTCAGATCACTGAAGTTTCTTGAATTAATCTGTCTGGAATACTTCATATAATTGATTAAAAAAAAATAGACTGAATCCAAAAATAGTCATTCACAAAAATATTCCCCTTTTCACTCCATGCTTCCAACACTCATAAAGTTCTTACTGTTTTATAAAAAAAAGTCTGTTGTTACTAATCTGGATTTCTCTTGTTTTAAATTGTGGACATGAGGTGTTTATATAGCAGATATGGTAAGAGGGAGAAGTAGAAGTGATTTCCTGTCCCCCATCTTTATATATAGAGAGAGTAATAAAATCTGCTGTTAAATTAGTATTTGAAAAATGAAAGAATTGTGACTAGTTTCTGGTCATTCTGACTTTTCTGACATTTTCTTCTAAAACTTCATTTTATGAACACAACATCTTTGGCTCTGGACATAAAATCTGAAGGCAACCAGAAAACAAGATATGATGTCAGAAATGGAAGTTGTATAACTTAATTTCTGTTGTTTATGATTCTGTTTACATGTTCAGGTGTTGCATTTGTCTTTTAGATTTTAGTCTTTGAAGATTTTTTTGTCTGTTGATGAGAAACATTGAAATTTCTTATCAATTTTCAGTAGCCTTTAGGTTAGCAATCTTATTCATAAGTATATGGCTTGCATTTTCTTATATTGATACATATGCTTAGTAAGAAATTTATTAAGAAATTTCTGTTGTTCAATACCATTGGCATGACCATAAATGACCATAAATGTTACTGTTTGCTAACTTGACCACAAACAAGTGTACAGTTTTTCTCAGATGGCTGAAAAAAAAATTATAATTAATAAATATTTGCTGAAAAGTTATAAATTTTCTATCCTTTACATTTATTTTTAAAGATATGCTGGCCTGTTTTAAATTCATTTACCATTTAATCCTTGCCCCGTTAATTTTATATTATATTAATTTTGGACACCAAGTAAAATTATCCAGTTGCTGCAGCATATTAAGTTAAAACTAGTATTTTTATCAACCTCTTTATCAATCTAAAAAACCTCCCATATTATGTTATTTAGACAAGATCTGATTGATATCAATTAAATTATTATCCTACTTTAGTTTTTAAATTAATTGAGCTTCATACCAATTGTTCCATCCTTCTGCCTATAAATGATGCTATATTACAGGATTATAATTACTTGAGTTGCTGTGTAGCCTCTTAAAATACTGGGAAAAAATTATCTTAGTTCAACTCCTCTGGAATTTCCTCAATATTCCAAGATTTACTATGAATCAATATTAGTTTCCAAAGATCTTATCTTTCAGCTCTTTTAAAATCTTAGTTGTAAAAGTTTAAGTTAATTATCTAGTATGTGATGGGGGGGAAGCACATATGCCCTAGGGAGTCCTTAAACTTTCCAAGAGTTCTTGTGTTTCAAAAATCCTGTGCATTAGTTATATATTTTTCCATTGGAGCTTTATTTTTAGAACTATTTCCATAATACTGGTAGTTAGCAAATGATTTCCTAATAAATTAGCCTTGCCTTTTAATTTCCAATTTTCTCCTTAATTTAGAATTTCTACTTAATTTAGTACAGTTCTTAGCCATAAATCAGGGTGTTGGTGCATAATTTAGCTCTAATGTACCACATTGTTCACAGGGCCTTGACTGTTGTAACGAGTGCCCCTACTGAGTGAATAGCAATGAGTTTACAAACTAAGGCTGAGACTTTTGTGGGGTCTGCTTGTCAAATTTCACTGAATGGCCTAGCAGTTTGGTGTAGCTCTTCCTCCATTGCCTTCATTTCCCACCACAGCTAAAAAATAAGTTGAACCTCTAAGGTTGTCATAGGTTGTCTTGCTATGTTCACAAAAATATATATTTCCCACAAGAAGGAATCCATATGTTCATTGTCACTTCTTTCTATTTTCTTTTTAGTTCTTTACTCAGTAGTGGGCATGCATGACAGGGAAGATTCCCAAAACAGGAGCCATGGCATGAGACAAAATATTCCATGGGGCAACATGCTTTCAAGGAAAAGTGGATGATTTACACCAGCTGAAGAATTTTGATTGAACATCACTGGTAATTATGGTGTTGGGAAGTTACCCAAGATTTAATTTTAAGAATTTGTAAAGAGAAACAAATCAGAAAACAAGAATTTTCTTGTAAATGGAAGAGAACCATAACAAATGTCTTCTATAAAATCACAGAATGTTTTGTGCTGGAAGGGACCTTAAATCTAGTTCCAACACCCCTGATGTGGGAAGGGGCACCTTCCACTAGACCAGGTTGATCAAAGCCCTATTCAAAGAATGCAAAAAGAATTAGCATTGCTTTTTCAGTTAGGATATACCTGCTAAGATTTTAGTTTTCATTTTATGCATCTGTTGTTATGTGCTTATTAAAAAAAGGAATTTATGTTTTTCCTTTTGAATTTAGACAATGTGAAATGTTTCTAGCGTATGTATAACTTAAAAGAAATCTTATCAGCACATGGAATATTTTCTCTGTTTCGTGCAGAGTGACTTGGATTGGTAGGATTAATTACCATAAGGGTGATCATGATAGAATAGTACTATGACCTTAACGATCAGTTTATAAACTCCTCTACACTATGAGCTAAAGAAAGCTTTCATTTGCACAGATGGTATTTTCAGAGCTATTTTAGATGTAAAATAAAATTGCGGAGAATCCCAGCTGATATACATTTATTTTGTTTTTCTTATTCCTGTTTATATATGTGCAAATCCTGACGTTTCTGTTATGCAAGGTATATGCTATTACTACATGTATTTTCAGTAGTAATATTTTATCCCTTGAGTTTGGTATGTAGCGGAAGGCTCACCAGTCCAAACAAAGTGAGATTGTTTAACAAAACTCTGTCTGTACCTGTTATAGGTCAGATGATGCTTTCTCTTCAGCATGTCCAACTGCCACTGTATTTCATGACATGTCAGGTTTACAGAACACCCAACACTGTCACTACAAGGTACCTTTTCTCCCTCACGGATCACATCAAATAGCTGTGGTGGAAAAAACCAAATCATGGTGCTGCAAGACTACTAGTGCAGTACCGCATTTTCAGGGATGAAGTGCCTGCTAGATCAAGTGACCTATGATATTAGTGTCACTGGGACAGTGGAACAGATTTATAGATAACAGTACCCATGGTCCCTTCCTACCTCCATCTTACCCACCTAAAAACCTAGGTGTAAACTTTCAATTTATAGAAAATCAGTCCATATAGACCATGTTGCAAATTTGTCTGTTAGTTGCTTAAAACTGTAGTCAGCTTCCCATTTTATTCCGTGGATATGAAACATTTAAGATTTTTTGGAAAAGAAAATGTTTATATGACTCTTTTGGTGCAGATATGAATAGTTTCTCAGGTATTTTCAATGTCTGAAATGAGTTTTCTTGGAGATGTAAAAGACAGTAAGAAGATATTAATTTTTCTTTTACCACTGGCCAATAGTGAGAACAAATGTGACAAACCGTAACATTAAATATTTTTGTTGTGGGTAATGAGAAATGTTCCTGTGTAATACATTGGGAAGTGAGTGATGCACCAACAAGAGAGTAAAAAATGTACATAAGGGAGACTTAATTTTCCTGTTCTTACTTAAGACCACCACAAGCTAGCCATCTTGCCTTGTCTTGAAAAATCATTTTTTCAGAATAAGGGAAATGAGGGCAAATCTTTTAAATGTAGGTCTCTGAGATCTGTTATTATGCTTAGAACTGGGGACTTCCAAGGAATATTAAATGTTCTATGCATTTGCCGCCCCTGAAAAGACCATATCAAGTGTCACACTCAGCCCAAAAGCAGAACACAGCTTCCCCTCCCTAGGTGGGGTTCTATCTAGCACAAACCCACTTCATATTCTCTTTGAGCAGAGGTAAACAAAAGTCGTGAGGCCTGATCCAAGCAAACCACACCAAACCTGATTAAAAGACTCCACACAGACTTTAGATCAAACCTTTCATCTGCAGAATATGTAGGGTCCATTCAGCAGCACTAAATGCCATTTGAAAAAGAAAATAAGTGTTGATTTCCATCAAGTAAGGAAAACATTCGGTTAGAGTTGACCTTGATAGCATCAGTGGTGCCTAATGGGGCTGTACAGATGTATCACTTAACTTGAACTAGACACAAGTGAAGCAAATAAGGTGTGATCAGGACTGTTGCCAGAATAATTTGTTCTTGTGAGAATTGATTGATCATTTTTAGTTTTATTTCCATTTCTCTTTTTCTGTTTTTCTTTTTTTTTTCTTATGCTGCAAACTAACTAAACTCATATCATAATCTGATAGTTTAACATATTAAAAGGAAAGACAGTTTTCCTTGGTATATTATCTTTAGATGTGTAGAACTAAAGAAACACCATTAAAACTGAAACAGCTGGAATCCTGTTAATTCTTTGAACTTGTGAGAGACAATTTTCTTCCAAGCCTCTAAATTAAATATTATAATTTCTCAAATTATCAGGAAGAAAAAAAGATAACAGGATCTCAGTCATTGTGAAGTTGTCAATATGCTTTTGCCGCTTTTATTTTTATTCTCATTATAGTAATTACATTTGCAATACATAATATTTTTTTCATGATAAGTGTTGAGGGAACTATTTGACTGCCTAACAGTTTTTGAGAAAACCTAAACAATTCAGGATTTTTTTGCTTATATAAGCTTTCGTATTTCCATTACAGTGTCCTGCATACAATTGCTTAACATAATGACAAAATTTTCAAATATTATTTTTCTAAAGAGAGTTGACCTATTTAAAGTAATATGGTGCTGTCACTGATTCTATTTGTTTGTTTCATAATAATTGCACTTTTTATTATACATTTTGTGCAAGAAAGTAGAATCTATTTTGAAGAAAAATGAAATCAAAGTTATTCTGGAAAATGCATACGTGGATTTAATTATATACTTTACTGATCAAGAAGCAATCTCTTAACAAGTAAGGAGTAATTATGGTTTTTCAGTGCAGCCACAGTTACTCCTGTCTGAGAGAACAGGTTGAACCAATGAATGGATAATGAAGACAAGCAATAGTCATAGAACCTTATACTACGTCAACATGCATTATCTGCACTGCTGAAAGGTGATGTAACATAAGAGGAATAAAAAATTGCCATCCAAGCATAAGGCAATATTGTCCACATCAGAGGCATCTAACTGCCTGTAGGTTTGCCCTGTGTTACTCCCAGTGAAGGGCTAGCTGAGAAATAATGGAGCGATGCTTATGGGTAAGTGCATTATGCACATAAAAGGGGAGAAGGTGGAATATAAATGAGCATATTCCTTCTCCCCATCAACTGCTGTAAGCAAAAGTGTTTTGGCTAAAGGGATGTTTACTGTGATTTAGCAGCATCAGGAAGTAAGGATTGACCTGATTATAGAGGCAACTCTCCAGCTTCAGCACTTTTGTTAATCATATAAAGCCTTAAGACGATGAGGGAACAAAAATTTAAGCTTCAGGGTTTGAGAGCTTTGACTGGAGAGAATCTTAGCTCAAGGACTGGAACTGAGCATGTGAGCTGAGAAGGGACAAGTAGCAAACCTAGCATTTAGAGCAAAGCCTTCTGTTTGGGGTTGGAATACCTACAGCTCCTGCCAACTGCCTGTCTGTCCGAGCCCCTTCTCTCCAAAGAAGTAGCACTGCCTTACGAGCTCCAGTGCAAGTTTGCTGCTCAAATGAAGTAACTTCTAATAACTGGGTACCCATTTTAGTCCTTTGTCTTTCATTTTATTTCCAGTTACACAGG
This sequence comes from Manacus vitellinus, assembly GCF_001715985.3. NCBI lineage: Eukaryota > Metazoa > Chordata > Aves > Passeriformes > Pipridae > Manacus > Manacus vitellinus. The sequence continues at coordinate 19,486,890 of NW_021940604.1, forward strand.
ACAATACTTGAATAATTATACATTTTCAGGCTAATGTTCAAGTTTACACTAGTATATCACTGTATTTCCTCAAACATTCCTCAAACATCTAGGTAATTACTGCATTCTTAGGTAGGTGTTACTAGGAGTGTAAATAGGAGAAAATGTGCTGAGAAAAAATTTCTTAAACGTTGATCTGCCTGTGCTGAGGCAGAACTGAGCTAATCATGGCTCAATGCTATTTTGTGCAGTGCTTGTACAATGAAGCATCAGCCTATCTTGGAGCTTAACATGTGACTATGACATTAGTAATGTACAATTACATTACTGTGATAGCATTGTTTTTATAATAGCTTTTAACCTATGATTTAATTCTAAACTTTTGCTAGGTGAAATATTTGTGCCTACAATCTCCACATTGAATTTTATATACTGGGAAAAAGGCATTTTCAGAGACTGGCTCTTGTATTCATTTCTTAACTACTTGAGTTTTTAACCTTTTATTGTAATGGTATCAGATGAGCTTGGAATATTTGTTACTTTCTTGAAACAGAACTACTTTTTATTTTTCTACTGAAAGGAATTTCCAGTTAATCATTTTTGCTGGTTTACACCTCAATCTACCTGGATTTTTGACTTGTTTGACCTGCGCAGAATATTGTACAAGTAATTATTTTCCACATGATATGAATCACCAATTTGAAGCATTTTTGAGCTATCACGTAAAGATGACAATAATTCAGAGCTGTGTGACCGCTGTCACCCACCTGAGATAAGAAATCTCTACTTCTGAACCAGACAGGCCGGTGCTCCCATACTGGCTGGGGAAGGGTATGTGATATTTATCTGGCATCTGAGACAAGTGATGTTTTTACAGGGAATACTCTGTAATGCTCAGGTTCATAACAGCCTTTTCATCGATTCAGAGAGTGCTTTCCTGTTTCAGCATATTCTAATGTGAAGGGATAATCTTTCATTTGCTATCTGTAAGAGAAAACACAACTGAATTATGGAATTTTAATGTTATATTATGAGCGCATATAGAAAGTCTTGCAGAAAATATAATCTGGAAAAATCATTATTGTATCTAACTTTAAAAAAAGCACAGAATAATATTATTTTCATCCATTTGTATCTATGTATTGCAACTATGCATTTTTTTAAAGGCATGGAGGGACTAATTTTTCCACATGAGCCACAGAGTTATGTGTAAATAACCTGGCAAGTTGCCATAGCTATGAAATGACTGCAGCCCTGACATTTTACTGTACCTGCTTTTAGCATTCTGCTTATAGAGAACTATAAACCTGTACAAAAGAAAGGGAAAGCTGACAGAATACTCTCAGTTATAGCTCTAAAGAAAAAATTACTTCAGGAAAGCCATTTTGGAGAACTATTTCAAATGAACAGAGGAGGCACAAAAATGATATCTCTCTGCTCTCTGCTTTACAGTAAAACTGCCTACTATTTCATTCTGTCCAATTCTCTTGGTCTGTTTGTATTTTTTAGACTGAGTCTATTTTTTCAATATGAAGCAACAAACAAGGAAAAATGGCAAAAGAATAGGTATAAATAAGTGAATAGTCCATCTTTAAAGAGCTGCCTTCTTTATGGGAACTTAGTTGTAGCCTTTAATGGAGAACAGAGCTGAAGAAAACAGATCCATATTGCAGCTGAAAAAAGAGCTGAAGTAAACCATTTCTACTGAAAATTAATTTCCACACACTCCAATTAGGTACTACAATGTTTTAGCTTCTAATTATTAATTTTATCAGACAGGGATTTTTTTTAAAATTTTTATTTTCCTAATGGGACTAACATTATTTTTTCTCTCCCTCTTTTTTTCTGTCTTGGTGTATATGTGTTCATACACATTCACATGCAGACCCTTCTGAAAGAATATTAAAACACTTAAGTAATGCCTAGATAATGTTAATATTTATTACTCTGCAATAATAGCATACAACTGGTCTACTCAAATTCCTGAACATATAGTGCCATATACTGTAGAATCAGAATAAAACACATTTTTACATCTCCAAGACCTTAAAATATAAGTAAATAATTTGTGAGTCAAATATACTGTTTTTTGCTGAAAACAGCTGAGTGCATCAGGACTATTTGGACAACTCTCTTCCAACTGAAGTTTATATTTATGGTAGGTTTTCAGACAAAAGTTCCAATTGTACAGATTGTAGAATTACACTGGAAGGAACAAATCATCTGTGACCAGTTGGAATGGAATAGCTGGAAAAATTAATCAGAAATTAAAAATCAAGTGAAAAATAGGATATCATCCATAGATTTGTAAGGAAGAGGAGGCTATTGACAGCTATAAAAACTATAGAGAGGTAGTCAAGGTTTGGCTATGAATTAAAATGTATTTAAACCAAGACACTGAGAGAGGAACCCTTTGGAAGCCTCAACTACATTTTATGGTGCTACAGCATGCAAAGCACTCATCAGTGCTAATGAAGGATTAAAGACTACATAGTGTCTCTTGCAAACCAGTTCTTGCTTACAGTAAGATTAAAAGCAGTTGTTATTCAGGAAGTCAACTGTAATTTTAAGAGCAATTAATGAAAAACATGTTAGGAACTTGAATGTGAGAATTCAGAAGTTTAATATTAAGATGAAAAAGGCAGTACCAGAGGGTAGAACATTCCTAGTTCATCATAATTTAGTATCTAACATATTTAAATAAGATTAGACGAGGTGTAATCAGATAAAAGAAGGAATTATTCATTGACTGCATTACTTAGAAGAATGTATTTTTCCCTCTAATACCTTCATATACAGCATATTTTTTAAGATACAAATTAAGAAAATGTAAAAAATGATTGTACAAAAGAGAGTACATTTTATGTGATTTTACTAAAAGACACCCAATGTATTTGCCTAGTGCAGCAGTCCACACAGCTGTTATGGGACTATACTCTGCTGGAAGATCATGGGTACTGAATGAGACACTTTTCTGTGGTTGTATGATTAGAAATACACGTGGCCTGACACTGCCTAAGACCTTTTGTTTTTAACAACACAATCTTTTTCTCCCTCTGATCTGGAGACATCATACAAGATCAAAAGACAAGATGAGCTGCTTGATGTAGCATTTGCCTCTGGATGTTTGACTTACTTTTTGGCCTGCCTGGCAGCCTGTGGTGTTCAGAGCTCATAGGCTGCAGGAGTCACCCACCAGTAGGGATGTGGTGTTCACTATAAATTCTAATCAGGCTGAACAAAGACACCAGACCTAGTGTCAGGAACCCTTATGTTTTTATTCTACAGTCACCATAACTCCAGCAACCAGCACACTACTTAGACTGAAAAGTTGTTGGATAACAAGCCCTTAATTTTGTACAGTACACTTCGATAAATTCTCAGCTTCCACAACAAAGTCCTCCAAGGGTGCTGGCTCACAAGTCACAACACACCATTACAGAAAGGTTCTGGCTTACAAGCCTCAACACACCTCTGCAGTCTCCCCACTCCCATAACAAAGTTCAGTAGGGAGTGTGGGGTAGAATAAGATAGCCTTGCTTTGCCAGGCAAAGAAAGAGAAGAAAACGAAGACTATCACCAGCCCTTAGATCCTGCATTGGTCCTGCCATGTGGATGGTTGAGAGCTGGGGTTTGGAGATAAAGAAAGTAAAAGAGAAAGAGGAGAAAAGGAGGCAGTAGAAAGAGAAAAGAAAGAGACCCAGAGAAAAGAGCAAGGTGGGGGAGAGTGTCAATATTCTTCCTTTTATAGTTAACTTGGTGCATGCCTCTTATGCAAACTGGATTTTTCACACTGTTCTGTTTGTGCATGGACAGCCAGCCCTTCTCCAGTAAGTGAGGTGGGAGGATGGGACTGAGCATGAATATCAAGGCAGAGCAGAAAGTTGGCTCAGAACAATGCTGCTCCACCTCCATGGGACCCTCTCCTTTGATCACTTTTCCTGTAGCAATACTCAGAATTTGAGACAAAACATGCTTAACTCTGGGCCTCTACAGTCAGCAATGCAAAAGGGAGTGACTGATCCCAGAGGTGGGGAAGATGCTCCTCATGTCATCCAGATTTTAAGAGACTGTGCCAGATTTGGCTCTGATTAGAGTGCTTGAAGATTTCCAACTAACTCAGCTTAAGTCACATTTTAAGGAAGAGGTTATTTTGTGTTTTCCTGATGAAATCCTTCAGTCTCTACTCCACATTAAATAACAGAGACATCAGGTGTTAGCCAGTAATCTTTAAATAATCTCTGTTTATTTTGAGACTTTTTTCTAAAGTTAGTTTAAGTCTTTTCGATGTATTTAATTAAAAATGTTGTTCTCCTTTTAGCTAGACATTATTCAGAAAGAGGGACACTGAGAAGCAAAGAGCAGAATCCTTAAGAAATAAATTTCACCTCAAAGACTGAATTTTTCGCACTGATTTTTGAAGTGGCAAACACTTCACATTTTGCTTCAGCAACACACAAAAGCATTCCTGTTGCATTCGAATCTGTATATACTACTCCAAAGCTAATTCTTAGTGCAATTGGTAACAAGGTCAAAGCTATCATTGCAGCATATTATATTTCTAAATAATTGTCAAATATCAAAATATTTAAAATAAATATTTAAATCGTGTAATTGGTGGGGTTTTATTTCAGGAAACTCCCTCAACTGAATAAAAATAAAGACAGAATTGGCTAAATGTTTGATTTTGTTCAGTCACAAAGAGGAAACTTTTTCAAATTTGATATGTCAGCATCTTCAAATCCTATTTCTATGCCTGCAAAGGCAAAACAATGGACCCAACTAAAATTATTTTTGTTTTCTCTCCAGGAATTGTCTTTAAAATAATGAAATGGGTAAAGCATATCTTGTTTTTCAAATCTGGCACATTACTGCCCATTTTCTAGATGTTCGTTAGAGAGAGTTTATCAATGCAAGCAGTCTTCCTCCACTTGTTGAATGTAGTTATGTGTAAATGTTTTGCTTATACCTGTTAAATACAAACATGTCACATAAATGCATTTTCTGGTGGTGAAGGTAACTCTGATAGTAGTTAAATCTTCTTTGGTTATTCCCCACTCTGCGTAATAACCCAATAATTTGAGTTATCAGACTTTTTAGATGAACAAAATATATACTCTGGAGTCCACTGACTTCAAATAGAATCTTGCAAATTGAGCCTGAGACATAATGATGTATTCAGAAAGAATATAAATAGTAGGTTAGTCAATCCTCAGTGAATACGATGAATAATTTAACTTGGACCCATTACTATTCAATGTGACCCATATATTATCTCGCAGGTACCAATCAGAAAGAAAAATATTGCTTCCATTAAATTTCATAACAGGCGTTGTCATTCTCTTTCTTACCCCACTTTAGAGGAGTAATCCAAAACAGACTGAGATTTTAAAAGTTGCTATCAATTTGTCAACATAACATTTTCACTTTTTTATTGTCTACAAACAGAATAGTAAGGAAAACTGGGGCATACTAGAAAAAAAATTCCAAGTGACATCCTGAACATACACATACACAAAGATTATAATGTTTTCTCCTTAAAAATATGACAACTTTTATAACCTTTTAGGAATATACCACCTACTTCCCATTTACTTTTATTGGGGAACATTTATCTTGGTTTTAATGAGATCTCAATTGAAAACTCAGCCCTTAGTTTTGACGTATTCTTTATTTTAATTGTAAACATGAACCCATAAGATTTTACTTGCTTAGAAATGAATATAGCATTCATGAATGCAGAGCTGTTAATGGGAAAAGGGAAGCAATAATTTGATATATTAATATACTAAAATTATGTATTAATAAATTATATATTAATAATTTGGTGTATTGGTATTATAATTGTAGCAACTGTGTTGGAAAGAGCATTTTGAGCAGATCTGAATATAAAAGAAGATTTTTAGTGAAAATTAATATGATATATTAACTATTATCCAGAAATTTAATCTTAAGAAATACACGCTGGTGAGAGAAGTAAGATAGTGCTTATTTTGAAGATCCAAAACCTTATTCTGGGCTGTTATTGTGAATTAATACTGATGAGACTACAGTGAAGTAAATGTATAATATGATACTATTATTATTATTAATTAATTAATGTAATAATAATAATAATAATAATAATAATAATAATAATAATAATAATAATTAATAATAATATCAACAATAATAATATATGGTAGATGATCCCAGAAAGCAAAATAATTCTAGGAAATATTTCCAAGGATATTTTAACAGTATCTTCACATATATATTTCATTATTTATATACTGGGTTCCTGTTTACAGTGTATTTTTCTTTATTTAGATCCTTTTCATGAATGAGGTCACAGGACCTTGTCTGCTTTTACTCAGAACAATAGTATAATAACATTTTGAAGAATTGGAGCCTCTCAAACACTGTGGAAAAGTAAACAAGTAGATAAATCTCCCAGCAAGGCCTAAAAGGCAGTTTTTGAAAGGGTCAGGACCTAAAAAAATATTAAAACTACTCATTATGTTTTGGGTTTTGTCAGGGTACTTTCCCTTGCTCTTTTGTTCTCCTTGCAGGTTCCATTTCTGAGAGCTGACTGGTGAAAAAAGGGTGGTCAAACTAAGAAAACATCACAGTTCAGTAAACAAGGAAATGCTTGCTAATGACATTTGAATGTTTGTAAAGCTACTGACTTTGATCACCACAGAAGTTTCTGTCCACAGAAGGCGAAGATAGTTCAGAAGCATTTTAACAAACTGGACACAGAAGTCCATGGTCCTAGCTTTTTTTTGGATGTGCATCGATCACAGAATTTTAGAGTCATAGAATATCTGGAGTTGGAAAGGACCCATTAGGATCATCAAAATCCAACTCCTGACCCTGCACAAGACAACTCCAACAATCACACTGTGTGCCTTAGAGCATTGTCCAAATGCTTCTTGAACTTTGTCAGTCTTGGTGCTGTCATCACTTTCCTGGGGAGCCTGTTCCAGTGCCTGACAACCCTCTGGGTAAAGAGCCTTTTTCTAATATCCAACTTAAACCTCCGCTGACACAGCTTTATGCCATTCCTGAGGTCCTGTCACTGGCCACCAGAGAGAGATCAGTGCCTGCCCCTTCTCTTCTCCTTGTGAGGAAGATGTAGACTGCAATGAGGTCTCCCCTCAGTCTCCTCTTCTCCAGACTGAATAAGCCAAGTGACCTCAGCCACTTCTCATATGGCTTCCCCTCTAGACCCTTCACCATCTTTGAACATCCCCTTTGGATAACCGGTAATAACTTTATATCTTTTTTTGCATTGTGGTGTCCAAAACTGCACGCAGTACTCGAGGCTGCACCAGTACCAAGCAGAGTGGGGCAATCGCCTCCCTTGACTGGTTGGTGATGCTTTGCCTGATGCCCCCAGGACAGGGTTGGCCCTCCTGGCTGCCAGGGCACTGCTGACTCATATTCAACTTGCCATCAACCAGGACCCACAGGTCCCTTTCCACGGCACTGCTTTCCAGCATCTCATTCCTCAGGCTGTATAAAAAGCATACAGGGTTGCCCCCTCCCAGGTGCAGAATCCAGCACTGATTAAACACAATGAACACAAGGATTAAACACAACGAACACAATTTGTAATGTGAAAATTCTGATGAGGTATATTCTTTCAGTATGAACAGATTGTCCAAAGCTGCTGTGAAATTTGCAATCTCCGTCCCTGCATGTATTCAAAACTTCCTGTTGTGAGCAGGATATTGGACCAGTTGACCTCCAGAAATCTTAAATTCATCTATGTTTCTAAGAATCTCTGATGAACATTTTATTTAACTGACTGTTTAAATTTGTACATGTTGCAGGTAGGTGTATAGTAGTTTGGCATTTACCAAAATGAAGAGATTACATCAGAGCTGATACTATGAAAGCTACATTGCTCAAGCACATGTTATAATATTGCAATAAATCCCATATTTGCTATCACAATGATATGTTTGTTACAAATCAAACATACAGTTCAACTGGTATTTTAATTTCAGTAAATCACATTGTTCTAATACAGTTAACTTTAAATAAGCCTTTAGTTTCATAATTTCTTACTATAAACTTTTCATATTTGGCAATTTTACGTTTTTTTATTGCTTCTTTTGTTTATTTAGGACCTTTGAGGAATAATTCTAGCTATCTTCCTTACACAAAACAGCTCAGAACCCCAAGCAGAAGCCTCAAATAGTGTATGAAATTTTCTGAGTTAGATTCTCAAAAAGATGAGTGAAAGGGGAAGAGTAGCATATTGCAGCTCTTCTCCGACTGGTAATAAAAATGCCTAGTAAGAGAGCAGGAAACATGAAAAAATAACCCCTTAGAAATACAGAATAAGCCAGAAACATTCACTGAACAGGGAGCTTTCTGCCTCGCAGGAGCAGACATACCTTTCTCAAATCAGAGAACGGAGCACTGAGGGCTGTATGAGCATCTTTGTCACAGATTAACATCAGAGACTGAATCAACAAATCATAACATGATCACCTACACTGAAGGATAAATTTTCATTACACTGACTTTTATCCTCTCTGTAGAACAGACACGAGGAAAGCTAGGCAGTGGAAAGAAAGGTCATCTTCCTTTTCTAATTCCTGAAATGATAATGCTGTGATAGATGAGAAATCTCCTCCCAAAGAGGAAGGTAAAAGCACTGACAGAGGAGTCTAGTGGGATGCTTACAACAGAGTGGTTGTCACATTTCACTTTTTGCTATTCAGCTAGTCCATGTTTTTTTCAATCTCTAGCTGGATGGGGTAGATGATCTTGCTCTGGGGTTTTGCCAGTGCAATTTATTGACTACAGTAGCTGTTGGCAGGTAAGGAGAAACACTAAGTCCACATCCCCTTTCTTTCCTCTCTTCTTGCATCTCTAGTATGTGCTGATTTTCTCTCTTTTCCCTCCATTCTTTCTGTGAAGAATCATCACAAGTGGAACCAGAAACATTTTGGAAACCAATCAAAACAAACTCCAGCACAATTCATACTACAGTGAAAGGCAAGGTTGCTATTTTATGCTTAGTATTAGCAGATTTACAATGGCTTTTAGGGATCACAGATTACTGCGCAACTAGGTTTCAAGTCAGACCAGTGAAGAAACATTCACTAGCATTCATCTGAAAGAATGAAGTATTCTTTCAGCTTTCTTAAACACTGGTATTTCATAACAACAGAGATTGTTTTCCAGAAGGAAAATAAAATAAGGAGGTAAAGAGAGAAAGATTAATCTGCCATAAATATATATAAAGTCTCTGATCTGAAATTAAATTTGATTTTAACCTTGTTACTAAACTTATCACAGCAGGAGAAAGAATTTTAAAGGAGGAGCTGAAATGTGGTGACAGTGAAGATTCTTGAAATTTTCCTCTGCTACAAAGTCTTTCAATGAGTGATTTAATTCACTGTTACAGAAACTACAGAATGGGTTAAAACTTCATCTAGAAATGTTCTTGAATCTTTTCATATTAAGACACACTTTGAAGGTCACACAAAGTGAAAAAAACCAAAATTAGGAGGCCAGAAGTTCAGCCTGGAGTACTTTAGAAGCCTGAATGAAGAATTCCTCAAGGCTTTATAAATCTGTCAGCAGTGTCCTACAGGGCCATTAAATTCCAATAAAAGATATAAAAGATGCACTGGGTCTCTGGAAATTGGTAATGGGACGTACAGCATCTACCTCTAGCTTGTTAGGTCAAATCCAACCCACACTGAAAGGAGGCCTTTCTGATGCTGATGTCAAAGTTGGTGGGTCAACTACAGTTCTTTTGTAACTCAAGCAACTTTGGTGATTGTTACCTAGGCTTTATGCCATGAGCATATCTACACGTAATGATGTGATTCTCTTGAAATAGGTCATGAGGGTCTGTGCATTTACTGTGATTATACCACTTGGTGCTGTAACTTTTCAGAGTGAGATCACTATTACCATTCAACATAACACTTCCAAACCATAATCTTACTGTATTTAGAAGTAAAATGTTTTACTAGAAAACAAGCACACCCCCGCTCCCACCCAGTTATTTGGCCAATATCTATTAATTTTTCTACAAAGACTAACATTTGTTCAGACTTTTACTATCACTTAACTTACAACCCCCTTTTCTCTACTTTCCTGGGGAATGTCTCATTTAAGACCTCAACACTCTAGATCATAATCTTCCCCAGGGTTAACTCACTCTGCCTATTTATTGCCTTTGGATTTGTTGGTTTTTTTCAGTTGCCCTGTAATTACCCATGAGTGTTTGTTTGGAGGCTACTGTGGCCACTGTGTTACTCTACTGCTTGCTTTCACCAGTATTACCATATTAGCCAAGATAAATGTATTAGTAAAGGAAAATATCCAACAATGCAATATAGGAATGAATTACTCTCATATTGACCATCTCACTCATAGTGTTCAACTCATTTATATTCCTAGATAATGCATAACATCACGTCTTTATTTCCTATAATGTTCCTGGTTGACTTTAGGATAATTCCCAGAAAGTGAGAGATGTCTTCCTTACAAAGCTAGAGTCAGGCAACCAACCTTGCTAATAATAGCAAAGAATGCTTCAGTAACACTTCTCACTTCTGAAGTGATTACATCTTAAATCCTAATGGAAAAACAGAAGACAGATAAACTCAGTTACCACCTTCTGTGCTGTTAGTCCTCAGTGGACTTAGCGTTCAAGGGCTATGATCCACAAATTGTTTCTGTGCTAATCACACTTAAATGCAGTACATGAGAGAAAAAAAATAAACATAAAATCTGGTTTTGAGTTTATAATGATAAGCAATCAAGAATTAAATAACATCAAGATTAAAAATGTTTGAACCTAATTTGCATCCAAACTCTTCTTTGTGCAAATTCATTATCATACTGTCCTTAATTACATGGTGATATGCTGCTTCTTCTGCAAGACTTTCATTAAGTGGAAATCTGATAAGATGAAGAATCTTGCTTGTTTAGCAAACTTTCTTTAAGCAGAAAATCTCCATAAATGCCAGCAAACAAATTTTAAAAGTTTTCTGTCATAAGAGTAGTTTAATTGTACAGAGATTATAAATCCATTAAGGTTTCAAGTGAAATAAAGAAAAGCAAAACAATTAAAAATCAAAAATATTAAAGTTAATAGTGAAGTCTCCTTCCCTCCCCTCCCTTCCACTCCCTCCATTCCTTTCCTCTTTGAGATAGTCTAACATGTTTTATAGTTTTAGTTCTTTATAGGCACCAGGAATAAATAGTGTTATACTTTTATAGGAAAACTACCATCTTTAAGAATATGTTCTGAAATTCCATGAGCTTTTATGTATCTTAAAAGTATGTTTCAAATGCCAGTACATTCTGTTCTTGTAAATGTTTATATTGTTTTTAAAATAATACAGATACTCCGTTCCTCAGAAAAGGACCAACAGTAAACAAAAACCCTTCTTAAGAGTTACTAGGGTAACACAAGGTGGTAGGGTCTGATACTGAAAAGTTCAGGTCTAAAACCAGTTGTATTAACTGACAGTGTTCAGATCAGGAAAGACCAGTTTTTATCAGAATTATTTATACATTTCTGTAAACAATACTGATTTTAAAACATGTGTAATGCTTCAGTTGGGGAAATAGAACAGATTTTTCTCTTTAACCAACAGTGTAAATCAATATTGCTTTTATAATAACAGTTAAAAAATAGAAGTTCCAATTTGATATCTAAAATAATTGTTTGAACTGAAGTATCAAAAGTTTACACATTTTTGTACCATAAAAGTATTTTTAGATTGTATTAAAGTATATAAAAATTATTTTATATACCAGCATTTTGTTCCAATTCATCCTGTTTTTTGTGACATGTGAATGTGATACAGTAAAAAAATAATGTATCTTGTTTATAACATAAACACAAGACTTTTCTTGGTCCTTTCTGCATAAGTATGTAGTATGGCTATTTTTTTTCAGATGTCTCCAAAGATAAGATAAATTTTAAATAAGATGAATATGTCAGTGAATACATGCAAAAAATTCTTATTCTGCTGTTGTGGTTTCTCATCTTCAATTGACATGACACTGAGCTGTCAGCATCTCATACCATATCAACACCTCTGGCACCAGAAAATCTGTCAATTATTATGGCAGTTTCCTCATGATTGTAATTCAGACCACAAGAATGACCAAGGAAATATTCCCCCCTTGTTGAGAAAACCAAATAAATATTGGAAAAAGAGAAAGCTTTAAATGTTTGACAACATTTCTTTTTTAATTTCATAAACTGTTTGCAGAAAAGCTCTCACTTATTGCTTGCATTTTATTTTGTCTGATATATGGGATTCTTCCAACATGGAGCAAGCTGGTAGAACTATAAAATAGAAACTTCTCCACGGGTTATCAGTGACATCAGGACACGAGATCACTCAGTTACTTACACTTAAGCAAAAAGAATCACTGCAGTTTAGTGAAATCATCTGCTGGAAACTCAGGCAGAGTAGAAGCTGAGATTTCAAGGTACTTTGGCTGTTAATCTTTGCGTGAGTCTGTCAGCAACCAGTAACTGAAATTTCATTTTCTTGTGAACTGAAAAAAACTTTACAAGTTTTGATCCCACAGATCTGTTCTTTTTGTCACGATTGAGAAAAGGGATCTGATTCATCATCTTCACTAATTTTGTAATGCAAGGGCAGTGGTGCTCGCCCAAAGTTGTTAAATTCACCTTGCAAACTCTTTAAAGACATTATAGCTGCAAAACCAGCTCTAAGGACAATCAGCAACCACGGGTGCAATTGCCCATGGAATCTGCATCTGGCAGCCTCCTGAGTACTGGTGGGGTTGTGCCAACTCTGCAGGACTGACTTAGGCTGACAAATTTCAGACTATGGCACCTGGGGGGAAAATAGAGAAGAAAAGGGGATTTAAAAGAAAGGAAAAGGGGATTTTCTTTTTTGTTTGCTTGTTTGGTGTGTAGTTTTTTTGTTTGTTTGTTTGTTTGTTGTTTGGGATTTTTTTTGGGAGGGGGTTTGTTTATTTTTAAAGTTGTAAACTGCCTCTGAATGTCAAAAGGTAGTAAAATTACTCAATAATAGCTTAAGTTTAAAAAGCCTGTTGAAGATACGAGACTGGAACACTAGTGCTTAGATATGCAGCTGGAGTTTTCCTCTTTTCCAGGCACAAAGCTTTCAAAATCCATTAAACTACAATAAAAAGGACTGCTCACTGAAAAAAATTTGAGACCCCAATATGCAGAGCTATACTGCACAGGTGTCATGGATCTGATTCTTTCATTTTTGAAGTGTATAGTCTCCGGAAACTTTCTTCCTCCCATATTGCTGAAGGTAGGAAGGAATTCGTGATGATTCATACATGAAATGGATATGATGGCTTGTAATATAATCTGGAAAAACCTTTGGTGTAAGTTTATTTGCAGCAGATAGAGATAGTATATAACTTGCTTGCTTGTTCGTTTATTATTGGCCACCTCTCCTTAATACAGTGGACATTTTCACTCACTCTGCATAGTTTCTTCTTCCCAGGCTTCACTGATACTTTTTTGTTTGTTCTTGCAGAAGAATACAATAAATTTGTTCTTTTTTTCACACTCTGTCTACTGAATGCAATACTAATAGCTCCATTCGTCTTTACACAGGCTGTTCTCTGACATCTGGAGAATCACTGTTGTGTATCACTGTCTGGATATAAAAAAGCATGATGTTTGTTAAGTGTGCAAAGTTAACCCCTCAAAAGTTAAAAGATGGTACACTTAGACTTGGCTTTTGAAATGTTAATATGCTGTCTCGTGCATACATATTAGAGGAGTTTTACACAGATGCTGCTTTTTTAATGAGACCTTGAAACAATTGAGGGAAATCAATATATTTTATTTCCATAGCATAAAGTTACTCATGTTGATTCAAATACATTCAATATAGAATTACTAATTTATCCCGGAGTTGACTAATTGTGGTTTCATCAGAATACCTTGGGGTTTCTTAGACATTAAAGAATGTATTTTCATGACAGCAAGTAAGATCAATCACTATTGATTCTACGCAAGGGCCTCCGCAGAAGTGGCACAGTACAAGTTACCGACTCATTTTGTGTGCTCTTCTTGAAACATCTGACTCATGACTTTCCAGAATAGTTACCAATTACATCTTGCTGAGCGAATTTCATGACTATTATCTCCTGGTGTCCACCAGAAAATGTGAAGGATAGAACATCTACTAAGCAAGTACAATGCAAAATATTTTGAAAGGCATAACCTAGCTTAAAATGTCAGACTTTGGGGGGAGTTGTTTCATAGGAGTGGCAAAAGGCCCTGGCTGAATCTGACAGTGCACAAATGTACAATCATGCTGGAGCTCACAGGAAGAAAAAAACCCCTCTACATTACAAAAGGAAAATAAGGTTATCTTTCTTTAATTTTTTTAAATGCTGAAACCATTTAAATTATAAATTAAAACCAAAATTAAGTCAGATCTATCAGTAAAAAATGCACAACACTAGTTCATCCAGAAAGGGAAATAAAACAAAAACATCACAAAAGCCACATTGGGAGATACATGGCTTCAAAAATTACATCTAATCAATTGAAGTTTGACAAAGAAATGAATGACTAAAATCAGCATGTTGCAAGGGGGAGCACTAGTTGATTTTTGTTATTGCCTACTATGAAAATAAGCTCTAAAAGAGAACATGTTGCTTTGTGCTGCTATACAAAAGAATTTTATGGTTTCCAAACCAACTAGTCCATCTGCAATAAAGTGTTGATGCCTCTGTACTATGTGCTGTTTGAGGAGGGGATAATGAACTTTTAATTTCTTCTAAGGATTAATTACATTCCCAAGCCTGGAAAGTCACTGTTCTGTGGCATTCGTCTTGGTGCACCACAGATAATACATTAAGTATCATCATTCCAATTTAAATTCCACTCTGCATCTGTAAGACTTTCTTTTTCATACTTCTAGTAACTGTGCTTTGCAGAGGGTGAACTCATTGCTTTCACTTTGAGAGGGGGAGGAAGTTAGGGGTGAGGCACAAATATAGCTATTTCTAATTTCTAACTGATTCAAATTCTCTTAGTTTTTTGTTTTCTGTTACATTCCAGCTGACTTGCTGCTGCACAGTAGGTCAACAATAATTTTTACATTAATTCCTTAATGACATTTTAATACTTAAACACTAGTAAGCTTGCTAACTCTGTTGGACAATACTCTGAGGCATATGGTGGGATTTTAGAGTCGTCCTGTGCAGGGCCAGGAGTTGGACTCAATGATCCTTCTGGGTCCCTTCCAATTCTGGATATTCTCTGATGCTCTGATCCCACAGAAATTTGCCCATCCATTTGGATCTCTCACAAGCATTTTGCTCTAACTCTTAACTTCGGTGTAACTCTTCCATCTCCTTTTTTTTTTTATCCTTCAGCACAGTGATTTTGCAAAAGGCTTTCTACAGGCTTACTTCTTGAAGAAAGATCGCTTTTACGTGCAGTGTCAATGAATTAGATTTAATGAAGGCTCTAGCAGCAACAATACAGTGCCAAGACTTAGTACAGACACTGTAGCTACTGTATATCAACTATTTTTTACTTCCTTTATTTTACATATAAAAGGTTTGTAAAACTGTGGACACATTCCTTCAGATTAAAGGATGCTGTTGTTGAAAAAAGTCAAATACAAAATGATCTGAAAACCTTTGCAGTGCAATGGAATGTAGAACAAAATAAATAATTTCTGCAACAAGTGGGCCCATTTTTTTTTCAAGGATTTTTCCCCCTTTGGGGTTTGGATGGAAAGTAATCCATCTGGGATTTGCTTGCATTTAATTCTCATCACATTTCATAAGCTCAGGAACATGAGGTAAACATCTATCTGGTGAAGAAAGTAGAGATGGTAAAGTGGATCTCCACTTGCTATAGAGGTATTACAGGTAGGTGAAATAATTCTGGGACTATATTTCAGTGTTCAAGTTCAGGCTCATCTGAATGTGTTGTCTTTTTTGCTGTGCATGCCTACTATGTGGAGAATGAAGAAAACTATTGGTAAGGAAGTAAAGCTATTATGACACTCCCATGAAATGTGAAATACATATTATTATTAATGACTATTTCTCTATGACAGCTGTTTTCCTTAGTTGCCTTTCTTTCAAGTATTTTAAGGTGTTTGTATCTTACCCAGAAAAAAACTACTTCCCTTTTTAAAATTAATTTTAATTAGTAATTAATTACTTAAAAACTTCATTTTGGTAACCCTTAGGTAGACTTATTTCTGTGCATCCTTAAATAAATTACAGTGTTATAAAAACACAAATGGTCAGGTGTTACTATTGAACTCCCAGTAAGTCCTTGTGTGTGTGCTTTTTTGTGTATGTGTCCTAAAATTCATAGCTGCTACTTCCCCAGCAGGGAAAGGGAAGTACATCTAAACAACAGCTTGACTTGTGAGAGTTTAAACCATGGAAAAGAGCTGCCATCATGGGGATCCCATGTTCATAGTTTCTCAGTTATTTCGCAGGAGATCTGTTCCCTTTTTCCTAATTGCTACTTCTACTGAACATCCCACTGAAATCTGAAATTCAAGTCCTTTCTATCTTCTGTCACTAGAAATATAGAAATCATGCACACAGAAACTACTTAAACTATCATGTGTGAGAGAGGAGCCTGTATATTTTACTGGTGTGGAGTCTTACTAACAAAAAAATGGCAGCTGTTCAGACTTATTTAGAAATAATGAAATGCAGTGAGAGATATCTTAATATCTAAATGTATTTGGAAATAGTCTATGCTAAAACTCTGTAAATTTCAAAATTACCACAGATAGAGAGCCCAGTCTCCAGTGTAGTTTTCAGAGCATTTAGGTTTTCATTTAGTGATAGTATAGCCCTTTTGGTAAGCACAGTAGAACTTCTCCTGGGTGGTGGAACTGAATATAGAGATATCTAGAGCACACAGTGAAGCATTAACAAATCCATACAGTGTACTACAGTACTCTGCAGATGCCTCTGCCAATTCAGCATAGTCTGTCATCCTCTACCTCCTCTGTTTGCTCTTTCTTCTTCCCCAACTTCATAAGATAGTCACTGTTGAAATAGCAGCCAAAAGATCAGCAAACCTGCTTTTTCCTGATTCTGTAAAAGTGGGACTGTTACATTTTTGTTGTTCTGATTATTAGTTGCTCTAGACAAATGCTTATTTTGCTCATGGCTTTTTGCACATGTCAAAAAGCCCTGCTGAGATGGTACTAGAGAATGTTTCAGAGAGGCATCTTTGGAGTCCTTCCATTGACCTCCCTGACACTTTTGGTTGGTAAGGCCCAAACTGTGTACATATGCTCAAGCAGAACGTGCCTGTGCTACGATAGAGAGAAAGAGTTCAGAATAATTGTTACCTGTGCCATTTTAAGAAATTAGTAGAAAGCATATGTGGAAAAAAGCGGGATTTGGTTCCTCTCTTCTCACACCCTGTCTTTTTATTCCCACTTGTACAATAAAACTTCCTAGACTCAAAGGTAAGAACCATATTCATCAGGAGAGGAGGAGACTGTATTTATTCTTTTGTACTTGAAACTGTCCCGTTACTAAGAATATATTTATGGCATAAAATATAGTTTTGTCAGTGCCCTAGAAAAGCTATTCTTATCTTCCCAGGAAGAAGAAAGGAATTTTTTATTCCCCGACTTCAGAAGTATCCTATTTCTAGCTCAGTCTGTAGTAAACTGGTTGTGTGAAGAGGAATCACTACCTACTTTGCCAAGATGGAGATTTTTTTTGGTGAGAGAAGAATATTTTGGCATACGTGCTGATGGAGATTTTGCTCTGAAATCTCTGAAACTGAACATTGGTGTCCCATACCTCTCCTATCTTTCTCTGTATACCTATTCCAATAATTAGTATTGGATACACTGTCTTAGTGCTAGCTGGATCTTTTTGAGCCATGACTTAATGCTTAGTCTGAGACAAAAACTCACTCTGAGAATTTTAATAAGATAGTTTTTTATTCTCCATTTACATTTGTCCTCTTTATTTGCCTGTAATTTCCATTATGACGTATGCACTTTTTGCTTGTTTCTTGTGTATTAAAGAACCTCACACTTTGTGATGTTTTTATATGCAGGAATTTTATAGAAGGAAAAGGAATAGGGAACCAGAGGCTCATCCATAATTCTATATTATTAAAAAGCCAGTTTTTCCTGCTTAATAGCAAACAGATTATTAAATTCCCTTTCACTATTTTATTTTCTTGTGCATGCTTATGTTCTAGTATACATCATAAGGCAATAGCCCATTATTTGCTCTCTTTGCAGAAGAGAATAACAGAGTGGATTTGTGTGTGACATCTTGTCTTGTTCTAGTATCATCCAACTTCTTTCTAATTTTATCCCACTTGATCATTTTAATTAGTTTCTCTGGTTTTAATTGCTAGTTCTCCTATGTTACGCTGCTCTGTGAACACAGTGAACAGTTATGAACCCAGTAGTGAAATGATTCTTAACTTGGATAATGCAAGGTCAAGACATTGTTAGTGTCTGCTATTAGAATATTTAATGTATAAAGAAATTCAGCAAAGGTATTCTTCATACTGCATTTGCAGTTTCTTACTGGATTTTGCCACTTTTTAGGCAGAAAAACTAGTTAGCATTTTTTTTTAAATGGAGATCCTATGTGGATTTTGATGATTGCAACATCCTTACTGAGGATGTCAAAAAATGGTGACTGCTTAGCTTAAGAGCCCACATAAAAGCCTTTAGAAAATTTGGCTGCTGTTTAAAATGACATGTTTGTTAACTGATCTCATTGCTGAACTAATTTTATATAGTTCTTATTACTGTTACATGATAAAGCTCTGGAAAACAGCATGTCATCTACAGATTGACATCTTAACTCTCAGTATCTGTTCACCTTTACTTTCTTGTTCTCACTTAGAGTTTTCTTAAGATTTCATACAGGTAGTTTTATTATCTCTTTTTTTACCTAAGAATACATGAGCCATTATTTGCAATTTCTGTGATAATTTATGATTCTAATTACTAATGAAGAGGTTCATTATAAAGAAGAAAAGCCTCAGGAGACTAAATTGATACAAACACTACTACACATCTCTTAGCCTCATTACTGGTGCTCTTTCAATGTTTAAATTTAACATGTTGATAACCATTCTTTACACAGTTTTCTTTCATTGCTCTCATAGTACCATAGAATCTCTTTCCCTTTAATGTGAATTG
Source organism: Manacus vitellinus (assembly GCF_001715985.3). Taxonomy (NCBI): domain Eukaryota; kingdom Metazoa; phylum Chordata; class Aves; order Passeriformes; family Pipridae; genus Manacus; species Manacus vitellinus. The sequence goes on from NW_021940604.1 coordinate 19,506,041, forward strand.
CTGCTGTTATTACCTTCTGACTGCTTTCTGTCTCAGCCAGGGTCGGTTTTATCATGTCTGAAATGAGCATTCCTTTTTACCATCTTAAAATCTCTCTTTTTTCTGGGTTCATGAAAAGCATATTAAGATCTACCCAGAACATTAAAGTTAGTATAACTGTGATTGCCATCTCACTTCAAGACAGCTGGAAGATAGTACAGAATTTTCAAATATCCATATCTTTGGTTTACCAACATCTCTTATATATTCCTTCATCCTGTGCTTCCTCTTGACCCTAGCATTTCCTAATCATTCAATGATGGAAATTCTTGATGGAGACATTTTCTAAGAGTTACTGAATTGTCATCAGGTGTTTCAGTAAATAAACAATGTTTTTTCTGATTGTCATGTTTTTGTTTGGGAAGCATTTGTTCTGTTTTCTCATAGCAAAATTAAAATATTGCTAAGATTCTGTTCAAACTTTTGGGATTAATTTTTGTTAGATTCCAGAACAAAAAAGATAATCTAAACATCAAATCTGTTTTATAACATTACATTACTCTATGAAAACAATATGATTACTGGATCCATTCTTAACATCGATAATGACAAGGATGTATTGTTGGTGGATATATTTGAATTGAACATGCATTTTGTTATACTGAAAACTATTTAAAACTAATAATGGATTTCTTCTAATTCTTTGCAGAAGATTTAAAGGCATAGCAACATTAATTATAATTAGAAGAATAAATACTCTTGGTGCTGAATTAGCTTTTCATGAAAATAAAGCAGGTTTGTTTAATTTAGTTTAAAAATGGTAGTTTGAGAGAATTGTTTCCTGATCACAAGAAATGATGGGTCATTTGAAGGGACCGATAAACAATACTGTCAGCTTTCACATTCTAAATCTACAACATTAAATTTTACATTGTGAGGAAGAATATTTGTACCAAAATTCAAACAATTTTGGATTATGAATTCTCTTTTGTTTTTCTTTAAAAAAGTCTCTCTCTTTTACAGAACCTCTACTAATTTGCATTTTTTTCTAAACCAGCATGTGATTTTTTTTTTTATAACATCAGATTTCTGTAAGAAAATAATAACTCTGCTTTAACTGAGAGATATTTTTCATGACAAAAGAAGAATATTTTAATAACAAGCAATAGCAATGTGAATTCTAGGAACGCAGTAAAAAGAATTATACAATAATTACTTAAATGGTTAATGTGCTTGCCAAACATTCATTCAACAGTTATTTATTACAAGATTGATGAAAACAATGATATTTAACAGACCATGACTGGCAAATGTTGAAACTTAATGGCAGTCATATGTAGATAATGATCTACATAATTTATCAATTCTTGACACTTTATAAAGCAGATTCCACAAACTTCTTACATAGAGTAGAAAATATTTAGTCAACCAGGTTGAGCTGAAGGACCTATGAAGATCTGCATCATCCAGCACATGAGCTCTTTCATATGGACGGTTAAAAGACATTCAAAATAAAGAAATCTTAAGGCTGCTGTCATTCTAAATAGAAATTATTATTCTAAATTCTTTTCCACTCTGTACCTCACACACAAAGTATAAAAATCTGCTATTTAATTGTCTGAACACTGGTTTTGCAAGATGGAGTTAACAAGGAAGACACACAGTTCTTATGTTTCCCAGGTCCAGATGTCTACAAATGGGCACTGTCTGCCAGCATATTGCAGGCATACACGTTTCAACATGCACTGCATTCAAGCAGGCCAAGCGGATAAAGCCTCTGTGTTATGGGGCATGATGACCGAAATATAAACATGGGGAGGCCTGGCAGGTTGATTACATCACACTGCCGCAAACCCTCCAAGGTAAGCGTTGTGTGCTTACATGGTGGAAACCACCACTGGATGGCTGGAGATATACCCTGTGCCTCACAGCACTGCCCATAACACCATCTTGAGTCTTGAAAAGAAAGCTCTGTGGTGACATGGCATCCCAGAAAGAACTGAGTCAGATAGCAGGACCTATTTAAAAAATAGCCTCATAGACACCTGGGCTAGAGAGCATGCTATTATAGAGTGGATATATCACATTCTCTATCATGCACCAGCCTCTGGGAAAGTTGAATAGTACAGTGGATGGTTAAAAACCACATTGAAAACAATGGTTAGTGGGACCTTCAAACATTGGGATCTTGGTTAGTTAACACTGGAGGTTCTAACAGTCAAGATAGCCCTTGGCAATCTAAACCTCCATGTACCATAGAAGGGTACGTGGTGCATATGAGGGTATGTGGTGCATATGAAGAATGTGTTAAGGGGATACAGTTTGGATAACTCCTGCCTCAAGCAAAGGCAAACCCACCCATGGAATTGTTTTTGCTCAAGGAGATGGGTGTACTTGGTGGGCAATGCAGAGGGATGGGGAAAGATGATGTGTACCTCAAGAGGGTTTGATTTTGGGTGAGAACAGGCTGTAACATTGACTTGCATATGGAATATTGGTTTCTGAATGACCGTGCCACTGTATGTCATAACTACCATGGACAATGAATGTGGACTTGTAGTACACAATGAATGTGTGCTCCAGATACAACAGTCATGGACTAAATGACTTCAATGGACATCTTGTAGGGGACGGCCAATGACTACTGAAATAATATCTGTTCTTGTGTATAGTTATATGTGTATACATGTATATGTATATATATGTATATGTATATAGTTGGAAAGTGCAAGGTCTGGGCATGACATAGATGGTATAGAATAAGGGGTGAATGTCCTGGTGTGACCAGGGTATTGTTCTATACCACCTGTATCATCACTGGGGGGTGTGGTTTTGGGAGGAAAAGCTGGGTGCCCAATTGGAAGTGTGTCATTTTTGCCTCTCACTCTCCAGTGAGAGGGTATCAGTATCAGACTTGTGGACCCTGTCCTCTGCACCACTGTCCATTTCCCTACCCCCACCCTGTGCCTCTGGGACAATTTGAGGAACATGGCAATATGGAGAGCAGAGGTGTGCAGTTTGTTTATCATTGTTTCTCAAAGGTTTGGGGCTGAAAGACAGGAAAACTTAGCTGCAGGAGCTCCCCAGCATCTTGCCTTTGTTCCCGAGAACCACATGGGCGGTGCACAGGAACAGCCAACATGTTGCTTTTGTTGGAAAACACCTCTTCTTTTTGTAAACTTTTGCTGTTAATATTGCTGTTGTTGTTGTGAGTGTCTTATTCCCTTGCTTTGTGCTTTCAGTAAATTGCTACCTCAACCCATAATCTCTGCTTTTGTCCCTCCCTTACCGGAAGGGGAGGGGGAAAGGGGAGTGGCTTGTTTGGAGTTTAATTTCTGGCTGGTGTTAAAACCAGCATGCATCCGGATCACTGCAGAATTCACTAATGGAGCGTCAGTGCCCAGTCATTTAGTAGTAAGTGGGTCACAGTCATAGCATGTGTACCCAGACTTGCCTGCTGAACTACAGTTTCCATAGGAGGATGAATTTTGCTAGAGGAACATATATTTTCTTCCAGAAAATGCAGATACTTTTCTTCAGATGTGAACTGTTTTAAGAGATTTAGTTAAAAAGGCAGCAACTGCGAGAAAGGATTACAGTACATTTTATGTGGTAAACTCTTAGTGCTGAGACAATTTTGAATTATGATTTTGAATTCTATAACACTTAACATAATAGAAGTCAGTTTGGATCAGATCAGTGGGAAATGCAATGTTATTAGTGAAAGTAATTTTAATAGTAATATTAATGTTTGCTAAATTTAATAGCTGTTTCCCTTTTCAGAAGGATATGAATTTTCTTTCTGCACAGTAACACATTTCTCTGTTCCTGAAAAACCAGAGTAATAGTTTGCATATATCTGCATGAACACAAGCACTGCAATGTACTTCCAATTGCATAGCTTTTATAGAAAAGCTCAATTAATAGCTGACTAACTTGGTTGCTGTGTTAGTTTTGGTTGAGGTAGAGCTAATTTTCTTCATACCATCTGGTGTGAAGCTATGTTTCATATTTGTGCTAGAAACATCACGGTTGTTTTCATTACTGCTGAGTAGTGATTCCAGAGAGTCAAAGAATTTTCTGACTCTCACCCCACTCCACTGATGAGAGGATTGGGGAGGCACAAGAAGGCGAGAGGGGACACAGAGAGGACATTCAACCCCAGCTGACCACAGGGTTATTCCATACCATATGTTGTCATGCTCAGCATATAGAGATGGTGGAATAAGGAGGAAGAGGGGGATGTTCAGAATTATGGATTTTGTCTTCTCAAGAAGACATTATGGATGGAGCCCTGCTTTCCTATGGATGGCTGAACACCTACCTGCCAATGGGAAGTGCTGAATGAGTTCCCTGTTTTGCTTTGCTTGTGTGCACAGCTTCTGCTTTACCTATTAAACTGTCTTTGCCTCAACTCACAAGTTTTCTGTTTTACTGTCCCAATTCCCTCACCCATCCCACCACAAGGGGAATTAGTGAGCAGCTGTTTGGAATTATTTGCAGCTGGGGTTAAATCATGAAAGTTGCACATTTATAACATGACAATCAAGATTTTTCTCCAGTGCAGAGTGATGACTTTCAGTGGAATGACATTGAAAGACCACTTCTTCATGAAAGGAAGTTCAGATGACTTTCTAGGTCATAAGGAAGACCCAGAAGCATATTACTTGGAACTTTTAGATAATTTTTTTCTCTGCTTGAAAACCCTGTTAAAGAGTGAAACATCTAGCAGCTAAATAATCCAGGTAAATGTGCAGAGGTAGCATGTTTTCAAGATGCCATGTCAGTGGATTTTATGAGAAAAACTACTGGGGCAGAAACACTCCTTTGCAAGAAATTGACCTGAAAGAGAACACCTTCTGCTGTTTCTTTATTCATCTGCAAAATACGAACTATAAGTTCTGCTACTTTAGACAAAGTTTCCATATTTGTGAAATTTTAAATTAAACTGTGAAACCTAATTTTCAAATACTTAAAGGCCCACAGCTGGACACAAGGTCCCATGGTTGTACATGTAGCTCTCATGTACTAGTGCATGAAAGAGCCTTGCAGATAAATACTCATGTTACAAAATTGTCCTGGATTTATTTTACAAACACATAAAAAATTACTTTGTATCTCTGAATCAAATACATATCTGTATACCTGTAAATCTATATACCTAAATTTCCATGTCTGCATTTAGGGACACATATGGGCATTTATATATTGATAATATCGATATATTCAACCTGAATATATCAAAACGTGACACAGTAACCTGTGGTTAGTCAGACTATTGTATTCCTATTTTTCTTCTCACACTTTCTCCCTCTTATAGTTAATTAATTGTTTTCTGACACAGAGCACTGGGATAAAATTGGTTTTTTTTCTAGGAAAAAGTGGATATTTACATACCGTAACTTAAGACAGCCTGTCTGGAGGAGGTACCACATTCAGCTTAGTTTTCTGCCTTGAGTTGCTCTGCATAGCAGGCTTCGTTTTTTTGTTTGTTTGTTTGTTTTTGGAGGAAATCTAATAAGTAGACTAAATTTTTGGGTTGGAAAAGTAAGCATCTTACTGGATTTTTATCCTACTCTGCTTCCTCTTCTGTTAAAAAAAAAAAAAAATTAAGGTAGTTTGAGAAGTTGATTCTGGTATTCATGCTTCTGATGTAGAATCTCAGGGCTTCCTTTCTACCCAATGGCTTGCAAAGGTGTATCTGGTAGTTTACTTTGGACTGTAGAAGTTCACAGCCAAATAACTATCCTAGCAAACAGTGAAACAGATTTGAATAGAGGAGTATATTCTGACTCCAAAAGATTTTAGAAGAAAGTGCCTGAAAGTGCTGAGGACCTATATTGGATAACTTATGCATAGGGGAACATGGATACACTTGGTGTGCTGTTGTGGTATTTGGTATTTGTAGATAGAAAAAAATAAGTAATGACAGAAAATTAGATCTATGAACACAAGAACTGGAAATAGATAAGCTAAATGTTTTAATGGGAGTGGTGTCACATGTTTATATCTGTGTTTATCCAAATGATCTGGAGGTGACAAAGCAGTGTATGAGTAGTGTGGTGTCATTCCACTTGTCTTCCCTGCTTGTCCTTTCCATCACTCTTTGCTGATCATATTCATTCTATGTTGTCTGCAATACAAACTGCAAACACTTTAATGTCACTACTATCTTTTTATGGCATCTTTGTCCATGACATGTCAGTCCTCCCTATGTCTGCAAATGCCACGAAATAAAAACCAAAGTGAACTTTGCAATATTAAGTATATTTATTTATTTATGTTCTTTTAGGCAAGGGCAAAGCAATCCATTCAGCTGTTTATTGTTTTGTGTGTTGATTTTCAGTGTGCAAATATGGCCTACCTCATTCACAACACAACCTGAAAGATGATTCTCTTATGGAATGTCATTGTCCACATGAAAATTTTCTTCAAGGAAAGGACTTTGCTTACTTATACTATTTTTTTTTTTTTGTGAACTGAGATGTATATTTTCCAAAAATAGAGTTATAGATGTCAAAGTTTAAACTGGTAAGAATGAAAATAGTCTGAGGACATTGGCCTCCTCTCTTATTCCATAAATGTGAATGATATATGACATACCGGGGGATAAGTGACTTTCTCGAGTAAAATTCTTTTTCCACTACTGCTATTTATAGGTCAGAAATAATTTGCTTCAAAAGGAATTTCGAACTTTTCACAGATAAGGTGGAAAAATTCAGTGACAATTCATTGAGATGTAGATTTGTGTCAAAAGGGAGCTGGAAACACTAAAAATTATCTGATATGACTAACCATTTTCCCAGGAGATGACAAAGAAGGGGATCCATGCCTCAGTCCCAACCATTCATCTCATCAGTTATTCATTCCTTGGTTTTTTTCACTATTATGGCCCTTTAAAAATGTCCCTTTTATATTCAGAATTCTCTCCTGCATTGAGAGGGCTTTATTGAAGGTTTCAGTGACTTTTTCAGCATGGGGAGGTTCTCTAGAACTCTGTTCCACGGGCCATAAAATTTACCTGTGATCACTGCCTACAAGGGAAAAGAAAAACTACTAACCCAGGCTGCTGATGCTATCAGATGAGCTATCTGAAATTCCGAGTGTAGCTGAATGCTTAGAAGAGACAGAAGGAGGGAAAAAATATGATTCTGATTTCTGCCTCAGAATGACTTGTTCAAAGAATGGTTTATTCAAGCATTCGCTTGGTATTCAGTGAAAAAAATTACCCAGAAATTTTTGAAATAACTCGAGGTCTTTGAAAAAGTAATTTCAGTGTGGTTCACTGCATAACAATAAAATGGTAAAATCTCTGGATGAGAGAGGTAATCCTTTAACTTAATGAAACTTATATTAAAAACATTCCATGTTTTCTAGTCCAGCATCTTTACCATCTGTGAATTCAGATATACCAGCTTAATGTATCATGTTGTGTACGGTATTTGCTACAGCAGAAAAGAGCAATTTATTGATTTTTTAAAGAATTTTCTTAGTAACAAAGATGTAGACTTTAAACTTTTTTTAAACAAACTTCCCCAATAAGGCATAAACTCTAAATGGTCCACAATTTAAATTGCTCACCATGATAACCATATTTGAATAGATCCTTACATTGAATCCTTACTCTGACTGACAAAAGCCTGTTTGCAGTATGATGTCTCTGTCAGGTAATTTTTATATTGCATAGTGCCTCCCTTGTTAGGGAAGACATTTAAAGCTTTCTGAAAGGGACCTGCTGATACTCCATGCAAGTATTGTGTGGAATATGAAAGTGAACATATGGATGATGCCTGTTAAATTTCACTGCAAGTCATCTGGAAGAGAAGACAACGTATGTTCGAGTAAACACAGAATTTGGTTGGCAGTCTACTGTCATTCCAAAACCTAGGCCGTCTGGTGTCTGGGAAGTAAAGAAAGAGGCACATCCCCTGTGCTCAGGAGAACACCTTCACCAAACAGCACAGAATTGCGCTCTATATGTAGCTCCAGATTGGTGAAAGACAGCTTGTTTGACATTCAGGGGGATGCAATAGCACCAAGAAGAGCTTTCTTGAGCTGCTTTCATCTTTGCCAGCTTGCAATGTCATCATGTATTTCTGGCAAATAGAGCTCGCATCAGTTCAGTTGACAGGTCCTCATGAATTTTAATATCTAAGTTCCATATTCATGTTAGGAACATTAATGTTCTCTAAAGCCTTTTTATTTTAGGAAGAATATGAATATTTCAGAAATCACTTTCCCTACTTTTGTTCATGTATGTTTCTGTGTGCGTGTGCTTATGCACATGTATAACGCTGCTTATACACAAAATTTTACCAAAGTTTAAAATTACTTTTGTCTTGACAAAAGTAAAGCAGAGTCATTAATTTGGGTCTCCCATGGGTAGTATGTCCAGATTTTTTAAATACACCTGTGTTTTTCCTAGTGCGAAAAATATAAAAAAGTTTGTGGATGCACATATCATGTCATATTTGATTCAGGTTACAAATCTGAGGGCTGATTCCCAACTGGGATGAAACAGTAAAGCTCCAGTGGAGCAGAGAGAATGATCTTGGCCTTTCAGATACAGGGGTTGAATCCTTTTTAAGAGGCGTCAAAAGACACAAACTCATGAAAATGGAAAGTTGTTTTCAATGAAATTTGAGAATAGAAGCACTGTGGAAAATTGCGGAAAACATCCATGCTTCAGAATATAAAAGGTATTAAGAAGAATTTACTCTTATCTTATTCTTTATTTAATAAATCTGGCATATATTAAGAGGAGCAGTTGTTCAAGTCACTTGAGCATGAGGCTTATACTATACTATACTACCAAAGGTTTCTGCTAAGATGCTTCTTAAGTGCCTTCAAATACACTGAAGAAAAAAAAAACAACCCCAAAACAACAACCCACAGCCTTTGGGAACTGCCAATTCAGCTCTTTGTTTACTGAAGAAGAAAATATAAGAATTGCTATTAAATTTAATGATATGTGTGAAGGGTATCTATTGCTGATAATACTAAATAGAATGACATAAATCTTCTGAGTGAAAGTTATGTATAAAAGAAAAGTAAAGGAAAGTCTAGGGTCAGGTATATAGCGACTGTGCAGAGTACAACAGTGTGTTTGAGAATGTTTATAGTGAAAAAATTCTTAGCCAAAAATGTAGTTATTATAATCCTAAAGTTGTTCATTTAGTAGGAATTTTTCACAGAATAATTTTGTCTGGGAAAGACTCAGAAAAAATATTTTCAGAAGCTCATCAGAAGGAGATGGTTGCAGTCTTCTTTCACCCAGCAAACTTCCAATGCTTCTCTGAACTCCTGTTCGTCCTAGGCTCTGTTCTGAGAGGAGGGAGAGGGCTATCAATCTCCAGTGATTTTCCAGTTCACTCAGCACAGGCTGCTGAAATATTCAATAAAAGAGAGCCAGACTGTGAGAAATGAATTTGTAGCATGGATGTTATGTCGTTTACACTGTCAGTGAGACATTCCAGTCCCACATCTGTGACTATCTATGTCTTTATAAGACAATAGTTGCTACATCTGTAAACTCCAACAGGGTTTGAAATACAGCCAAAACTAAGTATGGCGTTTGAACACTCTGATTATGTCCATATTGGGTGATGTGCCACAGATTGATTATTATTATTATTATTATTATTATTATTATTATTATTACTACTCCTTTTCTTAGTCTAGCTGTTCGTTATCTTGAAAATTGTTTCAAGAACTTAAAATCACATAATTCCATTTGAAGTGGTATGAAATGTTTTATTTCAATCATAAGTTTAAATTGCAATTTACCAATCACATTTTCAGATTATTATTTTGGTGACAATAGTAATAAGCATCATTCAGAATGTTGATTTGAGGCAAACTGCTTTGGGATGTTTAGTTTATGTAACTTTGATTGTTGCACTAAGAACTATATGTTAGAGATGAGTAGCGCTGTAACAATGGATTAAAGAAAAATATTGTCAGAGATAAAACAGTGAAGGAATCCTACCAGGAGTTACTAAAATCTGTAGAGAGACGAGTGCCAAACCAAGTTCAGGATGTTGTGGTGAAACCAAGAATATATCTTAAAGACTTAAATGGAAGCTACAAATCAGTCACAAAGAATGAAATTTTATTTAGCTGTTATGCAGTAGGTCTGAATGACAGAATCTGTTTCCCTATTAAACCCATAGGTAAACAATAAAAATAGCCTGCTTTGATTGTGTACTTCCAAAGAGAGTATGGAACACAGTACTTTTTCATACACTTCTCCTTTTGAAGGGAAAGTGAAGATTGTTGAACTGGTCACTGGAGAAGAATCAAAAAATCATTTAGGTTGGAAAAAATCTGTAATATCACTAAATCCAAACATCTAGCACTGTCAAGTCCACAACTAAACCATGTCACACCAGAACAACTTTTAAATACCTCCAGGGATGGTGACTCCACCACTTCCGTGGGCAGTCTGTTCTGATTCTTGGCAACTCTTCCCACGAAGAAATTTTTCTGAATATTTAATCTAAACCTTCCCTAGCACAGCTTGAGGCCATTTTCTCTCATCTTGTCATTTGTTACTTAGGAAAAGGGATCCACCCTCCACTTGGCTATAACCTCCTTTCAGGCAGTTGTAGAGAGCGAGAAAGTCTCTCGAGTCTCCTTTTCTCCAGGATAAACAGCTCCCTCAGTGGCTCCTCATAAGACTTGTGCTCCAGATTCTTCACCAGCTTTGTTGCCCTTCTCTGGACACACTCCTGCACCTCAGTGTCTCGTAGTAAGGGGCAGAAGAGTGGCTGGAGAGTGAAAAGAGTTTAGTTAAAATGGCTAAAAGCCTGGTATTCCCCACCTGCCTAAGTCCCAACCCCTACAGTAGCCAGGCTTTTTTTTTCCAGCCCTAGAGATATCACTGCAAGGAGTCTCTGGGGAGGATGAAAGACGAGCAGCCCAGCATAACCTGGACCCTTGTCCTCAGACATGGTTTGTCTAAGTAAAACCTAGGGAAACCTAAATCAATTTTAATGGGATTTTCATATTTAACATCTTGTTTTATGGCAAAAATAGCTTTCAAATCAATCAGTCTGAAAAAAAAGAATGTAAAGACAGAATTCTATTGTCCCTGCCGTGAAATCAGAATGGACTGGCTTCAGGTGACATTTTGCAGTATTTATGCAAAAGAAATAAAAATCTCAAAGCTGTGTTCCTTACCAACATATTTATATATTCAAGTAAGAATGTTAGCTCAACTACATTTATGATCAACTTGTGATTGTGTCATATTTTCAATGAAAGCTGTGATACATTTCTGAGCTCTGAACATACAAGTCTTCAGAGAAAAACAAAACAAAACTGAACCAAAATCCACAGATGCTCATGTGCTTGGCTTTAAAATCTGAGCTGTGAACAAAAGAATTATTGAAAAATGTAAGTGAGGATATAAAAAGTTAAGTACTTTTCCAAATAGCTTTTTACATTTTTGTGGATTGACCTTGGGTGGCTGCTAAATGTGTTATCAACACTATTCTAGCCACAAATAAAAGGCACAGCACTATGAGGGCTGTTATAGAGAAAGTTAACTCCGTCCCAGCCAGACCCAACACATACATAAGTAAGTTAAACTAACCTGAAGTTCAAACATAACCCAAGATGTATGCCAAGCTACAGGCCTAGTCCAAACATAAACTTTCAAATTGACTTCTTCTCTGCTACATTTTGTATTTTTTTTATCTGTACCATTTATCTAAGCCTTCTTAAAGCTGGCTAGCTACTCAAACCTTTAATATAAAACCACTTAGAGCAAACATCTCAGCGACATACAATTTCTCTCAATGTTGTTGTGTTTATAGAAGTCTCCTATTTTACAATGAAAAACTTAGAAGGTGTAATCTACTGCAGCAATATGTCAGAAAGTGTTACAAATAGAGCTCATTCCAAACCAGGTTTTGCTCTCCAAATTCTATAAAATGCTTTAAACCAGTACTTTTAAATATGCTAAGTTTTCCCATAACAGTAATTTTGGGAAAGAGGTGGTGCTTCCTCGTTATAATAGTGTATAGCTGTGGGTTTACGTATTCTGGTAAGGTTCAACTGTTGTGCACTACACTAACACATTTTTTCCCCTACTTTAATCCATGATTTATCAAGATGTCAGTAATGGGAATCAAATAAAAATTGGCATTAATGTAATATATCTAAGTCAATTCCCCTGAATCAATCTGCACATGAATTTCAGGGGAGGTGGGAGCTAACCTAATCACTAAGTTTTCAGCTTCCTTTGCAATGTTGTGTGAATGCAGTGTGTGTAGCAGCGGAATTCCTGGTTAGATGTGAAAATGAAAAGCAAACACAAATGTTTTGGAACAATAAATTCCCCACAATTTATTGAGTAGCAACCTGTCAAGTTCTGCAGAAAATACAGGGGAGGCACAAAAATAATATACAAAATGAAGATCCCATATCTACCTTCTCTGCTTTTTGTTTGTTATTTAACCATTGTTCTTCATTTATATCAGTGTGTGACTAGTCAACATCTTTTAGTCACTTATGTTACTATTCAGTTGAAATAGTAATCTTTCACAATGATAAGTAAGTTAAGAATGTGAAGATAGAAGGAAAAATAAGATAAAATCAGCACTAGTATAAGCCTATTATTAATATATGTCTAATATAAACCCATAAACCTATAAAGTATGTCAGATACAATTAGTTCACAGCAAAGAAAAAGATTGAATGAGCTCATATTCCGATGTGTACAATTAGTCATTTTTCAAGCACACTACACTTAACGAAACTCAATCTTTTATTTTCAAATTTTAAGAATTAAATTTGACTTCTGACTTTGCTCCATGAAGAAATAATTCACAGATCTTAGGTTCTTTGAGATTCAGCTCAGGTGTCTGGCATTAATTGAGAAGTTCTGGTACTTTGGTAGCTATGGGTAGTTCACATTTCACATTGACAGAGAATGTGATGTTCATCTTGACGTTTTAAACTAAGTGTCTAATTAAGTCAACTAGACTTTCTCAACACTTACTTAGATCAGCACTTTTGGAAGGTGATTTTTCCCTTCTGCGTTAGTTAGCTTTCTTAAAATGGGTTCAGCCATGCCCTGGAAGTACCTACCTATTTTACCTTGTTTCCCTCTTCTTATCAGGTTTTTTTGAACCTCAGTTTTACATGTGTGCTCTAGTTAAGCAACCAGCCATCAAATAGACTGTGTAAGGAGCCTACCTTCTGTTTCTCCTCTCTTCCTTGGTATAGTACCAAGAAAAAACCAACCAACCAACCAAACCCCCACCCTCCACAATATTATAAAATATAGTAGGTAGAACACAATGCTTTAAAACAAAATATAGCTGAAGTTTTTATTCATGAAAGTCTCCAAACACAGAAGAATCCTTTTAGTCCATTAAACACATAAAATTCTACAGAAATTAATTCTTATGTTCTGACTATTCAAAATACTGCTGATGTTAATGCAATAAGATACATACCTATGCTTATGAGGTCATGAAAGGGAATAAATTTTAATACAGAGCCATGGTATTCAAGTAAGACTCTTGTTTGAGAATATTTTAATAATAAAAGGAGTAAAAATATTAATTCTTGACAGAGCTTCTAATAGAAAATGTTATTGTTTTTTATATTTTTCTTTTCAATAGAATCTTAGAAAACACCAGAAGATATTGGGCTGTTATTTTCCATCCAGTGTACAAGGTTTATCTTTGGTTATTTTGGGTTTCCCCCCCCTTTTAACCTAAGATTTATCTAGAAATAAGATATTTCCACTTGTCTTCCACTCTTCTACATTCAGGTAGAAATTCAGTTATTTAGTAATTTATCAATCTTTTTTTCTTCATAAGATGAATGGTAAAACTGAGTACATATAATTCTTATATATGCAGTATAAGGTCACTGTTAATTAAGCTACTTTCCTGTAAATGGAGACTTACATGTCTTAAAAATATTTAACATCTTTACGGTAGTATAAAACTTAATCTATAAACATATTTGCAATAAGTTACGATAGTCTACTTTCTCAGAAAATGTTTTTAGTGTGAAGCTTAGATTCCAAAACACAGAGAACTGCAATTTCCCTGTTCTTCTGTTTTACTAGTTTCTTTGAAACTTGACTTTTTCCACAATTAAGTTCTCTTCCATGTTTTCTTTTTCTTTTTTTAATCCATTCATTTATATCTTATTCTTGGTGCTTTCCTCTCTAAGTGTTTTCTTCCATAAACAAATGCTTAATAAAGAAATGATGTATGCAAATGGAATAATATCTGTATTTTAAATCTTTGCTGCATATTAAGACCAAGGAAAACAAGTGAGTCTAAGATATGTCAGTAGGATTTTCCGGGAACTAGAACAAAATCTCAGTCTTCAAAACCAAAAAAGAAGCTTCTCGGTTTTACTGTCTTTTCATATGTGTTCCTTGGAACTGCTTTATATTTTGTATTCTTTTTGCTTTACATTTCTTTAACCAATGCTAATTTCTTTTTTTCTGAACTGAGTTCTGTCACAGGTAACCTTCTTTTGGACACAGTCTTAGAAAAGAATAAGATTTCAAGAATTATGAATGTGATAAAGAAAGGTTACCTAGAGCAATATAATATAATTTTCACATTTTATTTGCTTTCCAAATTTGAGCATTGTTTTATGAAAACAAACCATGTATGCAGCACAATTCTTTTACAATTTATCTTTGAAAATTTGGGAAAATTACTCAAATCAACATTTTTCCCTTTCAACCTTATTAATCTAAGTTTTTATTACCATATATATTTTCCATTTTCATTGTACATTATCCACTGTGAGAATTATCTGACTCAGAACTAGTGGCTGCTAATTAAATTACTGCCGTTACTAACTTCAAGGGCCTTCCTACAACAGAAACACATAGCTGTAGTTTATTTACAGGCAGAAAATTTGAGTGCCCATTGTCAGTGAAGGAGGATTTCTGCTCATATCTTTCTGTGTAAACAGGAAGTTGAGTACATTATCTATTCCTTAATGGGATAGGACAAAAACAGTACTAAGAAACAGAGTAGTTAAATAAGCCTGAGGCAAATAAGAGCTCCTCCACAGTGATGAATTCTATACTAATTTCCATGTACTGTAAACATGTGTGTTACAAGCCTGAAGTTTATGAATAATGGCTTCATTTTGAAGTAATTAGAATTCTATGCCATTAACAGCAGGAAGTCTGGATAATTATGTTTTAGAATTAAATGTCTGGGAAAAGACATTTCTGTCTCTATGACGATTATGTTTATGATTAATGATAGAAATGACAACATGCAATATAAATACAAAACAGCAAAAATTAACTGTATCTATCATGGATGACAGTATGAAAACTACAGCGTATAAGTAATCATAGGTAAAAAAAATCTTGATAATCTTGTTTTGTTTCATATTGGAATATCTTCATTTCTTTCCCTTATTTTTGATATATAAGACTTCCAGCTGCATCATATCAGACTGTCAGCATGAAATACTAGAGATGATTATATGTATAATGAAATTACCTTTTGTAGGCAAGTCAAACATTGTTTTGTGGGTGTGCTAGAGCTTATCTTGGTGGGGTCAGGGGTGTCATTCAAACACATCTGTAGAACAACACAACTAATTTTGTTTTATTAGCACAATAGTTATTAGAGTCAAGTCTCTTTTCTCTGAGGTAGTATCTTAGGTAATATAACAATCTTTACAAAGTAAGTGAAACTACTTTTGGAGTTGACCTGAATTTGCTTATAGACACCTCCACACTTTCAGGTCTAGGAAGAACATTTACTCATTTATTGCTTCATGTAAACTAGTTCTGTTCCCAAGAAGCACCATGCCTTTGTGTCTGAACTAAAACAACCTCTACCAGCTGGTGACTTTGTAGTATTGCAGTGGGAAGTCTCCTGAGCTGCATCATGAGGAGCCTGACAGAAGGTTAGCAGGACTGGAGTCATACCGTAACTTATAAATCACATCAGATCAGGCACAACTGAAAAATTCCATCCTTGAAAAAAATCCATCTCATAGAGAACTGTAGACCATGTCACAGGAACAGAAGAGCAGTCACATTCCAGATGAGTCATTTGTGCACTGCTCTCTCCTCCTCCTGCCACATCTATAGATAATTAAGCTGGAGGTAGAGGTCACTCTTTTCCCTCCTGTTTATACCTTCACTGATGGTGTGGGGTATTTGCATACAAGAGTGGGTCTCTTCAGCTGACTTCATCAGTGTAATGAAAGCTAAACTGACTAACATAGGGTATTGTAAGTGGGGGAAACTGACAACCTCATCCATGAGAAATGGGAAGTTTTAAAACGGAAGTTTTAAAATGTCTGAAGATATTTTTTTTCAATCATTTTTCAATTTTACACCACAACAGACCTTCTCAAAATAGAGGACATTTTTGTTGAATTTCACTTAACAGTAAAGTTTCCTAGTGGTATTCATCATCTTAACATACTCCACTGATTTTATTTTGCTTTGGTTGACTGATGCCTTCCATTTGTGACTTCACAGGCAGTGACTTCACTGGGTACTCTGTGTCATGAAACAGTTGTAACTCTGATATAGCTGATTCCTCTTGCAGCAATAGATTTGCTGGTTTATTTTATTTGCTGAAGACTTTACTGAAAGATATTGTCTATCTCTCCTTGTGTTGAGTTTCTTTTCTTAATAAACCAATCTATTATCACTTAGGCATCGCTCTGCTAGACCTGTATATCTTTGTTAGTCAATTTATCAATCTAAATATCTCAAGGAGAAGGAAAAAGCAAAAGACCTCCAATAAAAAGCAAAATTTGTATGGAAAGCTGAAAACTGTCCCATAGTTTTTTTTGATAATTTCTGAATCTTACACGCTTTTGGAAGCATGGGCATATCATTGCACAGTACCTAAGAGTGAAAAATGAGATTAAATTTTTAAAATTCTCTTCTTTCTTGTGGAATTTATTAATAAAATTTTCTTCAGAATTTTTGAAAAATGTTTTTCAGTCAACTTCAATCAAGAAGATTGGGTTGTACAGAACTGTCTTCTGAGGTACCTTGGGTGTCCTTATCATGGTAGGTCCAGTCTTTTACCTTACTCTTTATAACTCTCCCTTTCCCTGAGATTCCTTCCAATGAGCGTATTCTTTGATTCACCATCTTCTTGCAAAGATCTCAGTTCCTTCTTGTGCCCTCTCACTGCCCTCCGAGCAAGTGGCAACATGCGCTGTGGCAACATACAGCTGATTATCTGACAGGCCGCTCAAGCAGCATCGATGGCCATTACATTTGTATTGCAATTTGGAAATCATACTGTCAGCAAATACAGCAGTCATTAATTTTCTGTTCTTGAGGACTCTCAGTTGCAGATTTTTATGAAAATCATGAAAAGTTACTATCTTTGGTGCCTCAATCTCTTTGCGAATGTGGCCATGTTCAGTCAGCTTTTGAACTGGGGAATCAGCATATGACAGAAGGGCATGTGAACTATGAAAATAAATTAAAAGTATTATGCACATGGGCTTAAGTCTGCACTTATAATTTCTAACACTGTAGGGAGTGGCTCCAATTCCAACTGAGCCTTTTGTTTCTGAAAAAACTACTAAGGAGATGGATTGCACGAATGAAAAGAGTAAGCCCTCCTAGGCAATCAGAAAAAGCCTGCTATTCAGTGAAGGTTCCTTTGTTCTGAAGATGTTCAATAAACAACGAATAGCCTTAAGTGCCTACACTGCAACTGGGCACTGTAATAGGAAATAACTATTCATGAACATTTGGTAATTATTTTCTCTATAAGAGTCCTGGCTTGTTCAGATTATCAGACGTAACACTTTTTGTAGCACCTATCACTCTAAGATCTCTGTATTCAGCTAGCTAGGAATATATTCTTTGCCTGTGGGGTTTCTCTTCAATAATATATTGAAAAATGGCTGTTCTGCCATGAATACTCACATTCTGTTGTGCAAGAACGAATACAGGTTTCTGCTATTTGCCTTGAAAGTCTTTGTACTTGCCATTGAGATGCAGAAACAATGTTGTCTTTAGTTTGCACACAGTACTGTCCCACTGTGCTTCAATTAAGCTTATTAACAATAAAATAAAGAAACAGTTTGATGCCTAATGAGGTCATGTCCAAGAACCCAAACAAATAAGTTGCTTAAAAAAAATCTTTAAAGACAACTAGTACTTCTTGCTGAAAAAAAACCCACCAAAACCAAAAGCCCAAAAAGTAACCAAACCAAAAAACCAGAAGCCAGTCTACCCACTCCTTTTTTTTTTTTTTTTTTAAAGCAGTTTTTCCAAAAACCAGGATTCTGGCTGACATAAAAGGTGATGATGGGGGCTAAGGGGCAGGTCAAGCTTCAGATCTGAAGATGTACCAGACAGACAAAAGATCATCTCAAAGCTAAATTATGTACTGCTGTCAGAGAAAAAGTAAATCTACATGGCCATAGATATTACCTGCTGGAAATCCATGTGAGACTGAAATGAATTCTGCATGTGATATCTTTATTAGTAAGAATTTTTGCTAACAGTTACTATTTCATACACACTAAATGATGCAACTGGTTTATAGAGTATCCTAGTGAATGCAATTGATTTTTTTTCTAATTAACTGTTTTAGCAATTACTGAGCTTGTTTTAAATATATGCTACACTAAATAATTCTTTTGTGCTAATTTTGTTTGTTTAAGCAGTATATTCAAAAAAGATGTTAACTTTTGGGTTGATTGCACAGCTTTTGACCTACATACATCTACATATGCAGTTAAACGAGAAAGACTATATTTAGGACTAACAAATGCAGAGTTAGTCATTATAATAGAAAGGAAAAATAAGGAATGCAAGCCTATGTTTATACTCACATCCCTTAATCACTGCTCTTTCTTAATAATTAGCTTCAGTGGAATTCTAGGTGTTCAGGACATAAATAGTCACCAGAACACCAATTTTTATGCAAAGATCTCACAATACAAGATGTAATTACTTCCTGCTAATATTGTGAAATTTTTCTAGATTTTCAGGTTTCTAGCAAAATCATTGTGTTTGCTGTTTTATTTATGTTTTCTGGTGATGACCTACATGTGACTGACAGTTGACCTGAAAACATATCTCCCAGAATTGAGGGGAAGAGAATGCTAAAACAAAACATGACAAAATCATAAAAAGGCAAAGGTAAATCTGAACTTTCAGCAAATCAATATCACTATGTGGTATTTTATTAACACGAGAAATCCTTTACAATTATAAGAACTTTAGAGCAAATACTGTCTCAATAAATTTATTGTACCTTGAAATAAAGATTGTGTAAACAGTGAGGAGAAAGATCAAGTCCGAAAATCACACCATCAAGACAAGAAAGTAATCTTGCAGCCTACACAAGAGTTTAAATTTTCACAGTTCAATTTTGGCCCAATGCCTGCATGCAATCCTGCTTCACTTCGGATTTTCACGTTAAAATCTGTAGCTTGCTGTCATGTAAAAATAGGACAAAAATTCCTTGCTACATTTTCATATGCATACTGTATATTTTAATACTCACTTTGGAGATGTTTGTTCCTTGGGGTACATCACCAAAACACTTTTAAGCTAATGTAGTTTAATACAGAGTGAATAATTAAAAAAAAAATGATCTAGTAGAAACGATAGGTATATGGTCTTAGAAAAGTATTTCTGTTATACTTATAAAATAGTGTAGAAATGCAGTGAGAATATATAATAGGGACCTTGTGACAATTCACACAATCACAGAATCACAGAATGCGTTGTTGGAAGGGACCCACATGAATCGTCGAGCCCTGCACAGGACTATCCCCAAGAGTCACACCATGTCCCTGAGAGAATTGTCCAAGCACTTCTTGCACTCTGTCAGACTTGGTTCTGGGGAGCCCGTTCCAGTGCCTAACCACCCGTGTGGGTGAAGAACCTTTTTCTAATATTCAACCTAACCTCCCCCAACAGAGCTTTATGCCATTCCCTCACATCCTATCACTGGTCCACAGAGAGAAGATATCAATGTCTGCACCCTCTCTTCCCCTCATAAGGAAGTTGCAGACTGCGTTGATGTCTCCACTCAGTCTCCTCTTCTCCAGGCTGAACAGACCAAGTGACCTCAGACACTCCTTATACATCTTCCCCTTCACCATCTTCATTTCCCTCCTTTGAATGGTCTCTAAGAGCTTAATATTTTTCCCATACTGTGTTTACCAAAACTGCACACAATATTCAAGCTCAGGCCTCACCAGTGTAGAGTATTAAAAATATTCTCAAATAAATGTAAACATTTCAAGTACTACCTTTTGAAGAATTTTATGTGCAAGGGAAGGAGAAAGTATTTTTAGAATGTATGATGATATTTAGAAGAATTCTATTACTAGAAAATATGGGCTTGTTATGGAAATTATAGATGAGTTCTATCCTCAGATTCATGGCTTTTGCCAAAAGCTAGGAGAACTGTTTATACACTACCAAGTACATGACTGACATTCATTTTTAAAAATTCCATGTCTCTACGTGCATATGACAGTGCATATTATATTTTATGTGTATGCATATATTTATATATCTATATACAGGTGTATATATTTGTATTCAATCTGTGTAAATATGCAAAAAGTATCAAAATGCAAACGAAAATGTGCTGACATTATTCTGCAGTGAATTTAATTGTATCTATTCCTGGTAATTTTATGTGACTTGTATCCTATATCTAATCTTTCTGTAATTCTCTGTATCCCCAAATTGGTCTACTTTTGTCACATTCATGCCCTTTGTGAACTACTTAACAAATCATTTAAATATTCTCTCATTTATGATTATTTAATTTTAGCTTACTTATCAATTTTGAAATTGTTATGACATTTCTCTCTTTGATTGTTCAATGTATTGATACCTTTTTCCTTCCTGTTTTCAGGTAAACATCTTAGTACAGTACCAAATGCTCCCTTCTCTCAGACTTTGAAGATTCTTTCCTTGTATAAATAGAAACTTCCCTATTATTCTCCCTTTTTTTCCTGATTTTCTTTTTGTATCAGTTTGTCCTGGCTTTCTTACCAAATCCAAGCTGTCCCCTCCTCCCCCACTCTTTCAAGCGAGGAAAAAAATAGCAAACCCCAGAAAAAACGAAAGAAACCTGAACAAAACAGGGTTATATAAAAAATATATATTTACATATGTTTACAATTATATATACAATTTGGATATATTGTAAACACAATAGGGAGCTCCCAAGGGGAAAAAAGGGAGAAGGGAGGGGGAAAACAGGGATAAAAAAACCTAAAACAAATATCCTCCAGATATACACCGTTAATTGAGAGCTAGTGAATAAATTAAAAAAAACGAATTAAATACTTCCCTGAACCAGACAGCAGAACTGTGCGAAGCACCAACCAACTCCCTACACCTCCAGGAGGGACTGGAGATAATGGCAGGTGTAAACAGACAGGCCTTGGCCCATACAAGCAAAGACTGTCTGTGGAGAAACCTGTCGTCCTGTTGTCTTCAGCCATGGGAAGAGAGAAGAGAGCGAGCTCTCTTATCTGTGCCTAATTTATATGTTGTGTTATGCTAAAGGATGATATGGAATACTTCATTAGATTTCTGACCCCCATTGCTAAGGAAGGCCTAAAAAGTCCAAAAGCCAACCCACTACACTTTCTCTAAAAAACGCAGTGGTCAGGTGCATCAGCTGAGACCATAGCTTACTATGGTGACCTGAACTGTATCATTTCTATTTACATCTATGGATCCTATCTCTTTTGTCTAATGTTAATTTCCTGTCTTATGAGAACACAAACAGGTTAAGGTGTGATAACTAGACTGTGGACTATAACATTTTCAGCATTTGCAAGAGCGAATCTTCTCATACAACTTTGTTCAGTTTCCTAAAGAACACTTGACATGCAGTAGATCAGATTTTAAACTGTCCTACATATTCCTCATGTAATGACACAGTGTTATGTACATTCTTCATGTAGTGACAACTGTGAATTTTTCGAGGTTTGAGCTTATGTTTGCTCAATGTTTTTCCATATGTGGCAAGAGCCTGGTCCAGTTGGGCCCCTGAGTGGTACTGTCTACCATTGTCTAGAACAGCAATAACTAGTCCCACAGTCATTTAGGCTGTGTTAGCATGTTCATATATTAATGACCACTTTTAACCAGCAGTTTGGACAGGGCCATGTTGCTTAGAAGAAGGAGAGGCTAAAGTGTAAGCAGTATCTAAGTTATAAAAATGTGCATAACCTGTTTCTTTTCTTAATAAAAGTGTAACCTCCAATAATGCTGCAATACTAGTAAAAATTATGTAGGCCCAATACTCAACAATTTTATTTCTGTCTATATCCAAGTGTTGTGGTTTAACCCCAGCTGACAAAAAAGTCCCACACAGTGGCTCACTCAACCCCCTGGGTAGGATATGGAAAGAATTGGAAGAGTAATAGTGACAATACTCATGGGTTGAGATAAAGACAGTTTAGTGGGTAAAGCAAAAGCCACATAAATGAGCAAAATAAAACAAGAAATTAATTCACCACTTCCCATCAGTAGGCAGGTGTTCAATCATCCTCAGGAAAGCAGGGCTCCATCGAGCTTAACAGCTACTTGGGAAGACAAATGGCATCATTCCAAACCTCTCCCCTTCCTTGTTTCCCCAGCTTTACATCCTGAGCCTAATGCTATGCGGTATGGAATGTCCTGTCTCAGCTGTGTCTCTTCCCAACTTCTTGTGCACCACTAGCCTCCTTGCTGGTGGTGTGGGATAAGAAGCAGAAATGAACTTGACTCAAATCACTGCCCAGAAAGAGCAAAAACATGCCTGTGTTGTCGACACTCTTTTCAGTACAAACCCAAAACACAGCCCACTGCTAACTACTGTGAAGAAAATTAACTCAATCCCAGCTGAAACCATCACACAGTTACTCGTCTATCCCATAACTTTCAAATCCAAAAGGAAAAGAAGTTTAGAGGAGGACAGAGAAGACCGTTAATTTGAAAGAAAATGAGAATATTAGGATATTAATTCTGGAATGACCTGTAGCAGTCAGTTCATAATCTACACTTAAACATGATAATTAACATTATCATTTGTAATCAATCCTTGAACAACAAGGCGTTCTAACTTCTGCCTAACCTCCTCACAGTAAGAGGGGAGGGAGGGAGGGAGGGAAGGACTAGAGGGAATGGAAACAGGATCTGATGAACTACACAGAATCTATAATAAAAAAAATTATGACTGTGACTTAGGAAGAAAAAAGAAAGGTGCAAATGGCAAGAATGAATGGCAAGTATGAATGAAAAGTGAATATTGTGATCCTAGCATATGCCATCAATAGCTGACTTACAGGTAAATAATTGTATTCTGTCTTAGTTGAGTGCCAAGTCCTCCTTAGATAGCATTTGAGAGCCAAGTATATGATTGTTTTATGTAAATAATTTTATGTGCACTTTAAGGTTATTTTCACAGGTGCTGCTTTCCACTAGACAGTCCCTTATCATCCCAGGGGTGTGGGCTTTTGAGGGAACAATAACTTGATATATGTAAAAAAAATCAATCAGCTCTCAAAAAAACATGTCCGTGGGTTACACTGTAATGGCTAACTTAGACAGACTATATTGCATGACACATGCCTGAACCACCTTCCTGGCAGCTGGGAATCTCTCCACTCCAAAAGTTATTCATTCGCTCAGAAAATCACATGGCATCTCATGAGCTAAAAACATGTCTTTAGTGTGTCTTTAACCTGGGTTTCAAGTCCTGATGAGTGGCTGTTCAGGAAGCAAGGGACCTAATGTGGTCAGACTGTCTTGATTTTACCCTGAGTGACCTCAAGGAGAGGAAACCAATATGAGAAAGCTCTTCTGAACCTGCGTAGGCCTGGGGAGAGCTGTCCACTTGTCTTACTAGCATAAAGATCAGGTGCAGCTGGAGAGTACTGTCTGTGGAAAATATTCTGCTTCTATCCCTGAGATTCTGCTTGCAAATTTGTTGCCTTCATGGAAAATAAGGCTAGGCCTAAAGCAGCTACAGAGTGCCCTCTAAGAGACTGTATGAGGATCCTTCAGTGCCATGATGAATCTCCTGCTGTAAACCTATTACTGCTCATATGGTAACTCTGTGTCTTCAAAATGTCAAAAAAACAGTTTGAAACATGGTGAATTTGCCTTCTCCAAGAAAAAACCCCAAACATACGGATTGATATCTCTCTGTATTAACAGAGATTTGCTCTAATTAGTTAATTCTCAAAAAGTTCAATGACTACCAGATGAGCAAAGTAAAAAATACTGTATATTTTCTTGTTTTAAATTTTTGTGAAAGTCGTTTGCTTTTTAGCTGGCTAATTTTTCAGATAGCTCTTGCTTCCCAATTAATATTTGACCTCAGCTGCTCTGAGCAAAAAACATGCTAAAAAAACATACCCAAAAACATGCTATGAGATTCCTCCCATTCTTCAAGTTTATATTGGCTTTCTCCCAGCCCTTTTTCTTATTTTCTTTCATTTTTCTGTCATTACCCGTTCCATACCTCCTTTCTGACTTTAATCTGGCATTCTTTCATATTCTAACTTTCCTCAGAACTGTCCACAGTCCATTATACATAATCAATCTACACAGGCCCACTTTTGTGTCCCCCAGCCCCCTAAATAATTTCGTTCCATTTTCATTTGTTTCTTGGCTGTTCTTTCAGGTTCCCTTCTTCCTCCAACAAAATCAATTCCACTGCTTCCCCTTCCTCTCTGCGTTCTGTGATTAAAAACAGTGTACTGTTATACAGAAGAAAAATGGACAAACGCACACACACACAGTCGGTCATAACGGAAGCCATAGGAAAGCTATGAATGCTATGAAAGCTATGAAGTGGAAGTGCTCATGTTGGCCAAAATATTTGTTGTAAAAGAACATTCTGATTAACATACTTTAAAAAACATTTAAAAAATAATAGTGAAAGTAATCAATGCATGTCTTCACCCTGTGCTACCAGTGAGACAAAGGACAAGACAATCTGAAATATCTGAGGGTCGTTGAGTGTTCTCAGTATCCAAAACACTTATTGGTTTTAGAGAAAGTTCTTTTTCCTCAGGTGTGAAATTAAAAGGATATAATATTGTGCCATATATTGCCCTTCTCTTAGTATTGATATCATGTTTCCCATTTCAACATAGTACTTGCTCTTACGAACTTCCTGGGACTGCAGCTACTTGGTACCCTGTAAAATGGTATTTCAAATTGACAGAGGGATTAATGAATATTCGTAACCATTCAGCTATGATTCAGTTTGGATATCATGTGGCAGCTACTTGCTCTGTGGTTTTGTACAATAGAATGTCATCAGTTACAGAAACTTCTTGCACACACAAAGGGCATTTGTTGTAAATGAATTTAAATGTAAATTGTTGCAGAGTAAATTCTTTCTCTGCCTGTTACTTTTTCAATGCAGGACTAGAATACTCATGAATTGTACTAAAAAAATTTTTTCCCAAGTAGTCATGGAGATGTTACTAAAATGAAGCATACATATATTCATGATGAAAATGAGAACTCAGAAAAATGTCTGGGACAATCTTCTGCAAAAAGAACTATTTCCAAAGTACCCATTCACAGATACGTCAACCACTCACCTCCTGAAATAATAATTTCTGCACCTCAGTGTCTATGTTGGCAAAGTGCACACCCTTTTCTATCCAGGTACATATCAAACTCGGCGAACTACCATCAGACCTTTGTGATGCAGTCATCATCACTTTGTATAAGAAGAAAGGAATTAAATCAGATTGCTCAAACTACCGTGGTATTACTCTGCTCTCCATTGCTGGCAAAATCCTGGCAAGAATACTGTTGAACAGACTAATACCCACTATAGCAAAAGGAATCCTACCTGAAAGTCAGTGTGGTTTCAGAGCCAACAGAAGTACCACAGTATTTGTTCTCAGACAACTGCAAGAGAAGTGCAGGGAACAGAACAAAGGTCTTTATGTAACCTTTGTTGACCTCACCAAGGCTTTCGGTACTGTGAGCAGAAAAGGTCTGTGGCAGATTTTGGAATGTTTAGGTTGTCCCCCCAAGTTCCTTAAAATGATCATCTCACTCCATGAGGATCAGCATGGCCAAGTCAGATATGGCAACACACTTTCTGAGCCCTTTCTAATTAAGAATGGTGTGAAACAAGGCTGCGTTCTCGCTCCTACCCTATTCACAGTCTTTTTTAACATGATGCTCCAAAGGGCCACAGCAGACCTCAATGATCAGGACGGTATCTACATTCGATATCGTACTGATGGAAGTTTATCCAATCTAAGGCGACTGAAGGCCCACACCAAGACCTTGAACCATCTTGTCCGGGAGCTGCTTTATGCTGATGACGCCGCCCTTGTCGCCCACACAGAAGCAGCTCTGCAGCGTTTAACATCCTGTTTTGCAGATGCTGCTGAGCTCTTTGGGCTGGAAGGCAGCTTAAAGAAGACAGAGGTCCTCCATCAACCTGCACCTCAGGAAATCCCCCATCATCCCCACATCACCACTGGCCAATCAGAGCTCAAATCAGTCCAGCAGTTTAATTACCTAGGTAACCTCATCTCCTGGGATGGTAAGATTGATGGAGAGATAGACAACAGGTTAGCAAAGGCATATAGTGCTTTTGGAAAACTCCACAAAAGAGTATGGCGTAATAAACACTTGAAGAAAAGTACAAAGATCAGTGTTTACAGAGCCATAGTGCTGTCTACTCTTTTATATGGATCCAAATCGTGGGTCATCTACCACCACCACCTGCAACTCCTAGAACGCTTCCATCAACGGTGCCTCCGTTCAATCCTAAACATCCACTGGTCAGATTTTGTGACCAATACATCTGTTCTAGAACAAGCAGCAGTCACAAGTATTGAGGCCATGTTGCTGAGAACACAGCTGTGCTCAAGGATGAAGGACCACCGCCTCCCTAAGATCCTGCTTTATGGTGAACTTGCCACTGGCTGCTGCACGAGAGGAGCCCCAAAGAAAAGATACAAGGACTCCCTGAAACAACATCTCAGCCTTGGCCATATTGATCACCATAACTGGTCTACTCTGGCCTCAAATCGGGAGGCCTGGAGACACACCATCTATAACGCAGCTGTCTCCTTCGAGAACACACGCAGGATCACTCTGGAGGAGAAAAGGCAATGCAGAAAGAACCATGTCTTGTAGAATATACCATCTGAGGAGTCTTTCTGCTGTGCCTTTTGCAATCGGATATGTTTGTCTCGTATTGGCCTCATAAGCCACCAGCGTGCCTGTAACAAACGTGGATAGAACCTTCCCAAATCTTCGTCCGAGAAGCCTAGCCGTGATAATGACATATCAAACTACTTTAAAGTTCAAAAAGTGACAGAATCAATTCTTGTGTACAGAATTTTTCAAGCTATTGATTCCATCATTTTATATATATATTATATATATTTGTACACACATATATATGTACGCACTACTTTAAGGCAATTGCATCACACAGAAAGATGTCATCACAAGTATTCACTCCCCTGAACTGTGCTCCAATGGAATATCTGTTTGTGCTCACACAAGGCACTCGAGACCTTTCTGTAGGGAGCTGTATTGTAGTGATGGATGAAAACACTTTGCTTTATTTACAAGGACGGCCTTTCTCCTTCCATGAAAGCAAGTGCCTTTTCTAACATTCTGAAACACACAGCACAGTACAAACTGATACTCTCCTTATTAACCCATTAATAAACATAGCACTAGTGTGACTGAAGCTTTGCTTCAAGCTGGGCTTTCCAATCCCAGAACTGCTGAAGCTTGGCTCACTCTTTTCAATGAGTTCCAAAATCTGAGTGAATGAACCACCTATTTTGTGATCAATGCTTACTGTTGTTGCTGAAATGTACTGACTGACTGTAAATACATATCACAATTTTGCCTTCCTAGTCTTCCTTTAAAACTAGGACTTCAAGCCGTGCTGTGTGGTTGTAGTGTTTGTATAAAACACATCAACACAAAAATCCAAACATAATACATTCACATCAGTGATAGTTAAACTGAGTGCATAATTTTATTTTGGGAAACATCTCTCTTTTATGAGGGCAGAGAACTCCAGAAGTCAGCATATAACTGGTAGAAGACCTTCTCACAGTGAAGGGTAAATTCAGTTGTAGTTATTATGAAGATTTCCATCCTTTCCTCATGTCTTATTTATTATCACTTTTATATTTATTGATTTGTGAAATCATATGGCAATTTTCAGTTTAATTTCTGTAGATGAATTTTAGGGAATATAGGACCATTACATATTGTACGGAGCATAATTTTGCAAGACTATGTTTATGATCTGACCAGCATAAACATTCACATTTTAAGGGTTCAGATAGGACAGGAAGAAAATGAATGAGATAAGAATTTTGATAAATAGTATTTTGGCAGAATCCAGTTGCCTAGTGATAGCTAGGGATCTACTTGTGTTTGCAAGGAAGCCCTGACTGCCTTTCTGCTGCTTCCCAAAGAGGAGGGAACATACCAACATGTGTCATTCGGTCAGTCAATTCCCTCTCCCTCTCTGCTGCAACAGGCTGGAGAGAAGAACTGGGGGCAGAAGAGGCAAAGATCACAACTTGAGATAAGAACAATTTTCTGAAAACAGAAGAAAACTACAGGAGCAATACTAATGATGGAGGGTGCAATAAAGGAAACCATTCACATGGAAACTCCCTGACAATAAACAATACCAGGTGGCTCCCTCTGCCACTGTTACTTGACCAGAAGGAACCCTTTTCTCCCAAAGAGAGTCCCTTGCCCCTGACCAGGGACACGATGTGAGATGATATAGAATAACCTCTGGGTCCTGGCCATGCTCTGTCCTGGCTACCACAAAAACTACCCCTGTCCTGGCCAGATCCAGGACACATTGTTAGACAAACAAGTTATGCTTTTCTTTTAAAAATCAGAACTAGTCAAAGTAATGCTTTGACATGTATTCTGGAGAATCCTTTCAAGACTCATCCTCAAAAATAATTTGTGTTGGAAAAGACCTTAAAGATCATTGAATTCAACTCTTAACCCAACACTGCCAAGCCCATGACTAAACTGTGTCCTTAAGTGCCACATCAAAACATCTTTTATTACACCTCCATGGATAGTGACTCAACCATTTTTCCAGGGAACCTGTTACAGTGCTTGATAGCCCTTTCCATGAGAAATTCTTAATATCCTATCTAAACTTCCCCTGGCATAGTTTGAGGCCATTTCCTATTGCTAGTTCCTGAGTAGAAGGGACCAAGCTTGCTACAACCCACCTCTCTACAACCTCCTTTCAGGTAGCTGTAGAGAGTGAGAAGGTCTTTCTTGAGTCTTCTTTGCTCCAGGCTAAACAACCCCAGCTCCCTCAGTGGCTCATCGCAAGACTCATGCTCCAGACCCTTCACCAACTTTATTGCCCTTCTCTGGACTCACTCCAGCATCTCAGTGTCTTACTTGTAGTGGAGGGCCCAAAATTGAACAAAGAACTCAAGATGTAGCCTCACCAGTGCCAGTACAGGGGGACAATCACTTCCCTGGTCTTTCTGGCCACACTATTTCTCATACAAGCCAGGATGCCATTGGCCTTCTTGGCCACGTGGGCACACTGCTGACTATGTTCAGCTGGCTTTTAACCAGTATCCCCAGGTTGTTTTTCTCTGGGCCGTTTCACAGACACTCTTCCCCTATCCTGTGGCACTGCATGGTGTTGTTGTGACCCAAGTGCAGGACCTAGCACTTCGCCTAGCTGAACCTAATACAGCTGGCCTCAGCCCATCAATCTGGCCTTCCCAGATTCCTCTGCAGAGCCTTCTGACCCTCCAGCAGATCAACACTCCTGCCCAACCCATCTGCAAACTGAGTTAGGGTACACTTGATCTCCTCATCCAGATCATTGATAAAGATATTAAACAGAAGTGGCCCCAATGTATACGTGTAAATATGCAACTTGACGTACAAAAGTAGCTCCAAAACCACTTTTGTTGTTTTGAAACATGAGGTATTGAAATCACACAGAAATGGAAATTTCCCCTCATTTTCTACTAGAACAGTGAGAAAAGAGAAGTGTGAGAAAATAGCGCATTAATTTGAAAGAGTTCATGTTGGAAGAGTGACGTTTAAAAACATCAGAAATGTTTTCCTCATATGCAGCTGCCCTTTCTGGTCAGAAATCAATATGAACTATCAGTCTGAGGAAGGTGTCTATGAAAACCTTATAGGTCTGCAGAAAGTATGACCTAATTCAGCATTTAGTGATCTCACCCCCTCCAAGTCTGTTCTGAATAGTTTTGGCAGCAGGAGAGGTGCCCAGTGTGACTCCCAGACAGAGTCAGACACTGATCTAAAAGAGCAAATGACCTGAAAAACTAAGAGATACCTCTTAAAAAACATCTTTCCTTGTCATATCCCCAAGAAAAGGCTTAAAAGACAATGTACAAGGGCAGTTTTATGCTTCTTTCTTATAGATATGTGATTTTTAGGGCTATTTTGAAGTACTTTCATGTACGGAGATTATGATTTTCATTTTCATTTTTTCCCTAAGAACTTTTTTTTTTGTTTTGTAAAGTTTACCCTGAAATGAAATATATTCAGAATAAAAGTTGAACAAACAGTCTTACCGAAATATTTTTTCAATATGCTTTTGATTTTCTCCATTCCCTGAAATCAAGATATCTTTTTACCACTCACATGGTAGGGAAATGGTGTTGCTTTCTGACATGAAATCCAGCCTGCTTTTCTTTTTTTCTTCCTGATTTGGGACAAAGATTAGCACTTTCTAAAGGGAAAACCAGCATGGCAGAAACAAGAAAACTAGGATTTTCGCTGTGACTCTGCAAATTTTGATAGATACTGTTTTGAAAGCAGTGAAATGTAGATATTGTCCAGACTGCCAAAACACTAGGAACATTTCAGAGTTTCCAAAACAAATACTCTTCCAGACACAGGCAGTGCTGACTCCAACAAGAGAGCTTGATTTCTGTGACACCAGGTAACCCCCCATCCCAGCTGGAGAGCTTGTGAAGCAGCCAGTTGGAGAGCCTGGAAGGCCAGCAGCTCACCAGGTGAACAACTGGGAAATCAGATGTCCTGGAAAGCTTGGCAGTCTACTCTTCAGGCAACTAGTTGTCAGGAGAGCTACCCAGGAGGCAGAGTAGTTGGTCTCGCCAATCTATATCCCTGTATGATTTCCAAGAATGTTAAAAAAAATAAATAATGGGGCTGACAGTATTCCATCAGAAAATATATATATATAAGTATGCATTAGATGATCTCTAATTCAAAGGTTTCTGCCTTGCCCCTTCATCCTATCTGTCCCTAGATCTTAATGCTTAATGAGCCTATTATTGAAATATATGAAATTTTGTCAACACTATTACAGCTAGGGGGATGGACAAACCTCTCTTATGGTTGTCATATCTCATTATTCCTTCTCTCTTTCATTCTTCTCCTTATTTTTTTCTTTTATCTTCTTTCCTCCTCATTTGTCTCTTACCAATTCATTCTCTTTTTCTTTGGTAGCTAGCTATTCCCCTATTCTTGAAGTGTCTGAACTTGGTTCAACCCTTTTAAAAACACAGAATTTACTTGGGAAGCAAATGGGTGAAGTATGGATATTTCTTCTCATGTCACCATTAGCCATCAATGTAAGCAAAATAAAGCCAGCTGACAATTCATGTTATTCCTCCCAAGTGTTAGTAGAATATTTTATAGCCCCTCCTCACAGTTGTCACATTTACTTGTCATTTAACACCTTGCTTTTACTGAGCTATTTCTCTAGTTGAAATCTAAAATAAACAATAAGGGGCTTCAGAATTTAATTTGATATCACAGTTAGTAACACTATGGGGAAATGAAATGGTCTGATAACGTTTCTTACTTCTTAACAGCAAAAATTAGGTAGGGTACACTGTTTAGGAGTCATTTTGCCCTTGACATCTTTAAGACTAACTCTGGAATTATGGAATCTGCATGCAAGCATGAAACATTGTAGCTATTTCAAAAGTAATAAAGAAATTTGGAAAATTAGTCATCCAGATGTTATTAAAACTAGTTAAAATAAATCCTCCCTAGTTACATTGAGAGATAAGATTTCCCACAAAATCTGACACTTAATTTTAAAATCAGAAGTAGAAATTTTAATGTCTATTGTTTTGCTGTTACCTCAAATAGCAGAGAACATATTTCTGTGCTAATATTTCCAATTTTTGAAGATTTTAATAGTTGAAGTATATATGGCACTCTTTTTCTGACAAATGCATACTTTAATCTCATATGTTGGACATATTTTTAATTTTTGCATTTTAAAAAAGATGCACACCACATTGTAACAGAGAAAAATAATAAATAACTCAAAAAAGTGTTAGAACATTGTTTCATTTGGCCAACCAGAAATTTTATCAGAAAGTGAAGAAATCTGAGGCTATAATAAATCCATTTATTCAGCCTTTCTTCCACCACCACACTTCTATTTGATTTTTTATCCATTTCTGGGTAACATATAAGTAATTCCACAGAAAGTTTCTCCATGCTGCCTGCCATCTGTCAACAAACTCAATTCTGACAGGAGTAGCCAGCATCTCAAGGGTGCAAATCAATTTACTGTCAGTGTTGGATGTGTTCCAGTGCATTTCCTCAGCACAGATGAAATAAACTGTGTCAACTGAGCAGTGTTGCATATGTTTTTATCTGCTGTTGGCTGGGGATTGAGCTAAAACTATTAAATTAACTAACTTAGAATCTCAAATTTTATTGGGTA
Source organism: Manacus vitellinus (assembly GCF_001715985.3). Taxonomy (NCBI): domain Eukaryota; kingdom Metazoa; phylum Chordata; class Aves; order Passeriformes; family Pipridae; genus Manacus; species Manacus vitellinus. Next base: position 19,538,743 of record NW_021940604.1, read on the forward strand.
CATGTATAGCATACAGTGTATAGGAAAGGGAAATCAATAGCATTGATGGGCAATTGCAAATTACCAGGCAGGTATGGTAAAAACCAATGCAGAATATAACTGTGAGTGAGCTCTGATAGGGAAGAAAAGCACAATGCCAATAATGGTAGGTAAACATAAAGTTCATCCCTCCCATAATTTTCCTGAACCATAAATGGCTTTGTAAACCAAGACTGCCACTTCAAGAACAAAGCATCCCTTCTCTAAAGAACTGTGAATTCTTTTCATAAAACAGTTCACCCATATCCACCTATGATGTTTCTTTTCATAAAATGCAGGGTATATCAAATGCCCCATTTCTAGGAACCTATCTTGTTTACACCAGATGAATATAATCATTGATGGCAACAGTTCAGAGCCTATGAATTTGACCTCTGTTTTACCTGAGCAATTAGAGATAATAAAGGGCATGCAGAAACTTTCCAAATATAAATTCTTGATGCCTCTTTTGATAAGGGCAATTTAATGATCTGAAAGGGTTTGGAGACGTGGGCGTGTTAATCCATGTAAATCACACTGCCACAGTTTCAGAAAGCTGTGAATCCTGAAAGTTTTCCACATTTGAAAAAAGCAAGTTAGTTCCACTCCTAAAGTGGTATTGTGCAATGGGTGAGGGGGGAGGGAATATTTATCAGCTTTAAATATTGACTTTTCTATGTATAATCTAAGAATTTTTTCACTATTTGAAATACACACTGAGCTCATTTGTTTTTTGCGGCCCCTGTGATCTGCTCCAGGGTTATTGCAATCTTACAACACTGAAGCAGCACGTAATTACCAAACGCATGCACTTTGTTTGGAAGAGCTTGCAGTGAGCAAGGAATCCTAGAATCACAGAACAGTGTGGGTAGGGAGGACACATTAGAGATCATCTAGTCCAACAGCTCTGTCATGGGCTCGGTCATCTATCACTATATCAGGTTGCTCAAATCCTCATCCAACCTGGTCCTGAATACTTTCAGAGATGGGACATCACAATTTCTCTGAACAGCATGTACCAGTGTCTAAATCTACCCTACTTGAGTTTAAAAATATTTCTCCTTGTCCTGTCACTGCAAGCCTTGGTAAAGTCTTTCTTCTTTTTTCTTATAAGCTCCTTTTATATATTGAAAGATTACAATGAGGTGTCCCTGCAGCCTTCTCTTCTCCAGGCTGAACAACCCCAGCTATCACAGCCTGTCTTTGTAGGAGACGTGCTCCATCTCTCTGAGTATCTTCGTGACCTTCCTCTGGACTTGCTCTAACAAGTCCATGTCTTTCTTGTGTTGTGCCCTGGAGGTGGACACAAAACTCCAGGTTGGATCTCATAGGAATGAAGTAGAAGGAGAAAATCTCCTCCCTTAACCTGCTGGCAACACATTTTTTTTTTGTGCAGCTCCGGATATGACTGGCTTTCCAAAAGGATCCTCTAAAAATGGTTTGCATGGATCCATGAGAGCAGTCATGAGTTACTTTGCTTATACACCAACCAAAACTTTGCCTTCATAATTCCACTCCTTCTCTAAGATAATTTGCTATATCTCTTTTGTGTTCACCTCTACACGAACTATTGAACTGAACATTTCTCAGGAGTTTCTTTAATGACATATCTAATGTTTGCCACAAATTTCTTTCTTATTCTCTCTCCAACCATTGAAAATGTAGTGAAATAATTTGCTTTCTAAATATTTTGGTTGTGTTTTTGTACTGTTCATGTAAATGCTTGCATTTCTTTTCAAGAAGGTGGCAAAATCTGTGTTGGGAATACAAAGTGTTGTGATTTGTAATGCCTGTTCCAGCAGTCATTGCAGAAACAACCTATTGGTCCAAAATATCATGCAGAATAGCACATATGCATATGCCATATATATGTATGTGTATTGTCATATTTTGTCTCTAATCAAAACCTGTTAGAGGACAAATGCAATAACACTGTCTAGAGATGTGAGATCAACCTCTAATCTCTCTGTCTCATGAATATCTAAAATGGAAATTTTCTAAGATCTCAGCCAAGGTTGGAAAATTCACTGCTGCAGAAGATGAGAATAACCACAATCTGAACCACTTTCTCACTCACTTACAAAATTCTCATCTTTGATTCATTTTTTACTCAGTGAAGTTTTCAAGAACAGACAAAATGGTTCAGCTGATTCATCTTCAAGTAGGGAGGAAAGTAAGAGTAGAATGTTGCTATTTCTCTTTTTTAATATTTTGCTATTATAGTTAACAGTTGCCTAGGAAAATAAATAACTAACTAAAGAATTAGATAAGAATAAATGAAAGAAACACTTCAAATTGCACACTACCAGTTTATGAAATTAAATACCTCTGGGTATAATGCACTCAAATATTGTGTAGAAAAACAAAAGGGACCCAGACAATAATGACTCAATATATCTATTAAGATAATCAAATCCTGTACTTTGGATGCACACTGATCACTCCACTGCAGACATTACTTCCTTTTTCTAATATTATAGAATTTTCTATGTGGACTTGGGATATTTTTCATATACCTTTTAAAATATTATGACTGGAGGAGAACCAGATACATTAATGCAAAATACAAAAAAAGTAACATAAAATATAGATGACATTTGAAACAATGTTTACCAAAATTTAAGAAAGTGTAAAAGGATATCCAAGAAAACTGGTGTGTTCTTTATTGGTACTTTTGTGATCACCTAATGTAAGATACATCCCAAATTCTAAGAAAATACTTTAGAATAAAAATAATTACAGACACAACAACAATCATAATTTGTATCTGACTTCAGAGTACTATTTTCTCAGCAAAAGGAAAGGTGAATTGCATCTCCAAGGATCATGACTGTAGATAAAACAACATGAATGTACTCTGGAGTGAAAAAAGCTATAAAAAATTAAGATTACCACTGTCTGCTAAGGAAGGTATATAACGTATATAGTTGGGACACACCAATATACTCACGATTTATGTTCCCTCCTCCATGAGATCAAAGGGACAGAAAATTTTATAAGCATTTCAGACACCATCTTTAAATAAAATGGCTGTATTTCTTCACTATTCATATTGGAAAATAGTTGTAGATTACCACTTTCTTGTGTGAAGAAACACTAATTTCTAGTTCATAAATGTGTCTTTTTCTCTTTAATGTCATGCTTTTTTTTATTATATATATGTTTCAGTGTGTGTCTATAAATAATATAACTTAAAATACAGTTAATTTCTGGAGGTTACTTCTCAAGATATTTATAAAGAGCAATAATATCTTCAAGCATACTTTACTAACTTTAGTCATTATTCTAAAGTCTAACATATTCATTTACGCAAAAGCCAATCCATTCCAGTTTCCTCCACTGCACATTTTTTAAGTTCTTATGATGCTCTGAAGCATCAAACAAGCTGCCACTCTCCAGAACCTGAAACTTAAACTGAAAGTTGTTAACAACCCAAAAGGTTTTCCAGAGCCATTTGAAGCTTTCCCCTTATCACTATTATTCAGCTGCAGAGTTGATAGGAACTTGTAGAAGTTGCAATTGTGCAAGCTAAGCAAGGTTACTTTAAACTTCATTATCTTCACACCTTCTAAAAACAGGGGAATGTAAAGTTATTCAACATCCAAAGCATTGTATTGTCATGGTCTATAAATGTGTTTGCTGGCTGCCTACTGTACTTTCTTTATCTGACCTTGCTCATTCAAAGATGCACTTGTTATAGTATGTCAGTCACTAATGAGGCCTAAGTAATTGAGCCTGATTGAACTGGCAAGATGCTGCCTAATTATAATGATAAATGGAACTGGATGATCAACTGTGGAGGGTGAATGGCGTGGAGAACATTAAAGCAAGGTCACTCTGTGAAGGAGAATCACTTTTTTTTTTTTAAATTATTCCCTCTCTTTCCTATGGTCCTCCAATTTCAAACTCTTCCTACTTCATCCTACTACATAGAAAGGCATTCAGTGTTTAACTTTACTGGGACTGTTTAGGACAACAGCACTGTAGATCAGTGCAGCAGTGATCACTTCCATATTTGAAAATGCATATGGAAAGTACTTAAAAGACATATGATGGAAAGGTTAACAGATTTAAATGTTCACCATTACTGGATAATACCATCGACACATTGTCCCAGAGAGAAAAACTGATTCGTTTTAGATCAGATGAATGAGTTCTAATTTATTTTTAAAGAAATATTTTATTAATTCCACCAGCTCTTTATATTATTTGACTCACTTCAAATCTGTGACCAGAAAGAAACTCTCAAAGATCTCTTTGGAAAAGACCCATTTTGTGAAGTGAGTTATTGTTGTTTCATCTCAAAAAGAACCTGAAATGTTCTCATAAGGAGTCATAGTTTAAACTGGTTTTTTGAGCAAATGTCGCAGTTTGTGTTCCATGAGCTGGTGGCTGTTCTGAATACAAGGAAGACAAGGAGTTACCCGGAGAGAACTGGCATAAATTTACCAAGGACAGGTTATGCCTTACCAATCAGATTGCTTTTTGTAATTAGATTAATCTCTCTGTGGACCAGGGGAGAACAGTGGATTTTGTAAATTGAGTCTAGGAAGGCCTTTGAACGGGTAACCAGTAATGTCTTGCTAGACAGGTGGTGAGATATGGATCAGAGAACAATGAGGTGGGTGGAGAATGGGAGGGACAGCCAGACTAAAATTGTTGCAAACAGGGTCAGAAAATACGACTGCTCTTTGGTTATTAATGCTGTCCTTCAGGCATGAATAGTGGGACCAGTACAGTTTGCTGCAGGTGTACGTCTTCATCCCTTTTTCTGACCTTGTTTCCCCACAAGGACCTCAGACCTCATTAGCAGCTCTGCTTTAAGTGACGTATTTGGCCACGTCTCCTGATTCATCACTGTGTTGCAAGCTGACAGTAAACTCCCTTAGCAGCAGCTGGATCTACCTACTGTGTTCAGACCATGTGAGATGATGCCAACTGGTGAGGAACTGAGCTAGAGTCACCCTTGGCTTCCATATTTCCTCCCTCATAGACAAGGCCTGCTCCAGCTGCCTTCTGACAGAAAGAAGTCTACTGAAGTTCAACAAAAGAAAAGGCAAAATCCTTCACTTTGGACAGAATAATACCCTTCTCAGAGACCGTGAGCTGAATGAGTAGAAAGCAGTATTATAGGAAAGAACCTGAGAGTCCTGATGGACAAACTGAAGGTTAAGTCAGAGTGCCTTTGCAACAAAGCAGCTCAACTAGATATTGGATGGTATTAGCATGAGCTATAAAGTTAAGTGATCCTTCCTCTCTATTGGGTACCTGTGACACCACAACTGGAGCACTGTATCCAGTTTGGGCACTCCACCAGAAAGAGACAGTGAAATTCTGGAAGAATCAAAGAATATGCTGAGTTGGAAGGAACCCATGTCACTGGACATACAGATACACAACTATCTGGAAAAAAACCTAAACCAAACAACAAGAAACACTTGCAAAAATCATCCTTTTTACATAAGAAAAGTGGTAGATGGAAGGGTTGTATGCTCTTTTTTTCCCCCATCTCTTTCCAATGTAATTGTAAGAAATTGAACAAATAGTTCGTGTATGTTTCTAATAGAAGTTGAGAAAAGCTAGGGAGGAGAACCACACTTAAGCCACTTATCATCATGTCGAACTATTCTCATCAGAGTTTTGTGTGCTAAGTGAAGTCAAGAAGCAGGGCAGAAAATTATGTCAATGGCAGTTGGAGGCCGCTTAAATGAAAATCATTGAAGTTGAGGTTCAAAAATTCCAAGGTTTACTGAATTTCTGTGGGTAGGCTTATTTTATAATTGCAGATCACATTTAGAAGAACAGAACTAATTAGAATTGATTTAAATGTGTTTAGCCTTAATCAAAAGTAAGATTTTCCTATGTTAATTCAAGATGACTGTGTGTTAATATATAGTTTCACTTTAAGTAGATGTTGTGTAGAACTAAAATCTGATATCCATATGTCTTTCTTCTGTGTACTAACCTTCATGGTTTTTTTTCTATTAAATGCTAAAATAAATTCTAAACAATCAAATTACTTTTGATCTTGAGGCATTTGAATTAATTTGTAAATATTTTATTTCAGAACTGATCTTAGTACAAATAAAGAAAAGAATAAAATGGCAAAATTCCCCAGAGACCATATAGCTTTTTGAGTGGCTATATTCGTTAGCCTAATGTTTGTCATCCACTACAGCTATGATATGTATATAAGCTCTAAAGCTTTTAAATTATTACAGATATGTGAATAATAGTAATAGGTATTATTAATTAAATTTCTAATTAGTATTCATAAGTTCTTGTATTTTTCATTAGTATTATGGACTTTTGATTTACATAGTAATGTTATTATGTCTCCTAATTAGACAGCACATAAATACTGTTCAGGACTGATGATAGGAATGGTTCACTACCTTCTTATTTCTGAATTCCAGGGTAGCTAATAATCTGCAACTTTTACAATCTGGAAGTCTTGAATGCAGCCAATAACTTTATGGATGTAACTAAACTCTGTTTGCTAAATTTCAAAAGATTTAAGAGCTGATCTAAATACTATTGCAATACTCTATTTTTACTGGAAAGCAAAACTTATTCTTGTGGAGCTGTGTCTTGCTTTTTTTTCTGACTAATAAAAATGAGGAAGACAGAGACAGGTTGTGGCATCTATTCAGAAGATAAACTAGATTTCTCTGATTAGTGTGCAAGGATATGAATACCATACTTCACCAGTGAGAGTTAACAGGTCAGTAATGAATGTTGAATACTGTCATTTAACAGCTGGGATGTAAATATATGGTAAGTAAAGAATTCGTAGTCATTCGGAAGTAGAGCAGTCTATCATTGAAGTTTCCAAGAATAAATCAACATAATGTAGCTGATTTAAGAATTCACTTTTTAAGCATGTAGGGCTCTTATGTATGTAATTACCTGATCAAGCAGCCAATCATCTGACCACTGCTGTCCATGAAAAGGAGCATACCTACATATTACATTTTTCATAAGATGTCGAAGAGAAAGTCTGGGTCAGCTGGCATGCCTTGACCACATACATGGTTACAATATCATACAGACTTGATATGAAGGAGGAATTAAGCTCTTCATGTGTAAGACACATAAATTGAAATGCCTATGTGGAAGTAACTCCACACAGAGTAGACATCCAATACTGGATCATAATCGCTAGAGGATTTGCCAACACATTCAAAGCTCTTGTATTCTGATAAGCAACTCCTAATACTCCATGCATAATAATTACTTAAACCTGCCTAGACAGATTCTAGGCACTGAAGTCACCTGGCAGTAACTGGCATGTCTTTATGCCAGTTAAATGTCCCGTATTTTAACCTACAAATTGTCTACTGTAATGGTACCTCTATCATGTTAATAGCTAGACCATCCTGTGAATTGTCCAAGATTAATAATGGATGTATTGAGTCAAATTAATTACAGGAAATGTACTAAGTGTTTGCTGTTGTAGAAACTTGCTTTCCATTGGCAGGAGCATATCCAAACCTGGCTGAATTTCTTGTTGTACAACTGAATTGCCCTATGGAGTCCATCAGACTTTGAATGTCTAAAGGTTCCATTGCCTTTAATAGAAGTCTAGGAACTGAGACGATATGCAGATGCCTAATCTGGTTTAGAAATTTACCCTAGATGCTGGAAATTTTGTTTGTTTATGAGAATAAAATGATCTCTTAAATTTAAATTAAAGTTATTTATTAAGGCTGTATTATATCATTAATGTTTCATTCTTATACAGTTTTGGTTTTATCTCTTACAGTAATTTTAACATTAATAAATTTGTCTGATTTAGAAACGTGGACTGTGCCAAACAGCAATAAATTTGGGCAGCTCATGAGACAAAATATTGAAGTAAGTTAATGAAAGGAGAAAAAAAGGCTATTGGGATGAAAGTATGCACATGTATACATACACAGCATATATATTTTTTGAGGTAAGGGTTTAACTTTGCAACAAGAATATGTGTTATCTACATAAAAAAACACGGAGCAAAGAGAACTTTTCATTTATGATTTTCAGAAAAAGAAAACTGAAATAAAGTTTAGTTAGAAACTGAAAGAAACTTCAATCCAGGAACTGATAGAGTATGGCTAAATGCTTGTGTCTCTGTAGAACCCTATCAGAGTTAATAGAGCTCCATGTAGCTAAAATAATCTGGCTGAAAGCGGTCAGTTTCTGGGTTATGGATAGAAAGAGGACTATTCTATGTTATTTCAAAAGATGTGATGAGTATGTGGTGAGGGAGAAGTTACACTGGTTGGAGAAGCTGTTCTGAAAATACTAACCCCAAAAAAGTCCAATAGATATTAATCAATAATAGGTATCCAGGGAATTAAAAATTATGCAACTGAGAAGATACAGATGTTTTCTGTGGGAAAAGAAAAATAGCTGAGGCAGAAAAAAATCTAATAGTAAAATAACACTTGTTAGTTGTTTGAATTAGTCCTATAGAATCACTTTGAGAAAATTCAGTGAGAAAATGTTCTGAGTTGCTATCCATCACTTCTGTCAACATTATTAGCAGCTTCCAAGGAACTCTGAAGAAAACTGCTTGTAATGAAGTTAATAATATATATATTTTATCAGTAAAGGTTACATCTGTCTAGCATTTTAATTTTTCCACCTCTTACTAATGCGGTGGTTAGAATTATGGTAAAAATCATTAGATCAGGTATGACTCATCCATTACAGCCTGGAGAAAAGTCAATATTGACACTCCCAATGATCTCATATGCACCTTTCATGTATAATTGGTTTCTGCTATTATGTATCTGTAATCCACACTTTCCAGGGAGGAACCTCCTGTGAGGTTAAGTTCAATAATCTTCACAAGAAAAGAAAATTAGTGGACCTGAATATTCTTAATAAATTTTAGATTAGCAGACAAGATGACATTTAAGCACAAGATGTGAGCAGTGATTAAAAGAAAATTATGAAGAAAGGATCATGCTGTGGTTTCACAATTGTCTCATCTTTTCAACAGTTTAGGTTTTTATAATGATCCTTGGATACTTGTTTCAGCTACTCTGGGCAAAAGAATCCCAGTGGCAAAGATTTTCTTATACCAAAGTTAATGGTTTCAATTCTTCACCCACTTCTTTACTAATCTTGGACTAACATTTTTGCAAAGTAAGTATAAAGCTGAGTGTTTTGCAGACAATTCTGTATGTAGTGCTGTTCTCTGACCTTATCCTCTCCTTGTTTATGGCAATATAATGTATATGACACAGGGAAGTTCAAAATCCTGAGGGAAGTGAGGAAGGCAAGAAGCAGAATATAGACCCTGAACTTCACTGGAACAAACTTTGGCTTATTCAGAAGTGGTAGAAGTGATCCTGCAGGATGCAGCTGTGAAGGGTAGAAGAGTTTAAGAGTACTGTCAGATCTTTGAGAACAACCTCCAAGCACAAGAATGATGTGTTCTCACTCAGAAAAACAAGTAGACTTATGATGAATAAACAGCATACTCATAATTAAGCTCCAGGAGGAAAAAAAAAAAAGAGACAGATACAGCAAGTAGAAACAAGGACAGAGTAGGTATAGCGGAGGAGGAATACAGAAACATTACCTGGGCACACAGGAATGTTGATGGAAAAGTAAAAGCTCAACTATAGTTGAAATTGGCACGCTATGTCCAGGATAACAAGAAGAGCTTTTGTGACTACACAGACAGTAAATGAACCAACAATGAAAAATTGACCCACTGCTGAAGGAGGTGAGCAATCTAGTGACAGTGAATACAAGATGAGGATGAGGTACTCAATGCCTTCATCGATTTTCACCAAGAAGGTCTCTCAGGTCTCTAGAGGCAAGGTTGCAGAAGGAGAGAAACTATAAGCAGTACGTGAGAGCTGGAGCCAGGGATTTTTTGAGAGAACTTGATTCCCACTAATTCACGGGACCAGATGTGTTGCACACGAGGGTATTGGGAGAGCAGCAGTAGGAGGCGAATACTTTAACCATCTTCCTACAGTCTGAGGACAATTCAAATAACTGAGCTTGTCAACCTCACTTTAACTGCTGTGAAAATCATGGAACAACTCTTCTTGGAAAAATTTTTTCATGCATGAAGAAATTGACTTGAAAAACTAACATGGACTGACTTATAGTAAGTTGTGTCTGTGGAGTAAGTGTTGACTTTCCCTTAGTCATAGATAGGGAAATTATTTTGACTTTAGTGAGATTTTCAACATTGTCTTCTCTAACACCCTTGTCTCCAGGTTTGGACCTTATAATACAGATGAATGTATTACAAGATGAGTGAAAAATGTTCTGGATTGCTTGATTCAGTGGGTTGTAGTTAATAGATTGAAATCTCCCTGACAGCAAGTTACAAGCAGAATTCTTCAGAATTCTTTCCTGGGACCTGTTAGTCTTGTTTAACATCTTTATCAGTTACCTGGAGGCAAAGAAGCACACTCTTCTGTCAAGTTAGAAGATGACACAATGTCGAAAGACCAGTCTATATGTTTAAGGGAAGGTCTGCAGTTCAGAGACTTAGGTTGAAGGCATGCGCTAATAAGGAACCTAATTAAATTCATCAAAGTCTTGCACTAGGGATGGACCAACTTCAACAAGAGTACAGTGTGGGTAAATTACTCTGACTGACTGACTGATTGGGTAAGTATCTCTGAGGAAAGGACTTGGGAGTCCTGGTGAACTGCCATGGATTACCTCGAGTCCCTTGAAAGTCATAGCAGGTGGTAAGGTTATGACTCCTGACAGTGGGAAACTACCACTGGTTTTCTCACAGTTAAACTAAAATAAGCTTTTATAATATTACCTGTATATCATGTATATAATTAGAAATAATTGAAGAAAGTAGATAAAAGAAATGCTCTGTTCTAGAAACAGACATTAAACACCCCTGCAATGAAACAAAGATGGTATTTCATCCTCACTTCAATACAAAGTATGCAGAAAAATATATCTGCCTGTTTGTCATTCCATGAAATGGTTACGTCTTTGCTTCATGCTCACTAGAGATGTGCAAAGCGGTTTTGTTCAGGTATTGTGCAGGCATACTTCTACTTCCTGTTTCCCTGAGTTAAGATCATACTTGCAATCATTACAGATTTTCTTGTTTGATGGGATTTATAGATTGAACATATTCATTTGATTCTCTGATTCATCTCCCTTTACTGGCCTCCTTGTCTGTTCCTTACATCATCCTTTATATCTACATTTTTAGTGAAAATATTAACTGCCTGGAATCTCAGGTCAGTGATCTCATTTTTAATGACTGTTTCTACACATTTCAAAAAAACTCAAACCCCAGAAATCCATAATGCAACCTGTTAGATGCCACAGCGTGGTCCAAGTCAGCATGATCTGTGTAAGAGTATGGAGGTCTTGCATTCATTGAAGTGCCTGTATTAAAAAACAGAGGAAGTTTTATGTCTCAGGTTTCCAGGTAATTAGGTGTCAAAGTCTCTTGTCAGCCTGGACTTCTGTGGAGGGCATATTCCTACTGCCAGAGAGACAGAGGACTTGCAGATTTCATGCTCATATGTCAAATATATTTGAAAGTAAACTTGGAGTAAGTAACCTTTCCTCTCTCTGTCTACAGTTTCTATAGTACAGATTTTCCCCCCCCACACACACTTCTTAAGTCTGTTATCCCAGAGACACACCCCTGCCACTGATGGATTAGGGCTTGAACTTGGCCAGCAGTGTGTCCATCTTGGAGCTGGCTGTCATTGGCTCTGTTGGACATGGGGGAAGCTTCTGGCAGCTCCTCACAGAAGCCTCACTTATAGCTCTCCTGCTTCCAAAGCTCTCCTGCTTGCCACGTAAACCCAGTAAAGACAAATATAATATACTCAACCTCCTTGTAAGTATCTTTGCAGCAGAGACCAGTTTTGATACAGATTGTTTGCCCTGAAGGGTTTAGAATCGAATTTGACCATGTAAAGGATAAAAGAGTAGAGAGGAGGAAGGAAAGAGGAGGAAAACAAAAAGAGATCAATAACATCAATGTCCCCAAGAAGTAAACAGCTGATTCTGGTCAGACTTCCAGAAGGAATACACTTGATTATGAAATGCAGTAATACTGAATAGATTAGTTGTGACTGATCTCATGATAGTCCAATAGTATTATGAACGAGATTTTCAGAATTACTTTACAGAAGGGTAGGTGGGTGGATTGCGATCACATAAAGCATGCTGTTAGCCCCTGAACATGCATACTCACTGTAGAAACAGGACGTTTGTTTTGGTGTTTTTCTCACTACCTGCTTAAAATTATATCTTGTAGTGAAGGAGGAACAGTTGCTTTAGACACTACCAGTTTCTTTACAGTTGCATCTAATTTCCTACAGAACTTTAGTCTGATATAAAAGCTGATAAAAGCATATAGGTTTGCTGTTGAATAAAAAGGGAAAACATCAGGGGCAAAAATGAAATAATTCCATTGCCTTGTATGAGAAAATACAGGAAGATTTTTCTTAAAGAGGAAGCTTTTCTTGGCACAGCTTTTACAAATTTTTGTATATAAATTGCTACTTATGAGTCTGACTCAATAATATTGTAAATGGCAAACATTAATATAGGTCTCTTAGTATGGATTCAGAAATGCTGCAGAGGCATCCTACTGTGGAGTGAGACAAGCTTACCTTTCTTTTTCAGCTTTCTTCAAAAAGCATTGGTGGGCTAATCTGCTCTTGTCGTTTTTTGTACAGGTCAATATCTGTTTCTCTCTTCTATTCCAATTTTGTGCTGAAATGTTTTCTGACAAGTGCAGGAGATGTAAAGTATGTGTAAAATCAGGTAGACGATGTACTCTGAGGGATAGTCGACATTATATTCTGGCTAAGAAATATGATTGTGTGCCTATGTCTGATCTAATTGGGTTAGAACTGCCTCATAACGTGACAGTGCAAAAGTCTGATATTGGTGACTGTGGAACAGCACAGCATCATGTACTGAGAAATACATGACTTTTGAGAGTCATGTGTGGAAAGGAATTGCAACAGAAATGAATCTGCTTCCCTATGAAAATTCACAGCTGAATTAATACAAAATTTTCACAGTTCAAGTTACATACAAGCAGTAGACTACACCTTTAGTTGCAAAGATGTGGACTTTACTCTCACGTGGCATGCTAATAGAAATTTTAAACATACTGAGAATGCCAATACCCTGTGTTTTTAAGAATCCAGAAAAAAGGTTTGAGGCATTAGGCAGTTTGCCTTATACTAATTTGCCAATGTTTTTTTCCTAACATAAGTACTTCAAGGTACAAGTATTGTCCCATGAACGTTTGTTTTTTGACACGTTAAGGCTGTGAATGTCTTGTTAAGACATTACAATGAATAGTCATGAGCAGTGCTCTACATCTAGCCTCAGACAGAAAGGGCATGTTAGGCATGTGGAATGAGTACTAAGAATCCTTGAAAGTGGAAACTGCCTTAATTTACAGTGGAAGCAAGTATAAATGCAATCAATCTATGGTATGACATGTGCAGCTTTACTTATTCAGGCCATTGCTAGAGGAAGAGGAAACTGTGTGAAACTGATAGAGCTTGCACTACCTGAGCAGTTTTGCATATTTTCTACATCAGTAGTTACAGGTTCTACCGGACCATAGTTTGCCTGGGTATAATTTGATCACTGATGTCAATGGGAGGAGCATCTGTGTAAGTGTTGGGTTTTGGTGCATTACTGAATATCTCTGCATCTCTGACATAGATAAATTAATTTGTTCAGGTGGTGCAAGGGGAAGGTTTAAAGACTTCTGTGTAGTAGTGCACCAAGAAACATTTTTGTAACAATTAACACCAAATCTTCACCAAAATGAAGATTTTCCTCTTAGTACAAAATGAGAAAATAGGTAAAGAGGTAGTAAGTCATCTGAGTAAAATGGGAATATGGGAAATCAGAGCTAGTTTTGCTCTCTCTCTCATCTTTTTGCCTTTGAAACTTTTTCTGTCATCTGAAAAGGCAGGCAGACAGAGAGAAGGAAAAGGAAAAAAAAAACAAGCCCCAAAGCTTTAATAAAGCATTACATTTGACAGAGCAGAGAGACAGCTAGTGAAGAGAGGAGACATCTTTGGCAAAGTGACATTGAGAGCGTTCAGAGATGCTTGCTGTGTTCATGCTGTAGAAATCCTTTATGTGTTCAATAATCTACAGCTGTAGCCTTGAAGGTTTATTTCTCTATCACCTTTCCCCTTCTTGACACCTTAGTTCTCAATATACCTGAAACCCAGCAAAATGAGCTGGAAAGCTCTTAGCTGTTTTTCATACAATCTAGTGACTGGATAGAGAAATAAAGAATGTTTGGGATTTTTTGTTCTTCTTGTTCTGTATTTTCCTCCTTTATGTGACTTTTAGTACTTGGTTGGTTGGGTTTTACTTGTTTCCAAGAAAAAGCTGTTTTACACCTTCAGACTACTGCTACTACCAGTGAGCATCAACAGTAATGGACTTCATGTATAATTCATGCAATCAAAACTTTGCAACTGTGCAAAATTGTGTACCCCACAGCCTGTGCCTTCAAATCGGCTTCCATAAACTGTCAGAAGTTACAGCAGTGGGGCTCACTGAGTGGTCATAAACAGAAACAGTAATGAAGCTGCCTGAACAGCACCATAGAGAGTCATTTAATCAGCCTCAGTTTTTAATTTTGGTCGGCTGACAGGTGGTCAAAATACAGAAACACTGAAAGGAAAGAAGAAAACCTGATTCAGTTATTGCTAAACAGAATAGGGAACACATGAAGAGATTTTTATCAAGGTTTTACTTTTGATGGCCAAAATTAAAGATTACTTTGAAAACACCTAAGCATTTGTAGTATTAAATATTGAAAATACACTATCCAGCTTAATAATTATGGAATTAGATATGAATTACTGAAGTAAATTCCTTCGAGGCATAGTGACCAGGGAGGTGTGTTATCTCAAATTTACATATGTCTTAGAGTTTTTTAATAAGATTTAAAAATAGTATCAAATTCCCAACTCCCCAGATAATACTCATGCTCCTTTTTTTTCTTCTTTTCCCCATTTACACTGATTTGATCTAATCACTGTTTTCCTGAATTTAGGCAGAACTGATTGTGTTGCCCCAAGAGACAAGAGTAGAAAGAGAGATTTGTGGAATCTAAATACATTTTGTTTTATTAAATACACCAACTGAAAAATCAGATGCTGAAGTCAGTAAAGCTGTTGCCATTGAGCCCAGTGACAGTGGAGCCTCACCCGAGTTAAACTTAAGCACAGTAAAAGTCTGTAGAGAGTGACATAATTGTTCTGTCCACAGCTGGAAAATGGGTGCCTTTCCTCCACACAATCTGAGCATACCTTCTGTTTCTTGAACATTCTTTATCATTTGGGGACAAATATGTCTGCTATCCACATACATCGATAATCTCTGCTTCTTCCTTTCAAAATTCCTGATACTGATATTACACAGGGGTGTGAAAGGTTAATCATGCTTCTGTAGAAACATCTGTGATTTTATAATTTTGAGATGTGTCAGCATTCGGTGTTGCTGAGTGGCCCCTAGATTTAAGACTTACTAAGAATGAATTACTTTCTTTGAATCACTTTTCTCTTTCTGTCATGCCTCCCTTTTATGATCAAACCTATAAAGTCTCCAGTTTTTCAGTCTCACAGTTTGTATTGTTATCCTTGTGCCTGCATCATCCATGATGCTAAAAGAAGCACCTCTAATTCATATTATTGGGAATTATGATAGCTCTGAAGCTACTTTACATGGGAAACTGAATATAAACTAAAAATCTAAAAACACTGGGCATTCAGATTACATTGTAATTGAGAGTGTGTAACACTATCTTGTAAAAATAAAACAGGAGCTTAGAATCTACTTAATCAAGTAAACAGTGTCCACAAAAAGATTTAGTAGTTTAATTTATCTTCTTCAAAAGTTCATGGCAAAAGTTTCCTTTTTAAGCCTACACAGGTTCCCATACCTTATTGATGTCCCATGTTTTCATCATCATTCACATCTTAACAGATGGATAGTTGTATTTCCTTGTCTTCAGCTTATGGATAGAACCAGTGTAATGCTGCGTGGAATGGAAAAAGAAAAGCTAAAGTAGTAACAACATATAGGAAGGTAATATGTTTGGGATCAGGAACAAACCCTATAAAATTCTACTCAGAAGGACATAAAAGTACAGAAGTAAATTTCTGTCCATGGCTGCTGTTTGATCCTTTCAAACTATACCCGAATATAACAAAATCCCCTTGCAAATCTGAGGCAGAAACAGCAGATGCTACACTTCCAATTCTACATCTGAATCTTATATCATGGATGACAACATTTAACTACCCTTTATATTTTCTCTTTGCCATGAGTGAAATCCGTGAGACTTTGTCCGGTCTCTTAATTTCATTCATGCACTGGGTCATTCATTCCTCTAATGTTGCTACATCTGATTCAAGGAACCTATAAAACATAGAGTCACTTTTATTTCAAGTATGTTTTATCTTATGAACATTCCTAACAACCTTCTATATACAATGACCAAAATGAGATCAGACCTGGTGATATTAAGGTAAATAAATCAGTTGAGCAGAAGCACATTGAACCAAGATACTGTTGGGAAGGGTATAAACAGAAATAACTCAGGAATAATGCCTTAACTTCTACTAGTATCAACAGACACAATGAGAAAACATGTAATGTACAAAACAAACCCTTCAACATATATACATTATTTTGTTCACCTGTTTCTAAAGAAATCAGTATGTCTCCTGTACTGAGTGTGCTTTGAAATACGGTAGTTCAGAGTCTTGAAAATTTAAAACATCACATAAATTTCTGTTCCACTTTTTAATAAACTGCCTCATTAATTACATAAGAGAGCAAACAACAGTTTTGTGTGAGCTGATAATTAGATAGTGTTAATCTTGGTGCATATGCTATATGGAAGAGTTTCTATGAGACACTGCTCACTTTTCTCCTTTCTCCCAGCTTATTAAGTTCTGACTGTACACAAAATAGGCTAAAGAAAATTTTAACAATTATAAGTACAGTCAAAATACAGCAAATATACAAAATTCCATTGCAGAAATATCTTTGAATTTTCCCCCACTTTCTTTCACATTTTCATCTTCAATTTTGCCTCATCAGTTAAAGTTACAGCTAGACAAGGGCTGTGTCTACAGTGATAAAAGTAGGAGAATTTCCAGGATATATCAGCACCAGAACCAGAAGTACACTGACAACTGTGCACCTTGCCGCTGTGTGACAAGTGTCTAAGAGAAGAAAGGAGCTGCAAAGTACCCTATATTTGTTCCCCTTACAGTTTTGTCTCAGGCTGTCAGTTGACTGAGATACGCTTGGAGACAAGATGAAAAACTTTGAAGACATCTAGAACGGGATAGGAAATGCAACATTCTGTTCAGAAGTGTCCTATGATAAATCCATAATTTGAATCCATAGAACATTTATTTGAAGGAATAATAGAAAATGACAACCTGCAAGCTGCCAAACTGAAGAAAACAATCTAACTGCAAGCTGTTGAGATCCTGTATCTTCTCTACAAAGGAGAATACAAAATTACTGTAAAAAACCCCAAACAAGCCAAAACCACAAAAAACCCCCCAAACCCCCTGAATATTATGAGCTCTCCTGTAGATCTTCTGTTCCCACTGTGTCTGCAGGTCCAAGAGATGGCAGCAATAGCCACATATACCTTCTCTGTCTTTGGTAAGGTGGCTAGACAGATTGAAGCACCACAACGGCTTCATGACAGACTATAAGGCCATAAGGAACTGTGAGCTGTGGAGGCTGAACCGGCCGTCTCGAAGCCTTGTACTAATTGTGGAGGGCAGCTTGAGCTGGAGGTTCTCTACCTTTGTAAAACATTTAGTTTTGTTACAAAGCCCTGGCAGCTGTAAGGCAGAACTGTGATTGCCAAACAACACTATTGAGAAAGAGAATCTGATCCCAATCCTTAGGATTTCTTAGTATTTTTGCACTGTGTATCTTTGTAATTTTTCCCACATTAATTTATAAAGAAACACCCCATCCATATTCTTCTGGTGATTAATTTCATGACACAGTGGCAATTTTGGAATTAATCTAAACTTCTTTAGGTGAAGTATTAGAGAATTACAGTGTTTCAAAGAAAATTTTTCTTTCACTCATCATTTCCATCTTGGCAGTGTAAAAGTTGCACATGTAGGATCTTCTTGGATGGGTCCTCCTGATACGTAACCAATGAGTGTTTATCTCCATCACCAACAAACAGCCTCTCCTGCAGTTCAGAATAAATTGTTGTGACTGGAAAGCTAAATATGCTTACTCTCTGGTTCTTCAATGCAATTAATTTTTGTTTCACATATTGCCCTATGAAAGTGTGTTTCCTCTGTAACTCCATTCTGACTTCAGTTAAAATGAGTTTCTATATTTTACATGCCTTTACATTTTGCACTTCAGTTTTCAACCCTCTAACTGCTAGACACAGCTATGTTGGTACTGCAGGGAGAATGTTCTCATTCACTGATTTTTCTAACCTATGACTTTCTACATTGCTAATATTTAATTTCTTTCTCTGTAAGTTGCTTTTTGGTTCCTCAGTATATAGAAAGGCATAAAACAAAACCAAACCCTGACCCCAAAAACCTATGTAATAGGCGCATATGCATGCACAGACACTGACTTTACAAGACATACATAGTGTCTGTATATCTGAAGCAGACCTGGCTCCTGTAGTTCTCAGAAATAAGAAATTGTTTGTTGTTTCTAGGACTGTGCTTTCTCTTGCCTTTTATGTGTGAACTGGTAAAGTATTTTCTATCACACCATAAGAATTAAGGTTGCGAAAGTCAAAAATACATGCCTTAATCCCTACCAGAATAAGTCCCTTTTATGCCACTTCATGTTTTATACAAATTAGGGCTTTCCTTAATTTTCTGTTGGTAGAATGTATTAAGCTTTAATGGACCCAAACAAGAATTGAATTGTAAACATTTAGAACTACCCTCATAATTTTATGGACTACTGAAAAAAGAATAAGAAAAGAGAACATGGGGTAAAGGGTGGCAGGATTAGAGGGGAATAAGTTTTCTAAGATGCTTTACAGAAAATATTCTGAAAATCTTGATTATAGATATACAGTTCTCAAATTATATCCCGTGGGACATTTTCAGCATGATTGCAGGACAAATTCCTACATAAATGCTACTATGGCAATTGAAGCAAATTCTATAAAAAATTCTCTTCCTCCAGATAAGACTATCATATTCTGTATGTTCACATTTAATGTCCACTTACCTTACTAGAGATATCTATTAGTAGTAAAAAAAGCATTTAAATATCTAATTGAAAATCTTAAGGGAGAAGATAAAGTATAATGATTCGCAAAAAGGTACACACCTACGAAAAAGTCTTGCTGGGGACTTTATTGCTATTTCATTAAAGTCACTGGAGCTTTGTAATTATCTCTAGTGTGTATAATAGATGAATTCCTCATTTCATAAAGGGCATATATGTTTACTATATTTTGCAACTATATTCTCTCATTTACAATTTAATTTTTAACCACTGAAATACCTGACTATCTAAGAGGTTTTTTTAATAAGGTTTCTTTAAATGAAAAAGAAAAGCAGGATCCTGGTTACCTGTGCATCATTAAATTTTAAAATTACTCTATGTAAAATTAGCACTATAGACTATGATTTATCCTGTCTCTTAGTGTCCTCTGATTTCAATTGGAAAGGACATTATTCTGTGTTTATAGATGCAAAAAATTCATAACATTGCTGTTTTAAATGTTTTTGATGTTTCGATCAGACATGTTCTTTGTAAGGCACATCATTTTAATACAATTTTAAGGTTCCTCACGCAGAAAACAGTAAGTATGAGAGGATTTGAATGATTTTAATTCCTTCTACATATTCTTCATCAAGTATTCAGGGATATCCTGAGGTACCCCTATTCTGAAAAATCTTTGCTTGACTTTACTCTTATAACAAGGGGTAGCTGTTATTAACAGACTCATTTTTCGTCTGTTGGATTACTCAAAGACAGCAGAACTTTTATGCCCTCAAATATGCATAATTAAAAAATTATATTCTATGAAACAAATTAGTATTTAACATAGTCTATGGAATAAAATATGGATTAGCATCTGAACATGTCTATTTGAGACAAAGATTCTTTCACGAGGTAATATTTTCATGCCAAAAAAGGTATCTTGGACTCAATATATTTATTACCTGTGTCATGCTATAATACAGTAAACATCAATAATTTTGATTACTAATGGGAAATCATGTCATAAGCCTCCTCCATCATTTCTGGATGAGCTCGCTACATCTTGAGAAATCAGTGAGTCTGTAAATGATGTTATAGTGCAGTGGGAACACAGGTAATTTCATAATAACCTGCTTAACTTAGGTAAGAGCACATAATAGATACCAATTAGCCATATATCTGAATTTGCTTCTAAGGAGCAAGAACGAGGTACTTTGTTAGTACAATTCAAATGAAGAAAGAAAATGCGTTTTGCAAAGACATAAGTAGAAAAACCTATTAGAAGGACTCAGTGCTGCTTATGAATAGCAAACAGTGCTCTTTGTACAGCTTTCACACACAAAAAAAGAAATACAGGTCCTACTATCTCTAATATTCATCTTAACATTAAACATTGCAAAACTATGTAAAAAAGATGAAATTATAGAAACATCGTGGTAATTCACATTCGACTGAATTACAAATGGTGATTTTTCATTTAAGAACAAATCCAGAGAAAATGTCTGACCTTGATTATTATTTTATTAATGTAACACATAGAGAATATCATCTCCTTTGGTATCTATTTAAATGCAAATATTATAAATTTTTATACCATACACCTGCTAGTACACACACATACACACACACACAAACACAGAGGAGTATTGATACGCATTTTCATCACTTTTTTACACCTTAGTAAAATTCTCTTGAAAGCAAAGATATGAATGACATTACCTGTGCATTAAATTATTATTTACTGTTAGAAATAACAAGACATTTTACTCACTGTCAGAATGATATATAAAGAATAGCATGATAACAATGCATAAATATAACTTTTTAAATGATGTCTGCCTATTCAGTTTTTATTTTGTGGTCATCACATTTCAAAAATACCATTATAATTTTCACTGAATTATTCTTTTTCATCTGTTTCTGCGTAGACTAATGCAAAGTGTACATTCAGCTCCTGCTGAAGAAAGTAAAAAACCCAGACTCATAGATTAACTATATGACTCCAGTAGAGTGTGAGATAAAGGACAAGAGATGAAAGATTATACTGTGTAAAACATCATCACCAGGATGGTGAAAGGAGAATATAAGAATTTGAAAGAAGGATCCTTAATTTAGATTGAAAGGCCAATTTAGCTATATAAAATAGACTAAGATGCTGGCAAATACTCCTGAACCTGCAAAACTAGATAAAGGTGATTTATTGGTGTTTTTATAGTTTTTGAAACAGCTTGGGCATTATTATAGGGGGTAAAACAAGGAAGAAAAACAGAAGAAAATTTTGTCTGCTCTTGCAGATTCTTTAAGGGCATGTCCACCTGCTCTGGCATGGAATCCAGGGACTGCAGGTGAATATCTACTCCACTGTGGTTGCAGGGCAAAAACCCACTTCACCATAGCCTTGACCATGGACTGCAGGGGAATGTCTGCTCCAGCATGTACCTTCATCACTGACCTAGGTATCTCCAAGACTGTTTCCATCACTTTTTTATCACTCTTCTCTCTCATTACTATTGAACAGTATTTTATACACTTTATTAAACATGTTATACCAGCCATGGCTCCAGAATCACTGATGTTCTCATCTTTGGGTTCATTTTGAAGCTGGCTGGAACTGGTCGTTGGGGTCGGGGGAAAGTACTCAACCTCTTCTCACGGAAGCCACCTCTGTAGCCCTTCTGCTACCAAAGGTTTACCACACCAGTCAGTCATCACAGTGCAACATGTTGTGACATCTACAGCCTTGGGGAGATTTAGATCAAGGCCCTAACTTTATCCTATTTACCATTATGTTCTGCAACTTTAACTGAGTTAGAAAGGTGTGAAATTACTGTTACTTTATATATAGGTAGGCTTAGAATCCCTGGGCAGGTTAGAGATGGTCATTACATCCAGAGAACACAAATATTTTTCAGACTTGCAAAGACTTTTTTTTTTATCATACACAAAACTCCTTGATAAAGGATCAAGAGCTCAAGTGCCCATCTCCCTGAAAAAAAAACAAACAGAAGTTATTGCAGATTATATACC
Source organism: Manacus vitellinus (assembly GCF_001715985.3). Taxonomy (NCBI): domain Eukaryota; kingdom Metazoa; phylum Chordata; class Aves; order Passeriformes; family Pipridae; genus Manacus; species Manacus vitellinus. The sequence continues at coordinate 19,561,024 of NW_021940604.1, forward strand.
ACATTTTATAATACTCTTCAATGTCATATATGCTTCTGTTTGTATAGTCTTTAGGATGTTTATCTGTACTATACATTACTTATTTATCTTAAATTATATAAAATAATAAAAATGTGCTGCATTTAATGAACTCACCTCCAGTTGTGTACAATGCAATAGAAAACAAAAAAAGTTGTAAAAAAGATTACAGGTCCCCGCTTCTAATGAAAAATCAAGCTAGGAGGCCAGAATTGTAATAAGTAATTTACCTATCTCTGCTAGCTGTAGCTTGCAAAGCTGGAGTCTGTGTGGTAAAGCTGGGACCAATATAAAAATGCAAGATCCAGATTTTTCAGTTCTATTCTCATGCAAGTCTAAAATCTCCAGTTACAAAGTTCAGCTAATTCAATAATTATTGTCCAATAATACTGAATGTGTACATGATCAACCTGTATTGCTTTTTGATAGACAACCTCCACATGACATATTCATCTGGTAGCAGAAATACAACCCAAATCATTCAGTTCTATCTCGTTTTGCTCTAGTGTAAACATATTCAGGGATTTTTGTCTCTGCATGTGTTCTTGTAAGCCAACAATGGCTGGTTCAGTCTAATTCAATTTCTGCTTGATCACTGTCACATTAGAGTTGCAGTAGGCTTCCATAGCTGTCATTTCAATTTTGAATTTTTTTAAGTTTCACCTGCAACTACAGAACTGTTAAGGTCCCCTCTTTCCCATTTATTCTTAAACAGTGGAGCACAGAATTGGCAGGCACCCTATTACTTGAGGAAGTGACAGTACTTAAGAGCATTAAAAACTGCTATCTTGTGTCCCTTATTACTTCACAATTTAAACTCATTTTCAGGAAGAAGGGAACTGCTGTTATCTTTAAATTAAAAGAGGATCTCACTGACTGTTTACCTTGGACATAAAGTCTTTCCAAAGCAATTAGCAAGATATAAAAAATAGTATCAGAAGAAAATTCTCTGATGGAAATGCCACACATAATCTGGCTCACTTCTAAACTCTCCCTCTGTTTGATTCTCACAAAGTATAATGTGAGAAAAATGGTCATTAAACTTCTAAGAACTTGACTTCACTTAAAATGTGTGATTTTTAATTAGCAAACTAATTTTGTTTTTAAGTTTAGTATCTACAGGGAGGAGTAACTGGGTAATTAAACAAAAATATTAGTATGATTTAAACTGTACTTCTTCACTAATTTTTCATGCTAATTAATGTCTTCATGTAGCAAGTCACTTCACCTAGATAATGTGTTGTCTAACATAAATAGCCACTCTCCCTTCACTGTTATATTTAATGCACACCCTGAAGTTGAAAGATTGACTAAAGCAGAGATAAAATACAAAAAATCAAAAAGAAAAAAGTTTAAATCCCCAGGAATGAGATTCAACTCTGTATTAAGAAACGTAAATGCATTCACATATGTATAGGTTTCTATAGAACGAGAGATCTTGAACCTGACAGTTCCTCTACAGAGTTGACCATTTTCATTTGAGACATTCTCAGGTATTGGAGATGCAGGTGAAAGATATGAGCAGGAACTATGGGATTTCTACAGCTTTCTGGAGACTCGTAATTTCAAACAGCACTAAACATGAGAGAACCTTGACTTACATCCACAGTCAATGGGTCAGTAGAATTTAACTAACCAACTGAATCGTAAAAAAACATAACAAGTTGGAAGGGACATATAAGGAAAGGATCAGTACTATTGTTTTAACAAGTATCTAAGCTTTTCTATGCCTTAGACACCCTAGGGACATTTTAGTTTCTAGTGCCCTCTTCCAGAGTGTGAAGGTTTTCCACAGGACCTACTTGTGCTGTGACTACCAGCCCTGAACGGCAGTAAGAGAAACTTTAAGCAACATAAACAGTATGAGAAACCAGTGTTTATGCAAATTAAATCTGCTCTAGGTATCTTTATTGTCATAAGATGAATCATAAACTCCACTGACAGTTCTGACTAGATCTCTGTAGATGGTACTTACACACATAATGCTGATGCAGACACTTCCATTTAGACAGTTGAATTTAGTGATAAACCTGAACTGAATTCAGACCCTTCACTAAAATGGATGCCATTATGCTTGATCAAACTGAAAAGTCAATGTTTAACTATACTAATTCCCTCCTTTCATTCAATGTATTTTTAAGCCACTGTTAAGTATCTGAACAGAGACTTCTACAGATTCTTGTTTGGAATTATTTGTATTTTTGAAGACACTGTAATAGTTTTCACACTTCATCGTTTTATACATTCTCAAGTTTTAAAAAGTTGAAAAAATAAGGATCTTGGAGCAATTTAGGAGACTCTTAAAAGGAATTTGCTGTATGAAAACTCCCTGTAAAACACCCTCTGCAGAAATTCTTCACAAAAATCTGATAGGGATGTTCTCCAGTGTATGTGAACATTATAAGCACAATGAGCACAAATTGGGAACAAATAGAATTGCAGTTCCTCTTTCCTATTTATTTCTTATGAGGTCTTCAACAAGGTGGGATAAATTAATAATCCATATCTGTGAACAAGCAGGTCTCGTTCCTAAGCATTCATGATCCAGTTTCAATTGATGGGTGTGAGTATCTAACTTATCTGTCACAAAACTAATATAGCTTAAGATCAAGGCTCAGCTACATAGGACTGCAACAGAGAAAATGATTTTGATATCTAAAATCTGTTCTGTTCAGCTGTTTTGCACAGTTTAGGTGTTATGACTTTTCTCACTTCTGGTGGTGTAAGAAGCCAATTTCTGGCAAACACAGACTATAGAAATATGTTACACTCACAGTAGTCACTATGGCCAGATTAAGTATGTTAAAAGCTATTCAAATATGTCTTTCAGTTAAATGTAAAAAAGGGAAGAAATTATCTGCAGTTTCTTATACCAGTAAGGTACTCAGTAGTATATAAAAAAACCCTCCAAAACAAACCACCAAAAAAACTCATGAAGAAAACCCCAAAGAAATGAACAACAACAATAAAAAAATCCCCATAAAACAAACCTAACAATGTAAAATGACTTACTGAAACTTATAGATGAAGGAAGACTTCAAAATCCAAAACCTCTACAGTTAACAGAGATTAACAGTTTCACAATTAGACATGTGAAATAGAGTTGATGTTATGGGGGACACCTAAAGGAATATGAACCAGTCCTGTGGCTCAGTCCTGGTAGTTGATTGCTAGTAGGTTGTGTTGGGCTACACCAGGATGCTGAGCCACATAAGAACTACCATGTCCAGTGTTGAATTTCCCAGGTCATGCGCTGGATGAGGAGAAATTAAAGAGATTTCTGACAAGGGCTATCAAGTCAGTGTTTAGGGCCTCAACCATAACCTGGGAAGGTGTTGCAGCACTGGAACCGGTTGCCCCTCTTTTCTTGGAGGTTTGTTGGCCTGGGCTAGAAAAAAAAAGGGCTGAGACAGAGAGGTGTTTGTGATAGTCTTGCTTTGACTAGACAAAGCAAGAGCCTGGACTAGACAATATTAGGAGATTCCTTCGAAGCAGCATTTCTATTCTTGCATGAAATCATCAGGAATTTTTTCCTCTTCCATTTCTAGGTATTTAAATATTATGACCTGGTATTTTAGTATTTGTTTTAAATATTTATATTTGAATAAAATAAAAAATACTGAATAAATAATATTATATTGATCTATGTTACACAAATGGGGAATCTACTTTCTACAGAATAAAAAAACCCTCATGAGAATATTATTTACATTTGCCAAAACTGAGATATGTCATCATTTCTGAATGAAAATATTTTAGTTTGTAAATCTAAGCCAATATGTGTTTTTGCTTTTGCTTGCCATGAAACTAGGGTCTAGAATACTTACATAAACAATGAAATCTCACTTTTAAAAAAGGACTGGAATGAAAGTCATGAGTTCCAGCTCTAAATACAGCTATTCTGGAAGGGAATACTGCTCTACAAGTGACACAAAACTGCATGTTTGTTTCAGTCTGGTAACTGGAAAGATTTTGAATTACTAGAAACTAGTGCAAATACAAATTCTTCATTTTTTAAGACATAGAAAACTAGAAATTTAATCTGAAAAACTCATTTATGCATATATTACTTCTTTAATTAAAAAAAAAAAAACAAAAACAACAGCAAAACCCCACCAAATTTCTGACTCTGTGGACTACATTTTAATTTTACAATGACAAATCTTCCTTTAATTCCAGAAAGGTCTACTTTTAGTGTAAAAAAAAAATACTGAGCTAACAAAGAAAACTTAAAAGAAATTAAAGTTAAAACATGCCATGTCTCTTTATTAAAGTAGACATCTGAGAATGAATGACAGAACCATAAAACAGCCCAGATTGGAAGGGACTTTGAAAGATCATCTTCTCCAACCTTTCACAGGAAAGGAAGCCTAGATGACATTAACATTCTGTTCAACTGAATCTTCTTCACCTGGAAAAGTATGTTCAAACTTATTCAGCTTATTTCCAAATATACACATACACAAATATGCACATATACGTGTAGTTCTGCACACAGTACAAGAAAGACATAGTAGGTCTTGTGGAGGGCCCAAAAAAATTGATTAGGGAGCTAGAGCACTAGACATGTAATAGCAGGCTGAGAATCAGGATTGTTCAGCCTGAAAAATGTGTGCTAAAGAAAGGTCTTATTGCTCCTCAGCTACCTCATACACCTATGTTATAAATAAGTTGGAGCCAGATGCTCAGAAGTATGGAACAATTGAAAAAGAGGAAAACTCATAAGCTGCAACAAGAGAAATACCAGTGTAAGGGAAAAAAAACCCCAATACTCATCACATATGGGTAGTCAAACACTGGAATAGGTACCCAGAAAGATTCTAGAATCTTCACTCCTAGAAGTATTCAAAACTCAACTGAACAAGGGCCTGAAAAATCCATCTAATCTGGTCTCTGATTTGAGCAGCATCTTGCAACAGAGAACTTTCAACACACATTATTCTGTGTTCCAATGATTCTGGTATATAATTAATAATTTCTGAGCAACTTCCCTTCCCTTTGATGTTTCCTTTTCTTTTACCTTTTCTGTATTTTTAGCTTAGATTTTAATTTGGGGAGAGCTATGTGAACTTCACTATATTTACTCCGTTTCCATCAACTAACTAAAAAGAAGGATATTTCACAAAACAGTTCACTTTTTTAATATCCACCCTGTCAACATTGTCAGAATAAGTAAACATTCATGGTCTGTATAAATCAATGAAATTAAGTCCCAATTAGACCTAACTGACAGGTTGTGGCCTGTTTGGATCTGTAAAAGTTAAGATAACAAAATTAAGGTTAGATGCAGCAACATTTACCACATCCCACTTATTGCTGACTTTCAAAAGTCGAAGTTTCTCCAATGTGCTAAACTGATATACCTTTTAATAACTTGGATGAATATTTGTAACTGAATTATCATATTGCAGCTGGTCTGTTGGTGTTCAACAAGATATAATTCCATGTTTGTCTCTGCTTGTTTTTGGTTTTGTTTGTTTGTTGTTTCTTTTTGTTTGTTTGTTTTTGGTTTGGTTTTTTTTTCACAAAAATGTGAGGTTCAGTTTTTATTAGCTGTTTTCTGTCCACTAGTGCAAAATGTATAGCTTATGCTGTTTAATGACATAATTTCTCTCATATTACTATTATTTAAGATTTCTAAGGCTTGCCACTGTGTTACAACTAGAAAAAACTAATTTTCAATATCTAAAAAAAACAAGCATTGAAGAAAAGAAGGGAAAAAAAGGCTCAGATAGGTCCTGTAATTTTTTTTGTATTTTGATAAATTATTATATAAATAAGAGACTTCTAGTGGATATGACATGGATTCAAAGTGCAGGGACCTAGCTAAAGGATTTGTAACTAAAAACATATCAACAACTTTAATTATCCTTTAGTGTTGAGAAATTTACCAGTCCAAATATTTTAGCGATATTGTACAATTAAGGATGTCAACTTTTCTTTCCTTTTGCAAAAACAGCAGAAATTTAGCTCACAGTCTTTAGCAAAACATAAATCAATGTCTTGCTTACACAAAGGTTATTGTTTGAATTAGTTTCTGAAAAGTAATTATGGGTTTAACAGTTGGAAGAAATCCTCATCATTCGGGAAACTGCAGTGATGCAATCCTATTGGTAAAATCAGGTTTAATAATCCACTCTTACTTGCACACCACCTCCCTCTTCTCTCACCATCTGAAGCATAAGGTATTTGGCAGCCCAAGTGCAGCTACTGCATGGTGACCTGGTTCAGTGTCTAATGGAATAGAGGACCATTGCTGCCACAAAGCCCCAAGAGGGAATTCAGCTGGGGATAAACTGCGTCTTTGCATGTAACAGCTCGATGCTGTTCAATCTCACCACTTCTTCAATTAAAGAATGATTTTGTTACAATTTTGCCAGTGGCAATAAGGCAACTGGCAAGCGTCTGTTACCCCCGGGTGTTTCCAAATATTGTATCTTCCAGCCCATGAGATATAGAAAATTGTGTGATTTGATATCGTGTTTCAAAATGCAGGCTCTGGAAGATGCTAGTGCTGATACTATATCAAAAAGTCAGACAATTAGGTTTTTCTGTTATGTGTGCAGAATAAGTCCCTTAAGTACCAAAAGACGTACTGATGAAAAATAGGGCCAGCACCCATGTGGCTGTGGCTAACAAATTACTTACCCTTCCTCTCTGTATTATTGTGGTAACTCAATCAAATAAAATCCATCAAGCTGGTCAAAATTGAAACACATGTGAAGAAGGACGTATGTATTGTTATGTTGTAGCTTTTTGCCCACATTGCCAAGCCTTTTATTGTTATTAATCTTTTAATCTGATTCTTCTGTAACTTGCCATTGACTCTGCCTCTTTGAATTTACAGATTTAATCTCCTAAGGAAAATGACTCCTTTAGGAACTTTAAACCTGAAAAAAACCCCCTATATTCTTTTCTACAATGATCTCAGGAACATTTGTGTAAAAGTATGATTTCCTTTGGGTACCTCCTCAATGCCATTAAAAGGAGTCTTGCAAGAGTTTGAAGTTTACTTATTTGTTACTAAATCCCTTATAAGACCTTTACTGATAGATCTGAATGATATAATACTTCATATATACAGAATTTGATTTCATTAGATAACTACTTAGGCTTTCATGGAAATAGATGTTTGTCCTTTTTTATACCCCAGCTCTACAATGACTGCATGTGGCTTTCTCTTGGTGATTCAAATGCAAACAAGAGACAAATCTCTGCACATAATCCCAGGATCATTGTTCTGCAAACGCAAACCTTTGTTATTTGATGAGAGTCACACTAAGACTACCAGACTCTACAGTCAAGTACCTGACCTCTGAACTTGTCATATAAAACCTCATTCTTGAGAGCAACTGTGTCATACTCCAATATAAGAGGAATATGTCTCCTTATCATAGAGCCTTTATCTTACGCCCTGACATGTGAATGAAATGACTTTTATAATAAATCTACTTCCTTATATTGTATCATATCATTATTTGTATCAGTGGTAAAAAGATTTCAGTTCTGCTATTCTTATTGTCTCGATCTTGACCAATAGCTTTCACTGGCACAGGCCATTTACACAGTGTCCTCAGCATTGTCCCTTTAGCACTAGTAACATGCTACTAGTGAATTCTGAGGGTCTTCTCAACTATATGATCTTCTGCGCTATAAACATGAGAGCTTGTAAGTAAAGGGATTGAGTGATACTAGTGCAACTTCACCAGAGAGCAAACAGCAGGCCATACATCGTCTGTGTGAGACTCTGCATCTTGGCAGTGGTGGTTGCAGAAGTACAGAAAAGATACCAGGTTTTTTAAAAGGAGATATAGGAGAGACAGGTAAAGAACTGGGAAGCCACATAAAGTTGTCACATAAAGTAACAAAACAAATAAATGACGGGCTGTGTTTTAGCTACCCCACTACATATCTATGCAAAGGTCATTACAGTGAGTCATATCCTGTCTGAATACACATTTGCAACTTAGTACAGTAAGACAGAGCAGGCTGTTAAACATTGCACCTCAGGCAGTGAAATGGATGTGATAACTCTTCCTCCAATACTGCATATCAAAAATAAGAAGTATGACCAGCTGTTGCATAGCATACAATAGCCATAGTAAAGTCTTCACCTTTGAAATGAGAGTCCACATTTGATTTCATGAACCTGGTATAGCTAACAAAGCTTAAACTGTAGAAAAGACTATGATCAGAAAAATTGGATGGAAAATAGTTTTCCAGGGAATTCTGTTTCAGTCATATGACTCCATATGTTCCCATTATGAATTACTGCAAAGATTAATGGGGAAAAAACACAATCAAAATGTAAAAAATGTGATCATTTTGTACTGGAGTAGTTACTTATAGCTCATTTGCACCAGGAACATTTAGACAGTGATATTTGATACTCTCGTTCCTATGCTTTATAATGAAATCACAGAAAATCCAGTTAAAGTCTATCTGGGTAAGCTGATTGTTTCACATTTTAAGGCAATCAGATAAATAACTTATTAATGCAAAAGTGACTGGTGACAGTAGGGAGAATGAAGCTGTTTTAGATCACAACTTTCTGTCTAGTCCAGTTCTAAAGCACACGAGTTTGTTTTAAACAACCTATTTGTTGGTAAGTACAGCGACTCGGCATTAGTGCAGGTCTCTGTGATATCCACAATCAGCAAAAAATAACCTGAAAATACTAAAAGTAGCAAGTCTTCCCTTGTGCAACTGAAGTCAAAGGGTGATTCATCAGAGAGTTGTATAAGAGCAGGAGCAGGCAGATTTATGAAAAGTTCCTCTAACTTGTATGGAAGTGCTATGGAAGAGGCTTGTTTGAATGAACAATCTATGCTTCATCTTCCAATGTGATAGCTAAAATACAGGAAACAATGGAAGATGCAGGTGCAGTTTTCTTAGCTGGAATCACTCCACAGACCCGTTGCAACACAAAAATATAACCTTTAATTTATTTCATTAACTCTGATCCATAGTTGATTCCTAAAACCCCACTTACCCGGATTATTCTTTCCATAAAATGGTAAAAAAATGTGGAGAATGTTACAATCAAAGTATGTTCATTGATTCTTTGGAGCTGCTATGAATTTGTATTCAGAGAGAGGTGGACATAACATACTAAAGACTTCTTCTAACGATTGCTAACCATGAGGCACCCTTGATCCCCAAATCAAAAAGGTCAGTGATCACTACATTATTGTTATGAATTGCCTATGCAGTGAGAATGCACCTTGGTTCTCTCCAGCTTCATGGGAATCACACAGACACATGATCCAACAGAGCTTACCGAGAGGTGAGCCAGCTTGCTCGTTGTTGCAATGCAGATCATATATTAAATGAAGACAAGGCCCCGGGTTCAATGCCCTGTCTCTTGGGTATTTCTATCTCCTTTCTCGCTGTTTTAAAAGTATGAGTAGCTGCAGATACAACTATGACATTTATTTCCTCAAGCTCTTCTATCAGGTGTAATCATCTCTGTTAATCATAAGTGAAGGCCAGACAACAATTTCCTGCAAATGCCAGATCCTGAAATGCTTAGTCCTATTGGAAGGGTCAGTTAGAATGTAGGCAAGACAGTGATAATAAGAGGAACCTCTGTTAATGAGAAAGAGATTATGAGTGAAAAATTTGGAATTTCTACCTCGTTAAAAATTGCAATAGGCATGCAGCATGTGAGTGCAATTTGAATTAATAGGTATATTCTTAGCAGTCAATGTGTGATAAATTTAAAGTGCTTGAGTGACATCATAAGGTGACAATGAATGAAATACAAAAAGAAGGATTATGTGAGTTTAATTAAGAATAGAATTTGATAAAAATCTCTGCAGTGCAAAAATACTCATGCCAACAACCTTCCTCTCTCTGCAAACCCTGGCAAATTTCTAGTTTTCACTTCCAACCTTAAAATATTCAGCATAGATCAAAGGTAGGAGCTGCATACTGAAATGTACTTCTTTGAGATTTTTGCATTTTAGAGTGATTTTCTATAGCCTTTGTCGCACCATGGAATTAAGACACTATAGCCTGCCACCCAACTAGGCTGGAAAGAAGCTAGACCCTGTCAGAAATTAATATTTAATAATAAATCATTGGCTACATTGGTTTTGTGCTAATTCATTTGCAAATAAGGATATTGTTATCAGATGCCTCAAACATGGTTTTGCAGCTCTGCACATATGATAAAATAACACCTTTTCCCCTCAATTGCCTTCAAAAGCTCCTCTGTATGTTACAGACAGTTAATTGTGATGAATTCACATCTAGTATCAGATTTGACACTCTAAAACATACAAGTTATATATGTAAACGTGTTTTTTGTTTAAAAGACAAGCTACATGAAACAGAAAAAAACTAAAAAAAAAACAATGTTGAAAGATATCTGAGAATAAAATTCATATTTAATCAAAGTATGATTACTGGGATTACTCAGCTCTGGGAAAACAACCGGGAAAGAGCATATGCTTCTTGTTGTACATCTTTCCTTAAGGACAGAGAGACATATATTTCAGTTTAGAAACTGCAGAGAGCATCATAAACCATGGGCACATGTTTAACTTAATGATACATATTGCCTTGTAATACACAGGAACTGTATACTTTTCCTATATGTATGAAGCTAATGGAGGGATACCTTCTTTGGAAAGGAAGATTCTTTCTTGCTTTCTGCTCTTTCCCCCCATTTTCCTGCCCCACAGCTGAGAAATGTAACATGGGTTCTTTTAACATGTTATCACGATAACTTCACACAAAGCTAAGTAACAACAGCACAGAATTGGCTTAGCCGCTGTTATTTCTGCCAGAGTGAAAAATAAGGAGTAAACAAACCCTGTCTTGAGTCACTGGTTACTTAGAGTTTCAGTTGAGAGAGAGGCCTCTTATTATCTGACCTTGCCAGAAAGGGCCATTGGTAAGTGAATGCTAGAGATCATTCCACTCAGAGCAAGAGTAGTTTCAAAGCTCTAACTATATTTACAATATGATGAATGCATTTGAAAAAGGTCAAGAAAACAATGACAGTTTTATTGTTTTGTCTTATTGCTTTTTATTTCATCTGCTCTTTTCTCTCCATATGGCGACCTTTCACAGAAGTCTAAGACATATAAAAAAAGAAAAAAACCAACCCTATAGTGAATCTAAAGTTTCCATGGGGCTTAAATTCCTTCTCCCTTGATGATTAAATCCCATTCCCAAAATGCTTAATATGTTTTCTTCTGACACTTTTTTCTTTTATTTTTCTTTCTTTATTTTATAAAAGTAAACCCTAGTTCAGTCAGAGCGATAAGGCAGAAACTAACTGACATTCAGAGTGTTTGATTTTCTTGAAATTGGAGAAAATTTATGAAAGTGAGAGTTTCACTCTATTGATGATCATTTTTATAAATGCAAATTTAACATTGAGATTTTCTTGGCTGAAGATGCATGTCCATGCAGATAAATGCAAATACTAAAGGAAATGTATTACATATCATCAGCCCCAAACCCCATTTTTTCATAATTAAAGAATGTTCCCCTCATGAGAAGAACAATCATTCAAAGGCAGGTTTACGTGTCCCCAGAGCACAAGCATTTTTGCTTCTTGCATCATCTTGCTTTCTTTGTGTCTGGGGAAGAGACTACACCTCCCTTCCAGGCACGGCTGTTTCAATAAGACCATCAGTGTGATTTATCTCTGGCCTCATAACTCCAGTCATTCTATTGCTGCACAGTGAAATATCACTCCTAGAAACTCTTCTAGCCACAGTCTTCAGGTCTGCGGAATTTTAAGAGCTGATGAAGGATGGTATTACTTGGCGTTCATGCTGCCTGTTTGCCAGATGTGTCTCCTCGTTAAAGTTCCCTTGGTACCTTTCTGGTCAAGGAAGACTGCTAATCCTTTTAGCTTGGTCAAATTCCAGTTCATGGAGCTCCATTCTGTCTATATCAATTCCCTTCCTCCACTTTAATAGGAATACCTAAGGGGTTTGCTAGTTTGTTTTTCTGATCCTCGTATAAACACTCACAGAGTGTACTTTCTTAATAGTGTAAGGGGAAAATGTTAGTGAAAGTGAATTCAAATTCAGGATTTTGATGTCTTGAAACTATCAGTTTGTAAAACATGCAGGGATTGAAATCACTATGTAAACATGGGGTCATTATCATGATTAATTCAGATAAAGAGAGAGACGTTGGAATTACTTCACTAGTCCCATTCACATGAGCTGTTAATGGAAATATAGAGCAACTGCAAACATGTGCAAGACAATGACTGAGATTAGCTCAGTTGTTTAGAGTATGGTGTTAATAACACTAGTGTTAATAACACTAAGTTTGAAAAATACATTTGCACTAATAACGGACAGATAAATACACAGAGAATTTTTTTTTTTTTAGAATGAAAGTCTAAAATCCCATTTCATAATTTCAATTGTAGACTGTACCTATTTACCATGAAAATGATGTCTGATTACACTAATTGCTCTTTCACACTGAATCTTCATCCTACAGGAGTATACAATGAAGAAGGAGAAAAATACATAGTTGGTTTTGCAGCTTGTGACTTTGGGATTTCGTGCCCTGTCTGCTGGAGGCACATTTACACACAAAGACTAAATCAAATGAAGCAGTCTAATACCAGTCTGACTGTAGTAATATTGGCAGTGATTCAAGATTTTTGTTACTCATGTTATGCTTTTCATGTGATTGACTTATTTAACCAACTTTCTTTTTATTGACTTATGCCGCTCCTTAATAGTCCAGTAATTTAGACAATTACTTTTATATTTCAAATGAGCTATAAGTAAAGAAATAGTACCTGAATTTCTTATGGCATCTTACTTATAGCATCTTACTTATAGCATCTTGATGTTTCTTAACATCAAGATATGACTTAGTATTTGGGGACAGTTTACAGTGTTAGTAAACTGACTCCCTTTACTTTATCTCACCATTAAAAATAAAAGAATGCAGTCTGCCCTGCTAAATATCCTTTAAAATTTGCTTCAGTCTTTCACATAAGGACAAAGGGATGAAAATTTTAATGGAAAAGATTGAAAACTTACACACTTCAGACTCAGTAACTTAGTCGAGAAACAAGCAGTTAAGCATTTGCTATTTCATTTCACTACTATATTAAAGGGTCTAATTTTGGAAACCTTATGCATAGATTCTCCTTTTTATACATGTAGACAAGCTCACTCATCTCAAATACAGAGGATTGGTAAAGAACTACCATGAGTCCACTTTTATACAGAGAAGTTTAAAAATCCAAACAAAAATATTTTTCTATTAAAAGAAAAAAATTACTAGTTTTAAAAATACATGGTTTCAAAACAATATTGCTAGTGATTTTTTATGAGCTTCTAGTAAAATATTTAGGGTTTTTTTTAAAGTATATGATGTTTAAAATATGAAATCAACAATTGAAGGAATATAGGTTAATTATTACTTGATTAATAAGAACTTATAAATTAAATACCAGCTCTTTCACTGAACACTTAAGTCTTTCCTTTAACTTGATTGTGCTTCCATAATTTACTGAATGTTTGCATATACACAATTGAAAATGCAATATACTTTCAGTTATAAATGCAAAGCATCATCCTTACATAGTCTGATGACACCCACACCAATCTGTACCCTACATTTCAGAAAATGAACAGGCTAATGTATGGAATTAAAAAAGGCCAGAGAGGTTCTAAAATACATCAGTAAGTTCTGCAGGTAATATGCAGTGGGATACCCAGGTCAAATAAGCAGTATTATGATTCAACCTGAACTTTTAGCATTACAGCAGAGCGTCGTTCTGATACTTGAAGTATATTGCAGAAAACGTAGTTATTAGTTGAGAAGCTAAACTATCTCCGCACAAAACTTTTGATGTGGAACACAGACTTCTTAATAACAGTAGGTACACCAGAATTACAGTCCAAGAGACTAATTTGATAGTTTAATATTGTGGAAAATGCATTACACTCAGCGAAATAGGTGTGATGGGAAGAGAAGAGGCATAGAAAACTTTCTGCTCTGAAGTTGAAGGTAATGAGGCATAAAGATTTTCCTGTCACACAGTAGATTTTTTTTTTTTGCTGTCACGCAGTAGATTTTTCAATATAAAACATAATATTTTGTATATAAACTTTAATTTGTTACAAGTGTCAGTGGTTTTAAGTGGAGATGATCCTCCCCTATCTTCACTGAGCCGGTTAGTTCCTGAGGATGCCTTAGAGGCATCACTTTGATTCTCTTACACCTTGGTGTAATGCCTTTTAAGTTTTATTTCAAGTGGTCTGGCTTGCAGTACAGACCATTTATTCAGAAGATAAAGTTACAGAGTCTTTAAGCTCATTTAAAGGGAAGGGATTTTTTGTATACTATTCTCTGCTGGCTCTGTTTTGTTAAGGTGACTGATGTGCCTACAGTTTACAGTGAAAGCAAATAAGTTTTGCAAAGTCACAGAAGGACCTATTAGCTTCCCGGTAGAGAAGATTAACATTGAAATTTAATAATTTGAAGTGAAATACAGTATTCTTTGAAATAAATATTAACTTTCATTGATATTAACTGAGTCAAGTCACTGAGCTTCTCTAGGACAAAAGGCCGGGCCAAGCTTTCACTTTGGGTATGATCTCTCACTGTACTCCGTCTTCTATAAATAAGCCTAGGTGCACAAATTCTTCATACTGAAAGATGAGACATAGATCCAATGTGGATTAATTGGGGTTAAAATCTCATGTTCCTTAGTCTTGTCAAAGAATACCAGTGCTTTTTTTTCTACCTGGAACAGAACATCTAGAAGCAATGGTGACTGCGCATCCCTAGCAAGTAAATTGAGGGTTTGTTTTTTTAATGTTTCAAAAATTTGGCTGAAGTTCTTTCGGGATAGGCCCTACAATCTTACCACTATGTACATTCACTGATAACCCTGGGTCTACTTTCCAAAATCCTGGTATGTAAACTTTCTTTCATCTGGAAGAATTTTATTTGTTACTCTCTCTCTCTCTCTTTCTTTCCCCCCATCAAAACAGCTGGTGTGACAGAGGAGGTGGACTTGCTTTGATTATTAATTTATATTATATTGTACTTGAATAACAGATTAATAGAATTTTCCTGGAAATAAAACAGGATATTTCACTACATTCCCTCACTAGTCAAATTTAAACTCTGGATAGCTTGGATTGTATAACCTTTGGCTCAGCTTAATTTCAGAAAGACCTGTAATATTCACAGAAAAATGTAAGTGCCAGGTCTGACTTATGATCTATACCTGCGATATAGACTTCTAAATCCTGTGTCAGTTCTAAAACAGATGGTTCATTCTTTTCACTCTTACTCCTTCCAACACTCATGCAGAACATTCATTTACTTGAATGATGAGCCCTCTGTAGTTCCTCTTAAGGCTTAATTCTCCCTGGCTGTAGATTTTTAAGTTTAATGAAGAAATGGATCATAGTCAAGACAGATCCAGTTAGGAAGCTGCTAACTTTCTTCATCTGATGCAATAAGGTGAAAACCCTGTGACTGTGCGAGGGCAATTTTAGAGGGAGAAAATAAATATTCTGGGTGGAGAAAACAATATGAAATGAACAGGTAAATGGTTCTTGCAATGGTTCAGTTGGTTTCTATATCTCTTATCTTCTTTCAGCATCCCTCAAGTTTAATATTTTTCATGCTTTATCACTAACTTATTTTTGTATTTATCCAAATAAAAATCTTTATTGAATGTCAATGATTTGGTCAACAACAAATATTTTTGATAAATATATCCATTTGTCAGATAAAATATTTGCAGTAAGAATAATAAAGGTTCTCTAAACTAGAGATCCACTATTGAAAAACCACTAGCTTTATAAATTATAAATTCAGTTCTTGGACTTATTCAATTTTTATATGATTGGTACGTTTAATGAAAATGACATGCAAATTTGCTGCTGATTGCTCTTTAGAATCGATTGTTGGTTTATAGGAATTATTTTCTTAAAATATATATTCAGGTGCATTCTATTTTCAGGTATAGGTAAATAATTCTGACTAGCCAGAAACTACAGAAAAAGGAGACACATAAATGAGAGCAGAGAAAGCATCTAATCCTCAGCCAAAAGAAAAAAACTAGGTTATGGAAAAGCATATGATAAATTGTCTGCATTCTGACTTTCAGACTTTTGAGAATAAAAGTTTTCATTTTCTGAAACAGAGCTTTTCAACAACAAGTGATAATCTAGGTTATTTGCTCCATGTTTTTTAATGTCATGTTGTATCATACACAAATGTGACAGTCTAACATTAATGGAAAGTAATGTTAGACCACTTCCAAGAGAACTCTTAGAAATACACTGAGACATTGTAGCTCCTTAAGCTTGGAGAAAGAATATGAATTATTACCACAGGGTATTAGTTCACATTTTAAATAATTCCATTTTATCCATACTTGCAGCTTCAGCTCTCTTCATTGGTTACAAGCATTTGGAGGAAGAAATACAGAGAGATTGCCCAAGCATCCAAGGATCAGGTTAGGAAAGTTAAAGCCCCGATAGAACGAAATCTGGTCAGGGATGTCAAGGGCAAGAAGAAAAACTTCTATAGGTACATTGGTGATTAAAGTCAGACTAGGGAATATGTGGGCCTTGTTTGGAAGAAAACGGGAAACTCGGTTACTTATGTGAACCTCATGAAATTCAACAGGGTCAATGGCAAGGTTTCACACCTGGGTCGGGGCAATCCCAAACACAAGCACAGACTGTAGAGAGAATGACTTAAAAGCAGCCCTGAGAAGAACCTGTGGATATTTGTGGATGAGAGGCTGGACATGAGCTGGCAATGCGCACTCACAGTCCAGAAGGCCAACCACGTCCTGAGCTCCATCAAAAGAAGTATGGACAGCCAGTCGAGGGAGGGGATTCTCCTGCTCTAATCTGCTCAGGTGAGACTCCACCTGAAATACTGTGTCCAGCTCTGTGACCTCCAAAGTAAGAAGGACATAAACCTGCTGGAGTAAGTCCAGAGGAGGATCAAGAAGATGATCAGAGGGCTGGAGCACCTCTCCCACAAAGACAGACTGAGAGCTGGGGTTGTTTAGCCTGGGGAAGAGAAGGTTCCAGGGAGACCTTATGGCAGCCTTCCAGTATCTAAAGGGAGCCTACAAGAGAGCTGGAGATGGACTTTATGCAAGGTCATGATAGGACAAGGGGTAATGGCTTTATACTGAAGGAAGGTAGGTTTAGATTAGATATTAGGAACAAATTCTATATATTCAGAGTGGTGCATCTCTGAAATAGGTTGTACAGAGAAGTTGTGGATGCTCAGTCCCTGGAAGTGTTCAAGGTCAGGTTAGGTGGGGCTCTGAGCAACGTGACCTAGTGCATGATATGCCTGCCCAGGCAGAGGGGTTGGAACTAGGCGATCTTTCTACAATTCTATGAAGTCTTGTAACAAGAGTTTACAAAAAGCGGGTTTCCAGAAAATAAATACGTATTACATTGTCTCCACTGGGACTTGGCATGAGAGCATTATGACCACTCAGTATTCACAAAAAACCTTTTTTTAGTCTTTCTTATGCCTAAAGCCAGTTCTGGGACTTCAGATATTGACACGGAATATTCTCGTTCAATCTTTCAGTCAAGAAAGAGAAAAAAATATTGAACCAGTAGTAAATATCTTTACATTTACTTCTATGTATTCCCTCCTATAGAACTGAAAATACAAAAGGAGTTTTCTTGCACACATTCAATTAGTATTTTTAGGAAACTGTGATCTACTTGCAGATATCGTGTTGGCCTAAAAATGGGTTACACATGTCAAAGGAATTATTTACTGTAAATTACTCACATATCTCTGCAGTTAGCAAATCCAATACCCAATTCAAGAGGACATGCTTTTCCAAATGTGTGAATAGTTCACAGGTACAACTCCTGAAGTCTATACTCCCTCTAATCAGGAGTCAAAAATGGTAAATGAGATTGGCAAAATTATAGGCTTAATAATAAGTATAATATTATTATGGGTGATTTTTATCTTAATTGGTTTTGAAAATTAATGGGGAGGTAACAAAAGATGGCAAAAAGTATTTAATTTAAATCAGACAGTTAAAAGTTCCAGAAGACTTGTGGCTGATAATATTAACCAATGTTTAAAAGATTAAATTTTAGTTTCAGAACCTGAATCATTTTGTAATATGTAGGTGAATCATTATCTTCTGCTAGTAGCAAGCCTAATGAACCCTGTTAATAGATTATCTGATTTTCATCCTCATTATTAAATTCTCTATTTTAAATTTTATTCTGTTTTTGCAAGTTTGGTGTATTATTTAATTTTCTAGCTATCATTATTTCAGGGAAAAAAAATAACAGCCTACCAAACACACGATTTTAGCATTCAAAGTTTAGTTTGTGACATAAAGAGGTATTATTTTCACGTCCAATCTTATAAACCATTAAAAAACTTTCCACTGTTTCTTAAGTTTGATATTTTGCTGGAAGATTTTTCTGAATATTAATGAAGGATTGTTTTCCTGTATTTTGAAAGCTATTACATTCATAATGGGCTTTGTATTACTCATTTTGGAAATGCAGCTTGTTGCCTTCTTTCTGTATCTTCGGTGATGTGTATTACCTAAATGTGATTGTTACTACCGTTTTTTGAATACTGAGATCATTATTGACAGTATGTATTCAGTTGTCATGTTTGTGACAGTAGTAGATGAGCTGCAGCATTGACCATAGAGTTTCACAAAGGTAACACTGAGTAGTGAAGAATCAAACCTAAGTATGCGGAGCCTTTTCAGAAAATGCACAAAACTGTACACACTACTTGTCTCATAATTTACTGAATGTCTCCTAGCACTGCTGTGCTCACTGATTTCCTGAATATAAAATGCTGTCCTGCAGTCATGCACCTTGGTATCCATAGCAAACGTGAAACTGTATGCATACTGTCTGAGTTAGAATATCAATGAAGTTTGGATGTGTGGAAGCAATACGAAAAGTCATACTTCTACATTTTTTGCATCATATCAAAGGGTCAGTTACTACCTACTTGGAGAGCAGTTAAGAACGACATGTTTAGGGGATCCTCTTTTACAGAACTAGAGAATTAAAATGAACTGGTGCAAGTATTTCTCTCTCTAAGACTTTACAGGATGTGACCATGTAGAGAAATAAGAGGACTGGGCTAATATAAAGTGTAACAGTGGCTATTTTTTCTCAAAATTCTGCAGGAAGAAGCAATGTCCGACTTCTGTGTGTCTGAAACTAACTTATCTGTATGAGAAGGCAAGGTATTTTCTAGCCTCTTCAGAGTCTGAAGAAACTTGAATCCTTGACTTGCACATCAAGAAGATTTCTGTAGTTATGGAGATTCTTGAGGCCATAGTGTCACCAAGGAAGTGAGAATCAATGGAGCTCAAAGGTAGCAAAGAAGAAGTCAAAATACCATTGCAAAGCTCTTTTCTGGGTACCTCTCCACACCGCACACCTTCCAACCTCCCCAGTTGTTTATTACCTATTTCACATTGTACTGTGATGATATACGCCTTGAAAAAACAGGCATACTAGGGTTATTTTAGCACCAGGGTTATAAACACAAATCAGAAAAGACTCATTATTGGTCACTGAAAGAATACAACCTAGTGTACAGGCTAGAACTGGCTTTAGGGCATAAGAAAGACTAAAAAGAAAATATATTCAGCATATATAAATCTTCCTTTATGTGGTGAAAACACAAAGGAGTTAACAAGAAGTATAAAAGACAGCTACAGCCCCTAGAAGAATGGTAACAAAGGGAAAACAGACAGAGATTAATTACTCTGACTTTTTTCCCCTGGATAAGGATGCCACCCCTAACTAATGCCATTATTTATCTATTAGGTCCACCCTTGTATCTTACATAACTCTGCTTTTTGATTTGCCGTTCACCACATTTTGTTACTGCAAACTCAGCTTCCGCATGTAAAGGATTAACTTTTACTATATCATTAGATTATGCAAGCTGGAATTTTAAAGAGTAAAAGTGTCTGTGCATTTCCAGGCCCAGCCTTCCCACATCACGATGTGATCGATAATGCGGCAATGAGTCAGAGGAAATGACACTGTAACAGATAACTGCTGCATAAAGACAGACATTCCTAAGAAAAGGAAGATGCATTTTCCTGAATTATTTCTTCAACCTTCCATAGATAGCATCCTGGAGTCCCACAAGGTTAACATGAGAGGTAACTAACCCAGACACATAAACCTGATATCAGTAAACTCATGTTTGCATTGATGGACAATCATCAAAATATTTAGAAATCCAAAAATGAAAAAACCTGAGACCACTGAATTTGGCTACATGGAAGTCTGCACTACTCAGTGGACCTCCCAGTGGACTATCCCACAAAGCAATATGGGGGAGTAAAAATCCCATAAGCAAGACAACAAAAAATCCCAAACCAAAAACCTCACCCGATATAAAGCCTCACTGTACAAAATCACTTTCCTTCAGTTACTGATCTTTCTTCAAGACCTAATTGCTATGCCTAAAAATTATTTGGTTCCTTACTTTTATTGCTTGGCACAGGATCTCTGGAAATTAATAAATGGTTTTTATTTTGTCTTCACTTGTAGAGTTGGTTTTAAGTTATTTAAAGTAATTAAAATCCAATTGTATATTTTTAATGGTATAATTTCTAACCCAATTTTAAAATCTACTAATATATCTCACAAGAAAACACTCTTTGCATAGTTTATTCATGCAGAAAGTATAAAAGAAGTCCTTTTTATCCTTTCTTTTGAAAAAAAGAAAGGAAATCCAAATGAAAAAGAAAGATAGAAGTAAAAAACACATGTAAAAAAAAAAGGCTGTCTATTTAGGTGCAGTTTCTAAATTTTGAGTTTAGAGTAGACCTCAGAAATATAAGAATGGCTGAACTTTTATGAATTCACTATAAGTATTTGTTTTCAAGACTCCATAACCTTACAACGAAATCTATGACAAGTTCTTTATGATTAAGAAAATTCAAAACCCTTCTGAGAATCCCTGAGCAGCCCAAGGATCTCATCAAGAGATATTGGTGTAGTCTGCGGAAGACACTGAAAAGTTATGCTTTAAAGTTTTTGTTGGTAGTGGTGCTTTTTTCTTTGGTGGGGGGTAGGGGTGGGAGAGGTGGTATGTGTGGTGTGGGGAGGTTGTTTCTTTTTTTTGGTGAGGTTTTTTTCTGTTGTTTTTTTTTGGTTTTGTGGGGTTTGGTGTGTTGTTTGGTTGGTTTTTTCTTTGCCCTTAGAGATTGCAGCTTCCCTTTACCTCTGTCTTTCATTATAAAATAAGGTTTGGGCTTGTCTTCTTTTGGGCCAGGCAATTTTTGAGATGATTCCAGTCCATCCTGCTGTAAATATCTTTAAAAAGGTGGTTTATGCTATTCTGCATTCTTCTTGAGAAATATCGGAGCCTTTGTCGTGCATTCAAAATTACTGAATATAGTAAAAAGAAAAAAAAATCTCTAAAATGTCTGCTTTTGTTTACACACCCAGATGGAAATGGAAAAATATGTCAATAAAGAAGAAAATATGTCTCCTGTAAATACTTCTGGTTAATTGACTATCTTTCTGTGTAGCGTCTGCCATCGAATTCTTTGATCTGCTTATGTTATTGTGCAGATTGCATTACTGTTCTGTTTTCCTCTTGTTTGGACCCTGGTTTCCCAGTGAAGTGTAAGAAGCTGCTTTCAATCAGCACCATGGACAAAGCCCCCTGTTTGCCCTCGCAATCACCATCACACATTCGGCGTGGTTGGGTCCCTCACATAGCAGTATTTCTCTCACTAGAAGATGCAGATCCACTGCTCTACCCAGACAGCAGTGCTCAAGTAACCTGTAGAAGGCAATGTTTTGATTGACATTTCTCTGTCAAATCTGCCAACAGGTTTAAAACCAGACACGCAGGCAGCAGAGCACATAGGCAGTGCAAGGCAGTAACATGGTGACTGGAGTTTTGTTTCCTTAGGAAACTTTGGAACTTAATTTTTAAAATCAGGAAATTTTACTGCTGTAATAAAATAAAAAATAAATAAAGAAAATGGAAAATGTAAATTTCTCAATTTTTTTGGTAATTGAATAAATTGAGTAGCAAGATAGTCAAGCAGCTTTATCAGCTTCGTGTTGAAAGAGGGAATGAAATCTGGGTCAGTCACTGCCCAGGTAAACTGAGTCTGGACCTAGTTAAAAAAAAAAAGTAATTGTGCTATTTTTGACTGAGGTAATTTTTCTTTACAGTAGTTAGTATGTAGCTGTGTTTTGGATTTGTGCTGATGATTGTGTTGATAATTCAGGGGATATTTCTTGTTATTGATGAACAGTGCTTACACAGAGCCAAGGCCTTTTCCACTCCTCACACAATTCCACCAGCAAGTAGGCTGGACGTACACAAGAATTTAAGAGGGGACACAGTCAGGACTGCTGACCCCCATCTGACCAAAGGGATATTTCATACAATACGAAATCGTACCTAGCAATAAAACTAGGGAGAAGGTTTTGGGGGGAATCCACTGCTCAGAGACTGTCTGCATATGAATCAACTGGTGGTGAGAAACTGTTCATATGCATCACTTTTCTTTCTTGAGTTGTATTTCTCTCACTCTTTTTTGTTTCTTTTCGTGGCAATTTTTTGTTGTTGATGATGATTATTATATTGTATTTCAATTATTAAACCCATGAGTTTTCTCACTTTTACCATTCCAGTTCTCTTCTCCCAATCCTTCTGGGGCACGGAGTGAGCAAGTAGCTATGTGGTGACTGCTTACCAGCCAGGGCTAAACCATGATGGTCCTTAAAGATTCAAAGATTCATGGATCAATATACAGTGAGACTTCTCAGTCAAGTCTGAATAAAGGTAAAACTTGAACATGGATAACACAATTTATTCTTGGATCTCTAAATATCTATTTCGAATTACCCTGTGACTATACCCTTAAGTTTAAAAAAAATCTCTTTTGAAAAGGTATAATGAAAAAAACCCAAAACAACACAAATTTGAAAATAATGTGGAAAAAGTATAAGAAAACCCCACCAACATTTTGTATTCAAAGCCAAATATCTTTGTTCATACCATTTGATTGCTACTCCTTCCATGTACAGAGATGCACATAACTCTGCACATTTAGATGATTCCTGCATGAAAGCCGTGGACATTGCTCATGTATTCCTGAGGCAACAAGACTGCCAGAACTTTCAGCTATGTCTTTTTTTTGAAAAATGCATAACAAAGGTTCAAATAAGTTTTACCAGAAGACTAGATAGATAGGTGATCATCTGGAGGAAAGTAAGAATGAATAAAAGAAAAATAATGAAATAACAGCCTTCCACTTCTCCCTACCTGTTGTTTCTTGTCTGTCAGGATTGTTCTTATGTCAGTAATTCCATGATGCAATAAACCCCAGACCAACTCTTATGCATCCCTAACGAAAATCTCACTGTTTTTGTCTCTCAGACCTGCACTTACAGATCTCTTTTAGTCTGTTTTATCTTTACTGCTTTGTCTCCCTAACTGTTTTTTTCTTTTGCTTTATCCTTTGCTTCTCCAGGAAACTCCTGTTTCCAGCTAACACCAGTATGACCTGTCATCCCAATTCCCTCCTTGCCCAGTAATTGACCAGCCAGGTGAAAACAAACAATAACTTTCTTTTCTGCAATCAACTCACACCTATTTGAGGGACAATAGCTCAGATAAATATAGAAATCTGTTCACCACATTTCTTCTCATCTTTTGGTTTTTCACAAATTAGATTTTTCACACATTGCCATGATTGCATAAATCTTTTTGTGCACACATGTGTGTATTTGGAGTGTCATTCTGCTATATTTTTTCTTTAATTTCTACTTGCCATGAATAACTGATGTGTTTTTATGCATCCCTAAAAGCCTACATGATAGAAGACTATATCAGAGAACATATAAACTTACCAAGCTTTGCCAGAGTTAGGTCAGGTGCACAAGCTGTGTAAAGTGTACTAAATTATCACATTTTATAAGCCTTTCTTATCCCCAAGTCAAATGACATTTTCAGGGATAACAGAATCAACTCTTGAGTCTCTCTGAGCTGGAGAGGACAGAACGGAGCTGGTCAGGACAGAAGCAAAGTTGGAACACTTACATCTAAACCAAGGAGTTAGGTCTACCTGCTTTTTCCTTCTGTAAGACAAAGATTAATACCCATCAGATGGTTTCTTCAAAGAACTGCTACTGTGGCACTGAAGTTTTCAATACCACTTGAAGTGAAGTTGGAGATGACAGGTCTCCTACTCCCCTCAGCTGTCAAAAGGGTTGGCTGTCCCTTGATCTGTTGGGGTAGATGAAGATAAAGTTCAGACAGAAAATAGATCAGATAGAAAGTACCTTGGACATCAGGTAAGTAATACAAACTACTGTTATTATGTTTACCAATATTTTAATGCAGCTCCAATAACTCCTTGACAAATTCTCTTTCTATAGTGGTGAAACCTGTCTTCTTCAAATACTTCTTAGTACAAAATGGGAGAATAAAGAATGCTCCTTTTGTGAATGACCTTGAGAATCCTGGAACAGTTTTCAAAATCAATTACCCTGCTGTGTTATGCTTAAATAAACAATAAGTTAACCTATATGTTTTGGTTTTCTGAAATCAGTTTACGCAGACCAGCTCTCTGGGAACTAAAATTATAAACATTCAAATAAAATGGCTTTTAGGCTCTGTACTGAGAGCTAGATCTTAACTTGTATGCAATATGCATTTTGTGATCAGTTTCTGCAATCAGAAAGATTTGAAAAAAAATAAAATTACTTGTGGATACCTTAATGTTTAGCTAATGATAAATAAGGTTTTGGAGTTCTTTCAGGAGTGAATATGGAAAATTGTCTCTTTCACAGATACTGTCACGTATTGTTTTTGGTAGACTGTTATCAGACCGAACAGTAATAGCATAAAAAGAAGTTCTAAGAGTATTTACTGGAAAGACATCCTTGATACTTATTTAGAGATTACTTTTGTTACAAAGTGGCTTTATTACCTTTTTGATTACACATTTGCAGTTTCCATAAATGCCAGCAAATCAGGTCATACAAACACAGATACTTATCCAATTTCTGATTCAATCCAATTTCTGAAGTTAAAATACTTTTCTAATATAAAAATTCCTGCGTCTTTTTTCCTAGCACAACAAATTAACCAACTAAGTCTTAGAGTCTTAATTTCTAGATTTAACTGCTGCAAAATATCCTGGGAATGGCTTTGGCAATTTAATAAAAAAAGCCCTGTGCTCTGGCATCCTTCTGAAGCGCACATAAAAATAAATCCCTACGAATGCATTCTTTGCTTTAATGGTTAGTTCATGCAAATTTAACTGTCCTTGATGACATGTTTTAATTTCTGCTTCTGCCTCTGGACTAACACAAATGCTAAATGCAGTTTTACTGACAGCATCTTCAGCACTGGGTGCAATCTGAGAATTGGCAGATATCAGCATTTTTGTAAAGAATGAAAGCATGCACTATTGCAGACTTTAACCCTTTTCTTCACCTTGTTTTTTTGCGAATTTTGACTTTTCCTTTATCAGGTAGTACATTTTTAGGAAAGAATGAGAACAGTATTTTTTGTTTATTTTACATTGATTTTCAATTAGTAAAGGATCAAGTCTGTGGAAAAAAGCTCAAAGATGCCACAATAGGAAGGAATTTCTTAGAATTTTTTCCCTCAAACATTATATTTGTTTTTCTCTTTGAGATCTGTGAGTCCTAACACTTCTCTCAGATCTCTCAGATACATTGAGCTTCCTAGGTCACAAATAGGTTGACCTCATCTCCTCTCTTCTGCCTAAATAGGGGCTATTATTTGTATACTTACAGTTGAGCATGTCTTTGGGATTTGATTGATTAAAGTGCTCTTCGCCTTGTAAGTCCAAAAAATGAAGGTGCTGGCTGAGACTGATATTTTCAGGTAAAGCTGTGTCTCTGCAGTGTTTTGAGGATTAGATTCTTTCTTCTGTGTTAAGATTTATACAAAGAAGAATTCTATATTCCTAAACATTATTGCTTAGATGTTATGATCTCCAATGAATGAATGAGAAACACATATTTTTAGAATGTAATTATATTGTATGAAGGTGGAATAAGCAATACACTTGAACCTCCCTAGCTGGTATAATAGTCAAATAAATCGTGGATTCAGATCCAAGAATATTAAGAGCACAATGTGAATTTGAAACTACCTCTGGGAGAACTAGGATCCATAATCTAATGAACGGGTTACATCTCTCTGTCAAAGATTCATCCCAAAGATGTGCTAAGAGCTTGGACTCCAAAAGAAGCAGAACCATCTGCAGCAAGTTGTGACATAAAAGTGCAGAGGCAGAAATGACTGCTGGAAGACTTTCCTGAAGGTTTCTGAAACTTTCTGAAGGTTGTACTACACACACCCCATTAAATACAGATCATATTCAAGTAAATATCATGGGTTATTTTCTCTCCGATCATTAGAATGCCTTAAATTAAGCTATTAAGTACAACATGCTAATGGAATTTAACTCTTTCATCAGTTTAATGAACTATTCCCAAAGACCATCTGTGACCAGGAATTCTTTCTAAAACATAAGAGAAAGACCAGAAGATCACTTGCTGAGCGACATGCCTTTTAAAGCTACTCTTTGCTGCTCACATTAGTGCTGTTCCAAACTACCTAAACTATCTCCAAACAAGGTCAGTAGGATACTGGGTATGATCTATCCAATGGGCCATATGTCTGAGTAAGAGCTGTCTTAATAGCCTCAAGAACTCTTTTCCTGGAATGCAGCTATACTGCAGTGCATCCTGCTGCAGTGGCACATTAGCAAGCTGTGTAATACCATTTGGTTTTCATTACACATTGGCATATATACTATATTCCACTAAAATAACACAGAGTTTCATTTATCTTTTCCTTGATTAAATTCATCAAACAATGAAAAATCATCAGTTTTTATAGCACTTAAAGAATTACTGAATTTTCGGAAAGTAATTTTTGTTTATGTCAGTGAACTGAAACAAATACTTAGATTTAAGTACTCTTTTTAGTGCTGTTCTAAGTAAGGATGAATTTTCCATCCTTTTTTTAGATGTTAGCAAAGTACATTCTTAAAGTTTAACTTTGTGTTTTCAAACAGGTCAAACCTAACAAATATTGAACAACTCTCTTCTGAATAGCAGTTTTTATTATACTTTCAGAAATTTGATTCTTCCTTACTTGTGGAGTATAAAGAAAAGTAATTCTCATAAAAGATTTTTATCCTAAGCAATTAAATAATAAATTTCAGCTGCTTACAAGGAACAACTTCTACCAAAAAAATTTAATGGAAATTCTTTGGCAAATATTTTTACTTCATCAGCGCCAGACAGCTGCACTTCAGCAAAATTAAAAGTTGGTTATACTTTTGACATTTTCGATCTGAAGCTCCTCTATGATTTTCCCTTCTGGAATTTTATGTTCAGTTAAACTCTTGGTTTATTAAAATGGATGTACTAAAAAGTGTATGTATTTCAGAATGCTGAATTTACCAACATCAGAAGAAAGATGGATGACCAGTGTATAGATTTATGTATTACATGTTAAGTAGCAATCACAGTCTGCACTGTGTAACAAAATACCTTTAATTTACACATCAAAAAGTTTTCCCAGAGTCTGCTAATCTTTTTAGTTTACATATAGTGAACGAGGAGGAATGGGTATGGAGATACAGGATTTTCTTTTAGTATAAAATGAGTATCTGCAGTAGAATAGGTGCTTCCCAGGGAGAATTACCTTACACTGAAGTAACTAACTTCCAGAAAGGTTAAGACAGGACAGAGGAATCATTGCAGAAAAGGTAAAGTTGCATCCTTATCATACAAAAAGGTACTAATTGCACATTAGAGGGAAGCATGTAAAACACAAGAGATGTATCAACTAAAACAACATGATATAATCTAAGAAGTTCTATTGAGCTGTGAAAAATGTAGAACTGCTATTAATTAACATCATACTGTTTTTTGTTACAGGGTATGCACCAGTGCTTCTGTGACGAAGACAAACCTCTGCAACCTGTTTTGCCCTTGTCCTTGCAGAAATGGTGTCAGTACTCACAGTGTTACACATTGATGAAACCATGACAGTGGCAAACCTGCAGCAACTGCATGTCCCCATCTGCAATGCCCCTTCATGTGTGGGCAGATGACCTCCTCATCATACCTTACAAATGCTCCTTGTTACACTTTATTTTTCTGGTGTGATAACAAGAGAGGGGGAAGTTCATAATGAAACAGATAAATTATATAGGTACCGTATAATGTAGTACAAATTCTCCATCCTCACTAAATGGGAAACTTCCTGAATATAGGAAGCTGAGTATACTGGACAAAAATTCATATTTCCTTTTTATACCATACCATTTTAGAATATACCAATAGAAATTAGATGGCTAACCAAAAGCAAAATATTCTTTACCTTTTAGATGTTACAGTCTTCAGACAACCAAATATGGAATTATATTGTCCAAACACATGTTTTCTAGAGCCATTTTAGATCCCCGGTATCATCTGGAGCATCCAGACTGGACATCGGTAGGGGACACAGAGAGATGAGAAGGGGATATATTTAGAATAAGTACTAGAAATCTACAGGTAAGGCATTGAATCCCACCCAGAGGATTCTCTTTTTCTAGTGCTTTTCTGAAGATCAGAGAATCATCAGGGAAAATGGGCAGGGAAAATATGCAGAAGAAAAAATATCTTCCTTTGAACTGTGTGTCTTCAGCCTGTGATATGCATGGCCGCAATGAAATGGGAAAGGCAGATACTATAGATGAATTTTTCAGAAGGGTTGGATAATTTTATAGCTAATAATAACATTTGTAGTTATCCATGTAAAGATGAGGACAATCAAATATTATGCTTCAGGGGATAAGACAGCCATTATAGAGGAAAACAGGAATTTATCCATTTCACTGTCTTTGTCCATGAATGGTAGATATTTCTTGCTTTGTGAAATATATCATATTGTTTTGTCTTTTTTTCAGAAGCAACCATATGGTTCAGCGATTTGTTTTCATACAGTAACTGCCACATGTTTGTGTCTCTTAATTTGAAAAGTATATTTGTAGGTTTATTAGTGATGTTTCTTTCATTTTGAGAAATTAATCAATCAAAATAACCAAGGTTTATATAAAAATAGTATCATGTTAGCATTAGTTTATAGGCACTGTGTATTTTTCTTTGAGAGACTATACCAAAAGAACCCTTACTCATTCCTAAATTAAAAGAAC
This sequence comes from Manacus vitellinus, assembly GCF_001715985.3. NCBI lineage: Eukaryota > Metazoa > Chordata > Aves > Passeriformes > Pipridae > Manacus > Manacus vitellinus. The sequence goes on from NW_021940604.1 coordinate 19,590,281, forward strand.
AGACATTTCTCACTGTCAACTTGTTTATATTTTTGTGGTGAAAACAGATTATAAATGATAAATGTTTAATCAAGTGTGGATCTATTAGTGGTTAAAATTGTAATTTCACTAGCAGAATGTTGATAATATCTTTGAAGTGCATCAACACTTTCTGCCCACACACAGTGATGACCTGTAGGGGATAAATGTGCCAAAAGGGAAATCTATGCATTGTTTGATTTACAACCTTGTTTTTAATGATGAGACAAAGAAGTAGCAAGAGAATGCAGTTGTAAATCCTTCTATTTTTCAGACTCAGATTTCAAAAGGAAAATATGATTAGATAATTCAAAGTTACTTGTGTCAAATGAAGAGTAGCTGTAAAGCCTGTGATTTTACAAATGAGTGGAACCTTATTTACTGCACTACTTGCAGGTTCTGCAGTAAGGGAGCAGAAGAAACGTTTGCTTCAAAACTGAAATCCAGAACTTGTTTGGATCAGGCTATTTAACTCTTCCTGTAACCAGTGTGTTAAAGTGAAAACCAGCTGATGAACAAGTCTTTCAGAGACTTCAGCCAAGTTTTGTGTGATTTATGGTCTGGATCACAGACCCCCACACTTTTCTAATGTCACAACCAGGAATAAGTAGCTGGAACAAAAGATTAAAGACTGGGAACTTTGGCTGCTGGAACTAGTACCTTACTGATTTCTTTGTGATATTTCTTTTCTGGTTCTATTTAATACTCCCTTTGCTTTTCAAACCAGCTATCTTAATCTAGGAGTAAGGCACAACAGGTTTTTGGCCAAGTTAATGGCTGTGTCTCCATTTGAAGTTCAAGAAATTAAACCAGGTAACAACAGGTTATACACACTTTCATATCAACTTGAAAGGAAATACCTATTCCACACTGGTTCCATGTGAATCAAGTCTAAACCATGTAGAGTACGGGTCTATGGGTGTCCCACTTGAGGCAGGAAGTGGGGCATATATATTGACTTGGGAAGCAGGATGGTCCACTGCACAATATAGACAATACAATAACCACCAATGTCTGTTCAATACCTTTGATCCAAGGCAACATGCCCAGAGAATAACATCTGCAGTCATTGTCCCGGGGATGTGCTGCAGTATTTATCCCCAGTACTTCACTTAGAGCTACCATAGGTATTTCTGGATGTGCTGCAATCTTATCTCCACTGGCCCTACAGAGGTAAAAATAAATGCGGATGCACTGCATCGAACAAAGATCCAAGTAGCTGTCTTCCTGCAGAAGCTGGTGGTAGCTGCCTGTTTGGAAAGAATAAGACATATAATATAGGAAGTTTAAAATATTCAGCAGCAATTGATGGGTACACCCAAACTGCACTTCAGAGTATTTCTAAAGGCTTAAGGCAAAATTCAACTCTTTACTTATGTATGTTGTTTCAATGGAGTTCCTCTGTATGCAGAGAAAGGTAAGAAAACATTTCTTGTAAAAGCAAATAAATACCTATGATGGTAGAAACCATGTTTCAGTATAAAACATGTTTTTTACTATTTGTACCTCAGATATGCCTCATATACCTGCAAAGAGAAAGATGTCATTCTTAGCTATATGGAGTGTGTGTTTTTGCATGTATGTACATCTAGAACACACTGCTTCACTTATGTGCATATATATTAATAGTCAACATATGAATTTAGATACCTAATACACATGCACCTAAATGTAGGTCATCAGTTCTGATTAGTTTGTGCTTGTAAGATATCACGGGGAAAATAACCCCATAAACAGTTTTTTCAAATGAAGTTTAAGGTGATTAGCACTGTTTTTAGGTAGAACATTTAGTTAGATGGTCATGTTTAATTTATTGATAACTGAATTCAGTTTTAGTTTATAAAAAATGTAGATTATGGTACTATGTTTACTCACAGAGTCACAGAATCAATTAGGTTGAAAAAGACTTCTAAGACCATGAGACCTCTGAGATCATGATTGTTTGTTTCCAGATTCTAGCAAAGAAAACAGGTCTTCATTGAATCAAAGCCCAAGCTGTAAACATAAACAAGAAAAGAAAAAAATTTACTCAATACACTATCAGCCCATTAAACTTTGACACATTTCAAAGCCATACAGGTACATGCTAAATTTAGAGAAACCTATTAAATGCTGTAGTTTGTTGTGAAAACAGCATAATTAATGAAATTTATTTAAAGAAAAAAATTAAATTATTTTTGCTTAAATTAATAGAAAGGCAATTTTTTTTTTGTCTCAGCTTTTCTGTTTGAAAAGTAAACAGAACTTAACAACAGTTTCAAAGAGAAAATTAAACACAATTAACATTGGACTTGGATAACTCCAAGGGAAAAGAGCCCAAACAAACCCAAAATCCAAACTAGCCCAAAAATAGAATCCTAACCAGATGTGAAAACAGTTTTATCTGTTATAAAATTGACACATACAAAGAGTTCTACCAAAAAGCAAATATTAATATAGTGTATGGCAAGCAGGAAAGCTATCTCAGAGATTCTATATAAACAGTTTCTAGGAGCAGATAATGCTTATCCATGGTGTTATAAAATGTAATGATAATTCTATTGAAAAAATGCATTTAAAGTGTAGCACTTTTCTACCACATATACAAAAATTTCATGCATTGTGATATATAGCATAAATCGATCATAGGCACTTTCCATTATCCTGAAACTCTATAAATGCCTGCGTGTCTTGAGTTACAGGTAGCAACTTGTATATATTGACAACAAATTTTACTGTTCAAACTCCAACATCCAGTAGACCTTTTGGACTGCCATTTAGTGTGAAGCAGACCTTAAAAGTAATGAACAGAAATTGTCTTTACCTACAGAAGCTCAAAAATCACAGGTAAACCAAAGACTAAGTGGACAGAGGACCATCATTTGGAAGCATGCTACTGCTAGGTATAAGTGATCATACCAGCATACAATGTAGAATTTTAAAGTATCTTTTTAATGTCAAATGGATTGCAATATGTGTATATTTAGGTGATTAATTATATGGAAATCTGGTTGAAAATAGGAAGAACAAGGTTTCCAAAGCCTAATAGAGAAAAGTCTTAGAAAAGTCTGAAAAAATAACAGTCTAACAGTCTAAAACACCAACCAGAGACATAGCTTTGTTAAACATATAATAATATAATATAAAATAATATAATATTATAATAATATAGTATAAATTTACCTGGACAAATGGAAAACATATCTGACAGTATTCCAAGTGAAAACTTGGAATACTACCTCCAGCAGATCTACTTAAGCAGTTACAGAGAACATCAAGGAAAGAAAAAAAGTTATTGTTGTCAATGACTGGCAGTATAAACTGAAATGCTTCTATCTGCATGTAGAAGCTGAATAAGCTCAAATTCTCTACTGCTTATGCCCATTTTTTTAAGCAATAACTCATAATTTGTCACCAGATGTGCACAATTATGTAAAAAATTGTGAAAATAATAGGAAATATTTGAATTCATGCTTAGTATTTTAAGGGCTACCAGATCAAATTGAATATAAAGATGGCTGCTTGGGTCTAATCCCAGACTTTTCAAACTGGTTACCATGCAACACATATAATCTTAGAAAGATCATCACGTTATTTTAAGTCACTGGAGAATAAGCAATAAAGCATCTAACTTATGGACTTTTTGGTAGAATTAAAAAAGTACATTTGTACACCTATCTATTTGTACACCTCCTATTAAGAACAAATTCAAAGCTTTAGCAGTGAGTTTACAGGAGAAGGTAATATCTACTGTTTTGAAAAGAGAATATTCAAATCTCATGTATTTTCCATCTGGGAGATTTCTAATATACCTTTCAGTCCTGTATAAAAGCAACTTCACCATCAACCCATTCAGGCAAGCAATTTAATTTGGCTTAATAGATACTTTCATTTTATGCATTGCAGCATGCACTTTCTTTGCTTCACATTAACAAAAAGCTGTTTGTTATTTGAAAGGAAAACCAATCTTAGTAGTATCCCAGTATTCATAAAAGTAATACCTTTTTCTTTCTTTCAAGTATTAACTGAGATAGATCTAAGATGATACATAAAATTGTAACAGTACTTTCTGTTTTCTTTCCTAATGTCCTTTCTCCTACAGCAGTGTACATCACCTATTAAGTTTTAAAGTATGATAGTCTAACCAAGTCAAATTGCAAAGTGTGATAAATCACTCATTTGAGCCTACTTCCAGTCTGGCCTGGTTCGAGTATTTATACATTATAATTTAAACCAGAAAATGTACATGTATATTTAAATTCATTTGAAGTCATTATATTGACAGGTGTTGAACATTGTCATGGCAATATATGCAAAATAATGGTGGTTTTATCTTTTTGTTTTCTCGCTTTTAAATTGTTATATAATATCTTTGTATTTATGTAGTTAATCATTTAAAATAAGTTATGAAATACAACCCATCTGCACTAGCTGGAGCAAGCACAACCTGTTAAGCTAACTACTGAGTATTTGTTAAGTAAATCAAAATGATAGTAAGTCTTTGATCCAATGTAGAGAGTTTAGAACTTTGTAATTCAGAATTTTTTCATGACTTCAGGCATCCTCAAGTAAGTAAAATTCTGATTTCCCTTTCACCTCTATGCAAGCCGAGGTATTCATATATGTGTGTGTGACTCCTGAAAGCAGACTTTGGCTTCATATTTAAACACAATAAAAAACATTACAGAGAAATGGAGGTTTTGAATGTTCCATGTTTAATGTTGTCACTTCACTTCCTTATTTCGTATCTGAACTTCATCCCACAAAATCCGAAGTTTGTAGATGTTCTAATCTGTTGAAAGTCCTATATTTGTTAAACATAGTTTAGGTACAGTTTTCATAGGTATCACACTCTGAGTATTCCGAGTGATATTCTTCACTGAGAATCTAATCACCAGGAGGTGGTGCCATGAGATGAAATGTGATTGAAGCACTGTTGGAGCTCACATTATACAATGAATTATTTCTTAGATTTTCAGTGAAGAGAATTCAGGTGCAGACTTTTGGTGAAGTTTTGGGATTGTTTTACCTTGCCCCTTATTTTCCTTCACTAGCATTTTTCCCCTGCTCCCTGTATTGCTGGAATACGTGCACTATTACCTCTGCTGCAAAAAAAAAAAAAAAAAAAAAGCCAATGCCATGGTGTAAGAATTGAAGATGGAAGAAGTGGAGACTTTTCCCTCCTCTTTCAGCCTGGGTTTTGGGTCTGTAATAGTCATTTGTACATAGCTAGACAATACTCAGGGTTACCAAGAAGAGCCTGCATTTGTGGGAGATTGGAACCCACTAGGATATGGCCATATCTCACCTACCTCAGTTCATGTCATGTGTACAGATTCTATCCATTCTTCTTGACTGAAATACTTGCTGCTGAATGGATGACAAAAGAAAAAGCCATTGATTCAGTTTAGAAAGAAAGACAGAAAAAAAGACTGGATTTGAAGCTCAGAAGTTCTGGAGGAGTCTTCCTTCGAATCCTGACAACAGACACCTTTGTAATCTGCTATCCCCCACAACCAGACCCATGAAAACCAGAGGTCTAAGAGTATAAAAAATATTTTTCAGACATTCAGGCTAATGCCTTTGGCTGCAGCGATGTAGCACACTTCAACAGTTATCTGGTGCCCATCCCAAATGAGACATGACTAGAGATAGGCTGTGACCCTCTCCTGATATATCTTCCAATCTCCAGGGCTGCTGAGCCAGAGCTTGTGAAAAAGTCTTTAAAAGAGGCTGTTCCTGCATTTCCAAGATTTGATTATTTTTTTCCAGCCCATTTCACTGTTCATTAACCTATTATAAAAGGACCCTGGAAAGAACAGGTATCTCTTCCCAAGGCTTTAATTTTTCTCTCCTACGTAACACTTACATGAAGGAACATTATCATTTAATCTGGCAACACAGCATGCAAACCTCCAGAAGCTACATTTTTCACTGGTGAAAGATAAACCTCAGAAGCCTGAAAATTCTTTTCACTCAGACAGTGTCTAAATGGTAGTATTGTTATTTAAATATCTTCAGTCCATACATTTGAGATGGAAATTTCCCTATTTTATATTATGCATTCTCATAAGACTTCCTGGTAAAATGGAAAAACAGAAAAAGGTTTAGATGTGTTTTTAAGCTTCAATTTTCACATCAGTGTGCTTAACCTTTATTTTAACTTCCATATATTTTTTTTACTCTGGAAATAAAATCCTGCGAATTAAAAATACAGCCGAAAAACCAAAATATGTGTTAGTTAAAAGCTGGATATTGGAGAACTTTGCCAGTTGACAAGATTCTTTAAAAGTTACTTTTCTGTTATTTGTACCAGTTGTCTATGGAGCTAAATGATGAAATCATGTGGTTTGAAGTAAAATATGGTTGTGCATCAACTTCTTTTTCAAATAAAGTAATGGCTATGTTTTGAACACAACTAAAGCATAAGCTGCTGACTATCGGCTGCATTTCAGTGAACATCCATGTGTGTATATCTAGCTACGCCACCTGTGAAGCAAAATCTGGTAGGTAAAAACCCTTTCATTGACAAATAGATTGTGTATTGGGGTTTATGATAACTGACTAACCTCTAGCTGGGTGATGTGAAGCTGCATATGACACATAGGATGGATTAGACTCTAATGCTGATTTCAGTAGTAATCACTATTTGATGGTGTAAAATTGTAGAACAAGATTCTCAGATTCTCAGACCCTCTTCTGAGGGTCATACTTTTCTTCTGTCCTTTTATAGTTCCAAACACTCCATTTGAAAGTGGACATAGGACAAGTAATTTACTCGATACTGGAAAAATGCCTGTATTCAGCAATTCACGATACAATTACCTGAGTGTCAACTTTGTTTTCCAAGGGATTATATTAATGTCCATGATTCTTTGCCTTGATATTTCCATTTTATGGCAAAAAAAATATATTCTTTATATCTGTGATATGATTTGGCATACATTTTTATCAGTTTGAATCAGAGCTTTAGAGGAATAAAACCTTCCCTTCTCTTACAAAAAACCAATAAAACTGTAGGGGGGGAAGAAACCATCTCAAAATTTCATCTCAGATTGGGAGTTAAAGTAATCTGAATGTTGGTTAATTACTCAGGTTGCTAGTGGACAACCATGCATACTTTCTGTTCATGTATCTAAGAAGTCAGGGTTTGACTAACACAAAAATTGTGTGATAGCTCTCAGATCTGAGTAAAATTAGGTTAAAAGTTCATACAGGAAAGAGTGAGATGGCTTCAAGTGTTCTTTGGATTAAATATTTATCAGCCACAGTCTTGAAGAGTCTAAACAATAATAACCCTCAAAAAGCTGTTCTGTGTAAGACCCCTGTGAGTCTGCGTTGGCTTTCCTAGTGACTTCCATACACACTACTGTCTGTCTCAACATGCCTATCACTGGAAACCACATTTTCTGACACCCAGCTGTCCCTCTGCACTTTAAAGGGAGATTGGATGTCCAGAGGTGTTTGTCTATAAGCTACTTGTCCTAAAATTCATGTGTAAGTATTTGTCATGTTTTACTAAGTCCCTGTCTTAGATGAAAAAAAAATATGCTGTTACTAGATTCTGGGAGAAACATGCTTTCTACATTTTGGAATATTTTCTAGCTAGCAGATGTTTTACTTAGAGGATTTTTATTGCTTTTGTTTAACATGGGAGAATTATGGCCCCATATTGACCAAGAGTTAATAAAAAATGCAATCAAGAATGGAGTGTTATGACTTTACATTCTGGATTTTTCAAGTTAAAAAACTGAACTTCAATAGTTATTCAGTGTTTTCCTAAACAGGCTTTTCCTTGACATATATGATTAACAGCTAGATTTTGCAAATTTTAAATTTTTGTTTATACTTTACCTATACATGCTCTACTAAGCATCTTTTCTCAGCTGATATCTTTATCCCTCTTCTCCCCTGATCCCATTATCTTTTGCTCGAGAAGAAGTGCTTGTTTCTTTGGACTGATGGTGCAATTAGTTTCCTGAGGAAAAATCCAGAAAGAGTTTTAAGTGGAGCTATAAAATTTTCAAGTATCTTCAAGGTTTTTCTAGCAATGGAGTTAGTCCTAATTCTGCTAATTGTTGTATCCAAAATTTAGGCAGAACTTGTTACTGGCCATTATTTCTATAACATCCCTAAGTGAAGACCCATATTTGAAAGGTTCCTCTCATAGAGCATTTCTTATAACACTGAATCTGGATTCTATGTGGTGCTATATCTACAGGTAATGACATAGCTCACAAATCAAAGCCATATCTTTTGCTTATTGGGTATCTGGCCAGTGGACAGATTTCTGTTTTACTTCATCCACAAGATGTCACAAATTGGAGCTTCGTGACTGATCATTTTCTGATGCAGGTTTCTATTTCCGCTTCTCACTGAAGTCCCTCCTCTCTTTTCACAGGCACAGGGCAGTGTTCTGCCATGTATCTCAACCTGGAAGAAGAATAGAAAGACATTAGAAACCAGACACAGTCACTCTTATTGATCCTTGAATCTTGATGACAGCAGCTTCAGCACAAAGAGCACAACATTACTGATATTTTCTGTGGTGTTAGAGCAATGACTATTGGGGGAAGAAAGAACCTGTAGCAAATGTCCAAGCCTCAATGCAATCTAGATGCAAACCAGAACCCGGATCTCAAGACACTAATGGCAGTGATGGATAATTTCTGGATTGTGTAAAGTGGAGGACAGATGTCCCTTATCATCTTTGTTGACCTCTGTGCAACATTTGATGCAGACAGTGATCATGAGAGATAACTCTAATAAAATGGCAAGGATGCATAATGAATATATCAAAATGGTCTAACACGTCTTTGGGTGTATACAACTCTAATAAAGTGACAAGAAATGTCGTGTTTGTCTCCTGACTTCACAACTATAACTTATCTCTTTGAACCTATTCTATTCAACATCTACAGACAGATCCATAAAATGGTGGGATCATCATGAACTTAGTGCAGCAACAACACAGATCTCATCTTGCTTCTCTTCGCCAGAGAGAGTAAGATGGCGTCAAATGTTGGCCAAGAACATCTACTGGATGAAGAGTAGTTGTGCCTGAATAAAGAACAGTGAACGCACATAAGGTACAGATTCTGTAGGTAGAAATCAAAACAAACCAACAATTAAAATAACTGGGGAGTTTACAGCCTCATAAGTGAAAATATCTGACCGGAGTTCAGTATTGCAAAGTAATATCAAAGTGATTTCAAAAAGACTGAATAGCCAGTCTGTCTCAGTTTTTCTACAAGATTCTGGTTCATGATGAAATAATGAAGAGTAACTCATAAACTGATTCCTAGCTGTTAAGTTCTTAGTTTTTAGTATGCAAAATCCTCATGTACTGTGACTTTGGTATATTAGAGAGAAGGAAGAAAGAGATGGGAGAGAACAGGAGAGAAACAGAACTGTATTTTTCAGGTTTTTGACAGAGGTGAATGAACAAAACCTACAAATTTGTTAACATTTCCATGAGCCATTATCTGGCTTAGAATATTCAGAGCTTCTGCAATTAACTAATTAATTAAGAGATTAAAATACCAGATTTTTGTTTACACAAGAGCCAGAAATGGGTATGTTTACCTTTGTATATAAATACATTTACCCTATGGGTTTTATGATGATTACCAGTACTAATGGAATAATGATTCTAGCCTCAGTTTCTATATGTTCTCACAAACAGTGTTTTCACCTCTGATTCTCTGTCTTTCCTTCTGTGGTCTCTCCTTATGCACTCTGTTCACAGTACCCTATTTTCCTTAACCAACCTGCTACAACCTCTTAGTGCATACAAGAGACTTCAACTGCCTTAGGCATTCTAGTCTCAGTTATTCCTTTTGCTACCTCTTACATCCTCTTTTTGAAGTGCAGATGCTGATTGCCATGTTACTTTCTGTCCAGTTTAGTGCCGAGAACAAAGGAAAAAAAGTCTATCTCTGCGTGGCTAAGTCACTATTGTATTGAACCCTTGCTACTACAGTACTTGCATCCATATGAAAATTACCTCAGTGTTCAATGATTGAAGTTCAGTGTCTGCCGGAACTGAGTGAGAAGGGACAGAGCTCTGGTCTGTAGCTCAGCACATAAGACAGTGCTGGGAACTGGGCTGGGAACAGGCTGTTCAACGTTTTAACGGTTTTAGGTCACTTGGCAGATGAGACAGGAAATACGTGTGAGCATTCGCACTTAAGAACAAGGCAAAGCCAGACATGGTGGAATTTTTCAAAGTCAGAGATTTTGTTCAAGGGCCATTTAAACAATTTCTCTTGGAAATGACCTTTTCTCTTTGTTCCGTTCTTTCCCACTTTGCTCATCAGAAGAAACAGGGATGCAGATGCATCTCCTCCAAACAGCAGATGGTAAGCCTTTTATCCAAAACACAAATGCCCCAATCTACAGTCATAAAATTGTTAATAGAACTGTTTTAAGCAAAGGGGGAAAAATGTTCTTTTTTTAAAAAAAAAAATAAAATTTTGTGTTTATGTGAAAATGGAAATTCCTGAGATTGCCAGGGAAAGGCAGGGCATACAAACACTTTGACAACCGTATATATAATGGAGCTAACAAAATATTAATCAAATGGCTGAAAAAGGGTGTATTGTAAGGTAACATCAAATATCAGTAACTTTCATGATAGTTTTCATCAGTAGTGAAACAAGTAAAATGACATAACCTCTATGCCTTTAATTACCTATTCCTGGATCTTACCTTTGTTCAAAACTTATTACTCTTCAAGTAAAGGTAAATCACAGATTTTTCCTACAAGGACACAAATTACTCTAAAACTTTGTGTCACAGAATGAAATAGTGTTTTTCTATCGTGAACAAAAGGTTTGGCAAGATTAGACACAGTCAGGTTGCAGAGAAACAAAACTTTCAGGTATGTTGCATTTTTTAAAAATATGGTCTAGTAATGCAATCAATTAGTAGCAATGAAAGGTCTTTATTCAAATTAATACCAGTAACTGTATTACTTAGTAAGCATGAGTACAACTTGTCATCATAAAATATTTTTTCAGAATATTTTATCAAATGAATTTCCATGTACTTCGATGGATTTTTTTACATGATGTTCTGTCTTCACCATAAATGCTAAACGTATAAATTAACTTTAATTCCAAATCACCAGCATAGTTAGCAAAACAAAATGCCCCAAATTAAAAGAGAATGAAGAACAGATGTGGCAAGACATCTTTGATAAAAAATATTACATGACAGCAAGCAAATAATACACAAGAAAGTGGTAGATGAGACTGAATGTGGCACTTAGCGCCATGGTCTAGTAACCGCGATCCCTAGTCCAACTGGATCAAGGGTTGGACTTGATGATGTCAGAGGTCTTTTCCAACCCAGTTGATTCTATGATTCTATGATTCTATGATCTTACTACAGTTACAGCTCAGCCTTGCACAGATATGTGTGATCATCCAGGATGATGATTGCAGAAAACCTGCAAGTTTTCCTTCCATTATTTCAGTGCAGCTGCTGGGATGCCACAGAATGATGGAAGCAGCTGCACTTTGGTCGCTGCCGATCTCCACCTTGTAAGACCTTTGTTTTGATTTTATCTTAGGACAAAATGGTAAGTGCTTTTCTGAACCACCAAAGCAGGGAGCACACAGACAGGAAACCCAGAGTCCCTTCAACCCTGGAGACCTTGGTTAGGGAAGACTGGCTTGGTCCCCCTGCAGATTGCTTCTCAGGACAACATCACCTGCCATGAGCCTGCTTCTTGAGAGGGCATCATCTGCCACCACCAGCTTCTGCTTCCTCTCACCAGCAAACAGGACTACACAGACTCTCAGCTCACTTGCTGTATTTCACCTGCCTCAGGCCCTTCCTTTTCTGCATTTTTCCTGATAGAATTTGTAAGATCTTGTTCCTGACGGGAGAGTTTTGTCTTTAAATTTTCAGGCTGTGGATCCAGAGAGGTGGTACCCAGCTAAGTAAAACTTCCAGTATAGACATGGCCAGACTGAATTCCCAGACATGAAAAGGGCAATGAAGTTGTTTGCTGCTTTTACAGTATTTGTTGTCATTTCCAAGAATGGTTGATTTATTAAAAAAATTACATAAACAAATATAAGCAAAAATAACACTTTTCCAGGATATCACAGTCTTTTGCCAAACTTAAGGGAATTAATCTCACAGTTCACTGACTGCGTGGTATTTATCTCTCTGTAACTGTACTGATACGTGCGGTGTTTTATCTTGGGGAGAATACTATTTACATACCTTAATCTTCATCTCAGTTTGTTAAAATGTTCTTATTCAAACCTGCCATGAATACAAAGTAATATGCAATTATGTGTGATAGAGGGAAAAAGCAACTTCTGGATCAGAGCACTTTTAGGTTGCAAAGCTATTGTCTTAAATATCAAAATAAATACTAACTTCATTAGCATTTGTAAATACTTCAAGGTTGCTTCAAAATTCATCAGAAGAAATGAATATAGTTAAGATTAAAATTATTCTGCTTTTAGTCATGCACAGAAGAAAAAAACCAAGATTCTCTCTCCATTTCACAGGAGACTTATGTTGCTGAAATATTATTGTGGCATAGCAATTGTTTGAAATTTAATTGGTCAGAATACAGAGTGCTGGTAGAAGGAACCCCCAGTGAGAAGAGAACACAATGGTTTTAGAGACACGGACAAACTGGAGTGAGTTCAACAAGGGGTCCCCAGGCTGATCTGGACTGAAATATTTGCCCTGCAAGGAGAGACTGAGGGATGAGGCTGGCTCACCCTGGGGACAGATGGCTTTCTCTTAAAAACCTTCAGGGACGCTGAATCCACCACCTCCCTGGGTAGCCCATTCCAATGTCTGATTACTCTCTCTGTAAAATTTTTTTCCTAATATTCAACCTAAACCTCCCCTGGTAGAGCTTAAGATCGTGCCCTCTTGTCCTACTGCTGGTTGCCTGGGAGAAGAGACCAATGCCCACCTGGCTACAACCTCCTTTCAGGTAGTTGTAAGGAGTGATGAGGTCTCCCCTGAGATGGTGACATATTGCTGATTTCGTAAAACCTTGAGTGGTTTAGGAGGACTTCCTAAAAATAATAATTAAATCAAGCATGGACATAAAAGTAGGCCACTTATTCATTACCATATCATATTTCCTACACAAACCCTAAAAAAAGTCTTTCTCTAAACCACAAATTTTATGTTTAGAAGATATCAGAAAATAGAGAAAATCAATATGTAAAAGTCAAATATCTTCTCTAATTTCTTTGAATTATAACATTATTTATATAAATAAAATCAATAGTGTTGGGGAGGGGGTTAGTTTAGATATTAGAAAGAGGTTCTTTACCCAGAGGGTAATTGGGTGCTGGAACAGGTTCCCCAGGGAGCTGGTTACAGCATCAAGCCAAACAGAGTTCAAGAAGCATTTGGATGATAGTCTCAGGCACATGGTGTGACTATTGGGAATGGTCCTGTACAGGGCTAAGGGCTGGACTCGATGATCCTTGTGGTTCCTTTCCAACTCAGCATATTCTGTGATTCTGTAAATATAAACACACTCACATATGGAATGGTGTAGTAACTGGTGTGTTGGTTTTTTTAAATAAATTGCATTCTTTCTCATTTTTTGATTAATGTGCAATATAAAAATTTCTAATAAACAGTATAAATCTAGTCCATCTGTATTTATGCAGCTTGAAAATGACAATTTTGATTGTCTTCTCTCTTTAGAATTAGAACAGTGTTTGCAATGACAGCTCTGCTATCTAGTCTATACTACTTTTTGTTGGGGTTTTTTTGTGGTTTTGTTTATTTTTTTTAAACTGTGCATGCCAGAGAGCAATATCAGAAAATATTACGACATTTGCAATAATGTTTTCAAGGAAAACAAATTCCTATGGGACTGATATTAAATGTGTTGTAAATATTGGGAAGAAAAGCATTCAGAATGTGTTACCCAAAGTGAAGTTCTCGTTGTGCAATGTATATTACTACTGCACTTAGTTTAAATGATACAGATGGACTTACGTCATTCATCAGTGCAACATTTTAAAATTACCTGATCTTAGGAGTCTGGATGTTGACTGAGTAAGGAAAAAAATCTGATAAAATCATAAATGTTTTCTCCATCGTTGCTGAAACTCTAATTTTCTTGCTTATTGCTTGAGTTGCTAAAACAAATAAAAGGAATCTAGGAGAGATTTCTTTAATATACAAAATGAATTTCAATGTTCTGTCCTGCTGGTATTTTTATGGAAAAACCTGACTAGATGCTACACATGGAACAGAAAAATCTGCATTTAGATGGAAATATTATGAAATGCATGATACGGTACAAAGTAAGTCTTTTAATGGAGATAGCAAAGTGTTGCATTATATGGTTGAGTGGAAAGAGAGCATGCATATAGGCTTTTATGTCCAGTTGCCTTGAATTACCCAAGAGAACTTATTATTTGCATTTGAACATAATACTGTGGAAGAAGAAAAAAAAGTCCCACAAAAATTAAACAATGATTAGTTCTTTTATCAACTAAAATATTAAGATTTGTGTCAATCATCACTGTATGCTATGATGTTTTGGACTTGCATAGCACTTTTTCAAAGCCTCCTTAAGTGTTTTACAATAGAGAATTAATTAAGCCTTTCTGTACTGTGTCTTTTACATAGATTAAGTGGTGTAATGAAGATTAAATTTATACCCATAGGTTTCAACAATTTTAAAGTCATCACGGTAGCTGATTCATTTTGAACATGTCCTTAGAGACCTACTTTGTGCAATTTCTTCTTTGTTTGGTTTTGTTATTATAAATGAAGCAAAGAACGCAAAATTATTAGACAAACTGGTGATTCATCATTATGAGTCATTGAAAACAAATTAAATTATTAAAAACGCACCATGATATTTAGTATAAAAAGTTCAATTTGTTTGTTGTGGACAGTAGATAAAATATTTCTCTTACATAAAAATTGGTAATTTTACCCTGAGTATTCACATATTTCAGTTTGACCCCAATCAGCAACTAAGTACCACACAGCTGGTCATTCACGCCCCCTGGCCCCACTTCAGGTGGGATGGAGTGGAGAAACAAGGAAGAAAAAACCAAACTCATGTGCTGAGATAACAAACAAACAAAATATAATAACACAAATTATAATAATAAAAATACTAGTAATAATGATAATATAAATCATCATTTTTTTATAAAACAAACCATGCACAACACAGTTGCTCACCTGATGATGCTCAGTCCACCCCTGAGCAGTGATTGTTGGCTCCACACCAATTTTCCCAATTTTATATACTGAGCATGACATTCTGTGGTATGGAATATCCCTTTGGTCAGCTTGGGCCAAATGTCCCCTCCATACTTCCAGCATCTGCTCACTGGCAGATTGAAAAGTCTTTGACTTAAAATAAGTATCACTGAGCAATAACTAACACATCAGTGTAATACCAACATTATTGCCATACTGAATCCAAACCACAGCACTGTACCAGCTACTATGCTGTTGTGGATGCCCCATCCCTGGCAGTGTTCCTGGCCAGGTTTGGTGGGGTTCTGAGCAATCTGGTCTACTGGAAAGTACTCCTGTCCATGACAAGGGATTGGAACTAGGTCATCTTTAAGGTCCCTTCCAACCCAAGCTGCGCTGTGATTCTATGATTCTATGATTCTGTGATGATAATAAGAAAATAAATTCCATCACAGCTGAAACCATGACATGACAGTCTTTTATTGAGTAAAACTAACTGAGAGTGATTGCTGTCAGAGATCACAGCATATCTGAGGATCCAGTACTCTTCAGCTCTCAAATTCCATCACTGTTGCGATGATGCAGAACCATAACTGTAACTTATGTCAGTGGATGGAGATCTTTTTCTAATCAGGATTTTTTTGCCCACAATTTCCCAACTAAAGCAACTAAGTTTAAAGCAGAAGACAGTATTGAAAACAAGAAAATCCTCAATTTATGTTAGGTGGCACTTTTGCATATGTATTTGCATGAGTCATTTGGGTGTTTTAAAAAATGACAGGATAGGATTGTTATACTATATAATCAGAATTTGCTAGCTCAGATTGTGACCTTCTTTGTGATTCTAAAATAGCTTCCACAACAGGACTGTGCTTCTGACTTTACTACGTGATCTCTAGCATGATGATGCTGGTATACACTCCTACCAGTTTACTGATGCTTTCTTTAAAACTGCTTTCTGTGGGGAGGGTAAGGTAAAAAACCCAGGAAATTTATGGAATATAGTTACTTATTTACTGAATATTTTTATGGTTTTTAAAGTACAATTTGTATGTGTACCTAACCCAGTGTTTTCTCTACATATTGCACGTGCTTTTTTATTATGAATTCTTCAAAACAAGAGAAAAGTAAAAATTTATCTTTCTTAGCCACAGGAACAGAATCCAAACCTTACTAGAAAATCTGAAAATGACAACATTAATCAGTAACACTAGTAACACCAATAAAGCCCTGGGGAAAAATTAGTAATTCTGCACTTTTTATTAGGGGAAGGAAGTAGTGAAATCCTCTCATAATTCCAGAAAAGTGAAAATTCACACTTTTTTTTTGGTTGGTTCTTTGATTTTTTTTTCCCATAGCTTTTCTTCTGTTATTATTGATGCTTAACTCTTGAACGCCCTTGAATATTTATGCCACATTCCTCCCTGGTTTTACTATGCTGCTGACTGCAGTAACGTTGTAAAGGGGATACATTTTCTCCCATAACTTTTATTGAATGACCTTAGGGTGTTTCTATATGTCCTAGTGTTCCTTCTATAACATTTAAAATAATGGGGACACTCGAACTGGCATGGCCTCAGGCATGCTGAGGGAGCTGTAACTCTCTGGGGGTTAATGGATGACTGTTTTTAGTTGAGTAATCAAATATAATACTGCTCTGCAGAACTCCTATCAAGGCACATACATGCAGACTAATGGCTATTACTCTAATATGCTTTCAACCTTGAAGACACTTTAAAAGGCATTGCTTGTCATTTCATCGTTATATTGTTGCAGTCTAAGAAATAAATTTCACTTTTCTTTTACATGGTTTGGTGAAATAGAAAACAATCGTGACTTTTTTTCTGGTTCAAACAAAGAGCTGCTCCAATCTTCAAATGCAGTAGTGATGTAAAGAAAAGCAGAGCATGAGTAAGCAGAAGTATAGGCTCAAAGATCACACTAGCATTAACATGAAAGCTAACACAAATTAAAACTTTAAAAAATCCCCACATTTTGTTGCATTTACTGTGAAATAAATGAGTCTGTACGTTTTCAATTGAATCCTGCCAAAAATGTTTAGTAGGTTTCAGGTAGGAATTTCTTGGAGATGAAGCTGGGAGGAGGAGAGCGTAAGAAAAGCATCAATATTTTTCTGTTTTAAAATCTCCAGTTAAAGAAGAGAATCAAATACTGCCTTTAGACTGCCTTTCTCACAGGGCTACAAGAAAACCAGTCTTTTACCATATTTAATTTCAATAATTTTGTGGTTTTAATTTCTTTTCCTCTTTATTTTAATAATTAAACATTTTTGAAGTTTGGGTTTTTTTGTTTGTTTGGTTGGTTCGTTTGGTTTTTTGGTTTGGTGTGGTTTGGTTTTTTGTAAGATCTTAACTGCTTCCTACTCATCAAGTACCTTCTACCTTCTCCTTAGTGAGTCACTGAAGTCCTTGAATCTTGCAAGCTATACTTGGCAAGACATGGCTGGTCAGCTTTTTTTTTTCTTCTAGCCATAAGTTATTACAGTGTATCAATGCAGTAATAACTAACCATCTCCTGTGAGACTGCATGGAGCATGCTAGCACAGTTGGGACCCACGACAAACACTATCAGCTCCTTTCTCATTCACAGGTAAACCAGGCACCTCTCACATATAACAACATTATATGACAAAGAAATGCCTTATGTTTTACTTTTGGCAGTATATATTGTTATAGCAATGTTAGACTAATTTAGCATGAGCTGGATTAAATAGCTACATAAGACACAGATGGTGTCCTGATTTGGTGTACCTCTTTCACTCTACAAGATGGATAGGAAAGTGGTTTGCAT
The DNA here is from genome assembly GCF_001715985.3 of Manacus vitellinus. Lineage (NCBI taxonomy): Eukaryota > Metazoa > Chordata > Aves > Passeriformes > Pipridae > Manacus > Manacus vitellinus. The sequence continues at coordinate 19,608,314 of NW_021940604.1, forward strand.
GTTGTTCCACTGCAATGCACCACATGAACTATTGCATGGAAAGGGAGCCATGCAGACGGCTAAACCTAGATAGCTCTTCTCCCAGCAAAATATGGTATTGTGACAACCAGTAGGACTTTTCCTGTGCTCATCATTACACACATACATACATATTTCTTTTGCTAGATCAAGGTTGGAAATATTTTTCTGCAACTATCATCAGTAATGTATAAATTATGTATATTTCCAGGACAGCCATATTTCAGCATGTTGTTTTGTTTCAATATGTTGTTCAGCAGTTAATGAATTTAGAACACAATCATCCAGCTTCTTGCAGTTCACTGCCTAAGATACATTTTTGGCTGTCATGGAAGAATGAAATGCAAACCGTAGACACACAGAAATTACACACACACACACACACACTTGTTGACTCTACAAAAGAAATATGAAAGACGTGAGCAATGGAACAAATACATCAGTTTTAATAATATAGGCATGTTCAACCAATCAGTCTGTCTCCCTATTTACAACCTCGAAGCTTTGTTCATGATGTAGATTATATCATTCAGATCATTAACTTCAACCTTTTTCTTTTCCACTTCCTCCAAAAAAGAAGGAATGATCCAAACCCATTGTTGTTAAAGGGGAATCCAGGGAGGTTTCCAGTGGATTTAGAGCAAGAATCCTAAATGAATAGTGGTTTTGTTTGTGTCATTTGTCATATATGATTTATGAGACTTCTTAATTAACAGTTCTTCAGCTCAGAAACTTGAGATGTTCCAAGTTGATTTATTTTCTTCCAGGACAAAAAAAGAATTATGATTACATTCCCATAATCAGATTGCTGGAGGTCCATTATACTGAGACCTTCTGGTATCTTTCATTATCTTTGTGATCTAGCATGAAATACCTCTTTTAAATCTTCGGATTTATTGATGACGAAGAAAGCCTTTTGGTATAACAACCCAGTAAGACGCCCCATTAAATGCAACCACTAAACCTATTTAATTATATTTCCTATTCCTCCAGACAGAAGGATTTAATAATAACTGAGACTTGGAAACTCAGCATTCTTTGATGAATTAAAGATTGATAATTTTTCATGTTAATATTGGCAGCCTAAGACTATAGGAATACATTACTACTATTCATTTTCACAGTCTGTCATAATAAACCTAAGCAAACTTGCTTCACTTTCTTCTGTTTAATAGGCTGTGAGGTATTGAACAGGACTTACAGCATGCTCATTTCCATGACTGATGTGTTTCTGCTAAAGAGCATACATTTTTCCTGCAGTCAGTGTTGCAGTTTTGAATACTTTCGAAGGAAACTTAACATTTTATAAATCCATCATCTGAATTCATGGACTGAATGAATATGTCAGAAACCAGAGGCATGATAAAGGGAAATAAAATGTGCTTTCAGAACAAAATGTAGCTTTTTTTTTTTTTAATTTCAGGAAATGAAATTTAAAGTTTCTTTTAAAGTTTTTATTGTAAGTCATGAAATATTATTGAAATCCAAAACTATTAAGCCATCTTCTTTACTTTAAGGGTATACATGGAAATATAAAGTAGTTTTAAACAAGATTATGGTTACATATTCATAGTTTTTGATATCTCGTAAAATATTTAGTTACTACTGTAAAGAAGGACTTCTGTGAATTCAGAGGATGACATATATTTCCATAAATACTTAGGGACATCTAAATTTTTTTACTATAAACACAAAAATTAAAGTCCACTGTCTTGAATTTTTGAAATCACTGCCAAGGTTAAAGACGTTGACTGTACTTGGTTAGTGCCTTGATAAATGAATGATAGTTCATATAGTCTGATTAATTTGCTTATTAAGAAAATTATAAGTGATCTCAACCTCTTTTTCCTGAATTGATTCTGAACATAAAATAAGCTTACTTAACCTCTTCACTAGAACAGGTGAATTCTTTCATAATTCTTCTAGACCAGAAAAATTCAAAGATTTTCTATTTATGTACATCTCTAATATATAAGATAAAGCAGTAGAACTTGGCTTTCACCTTATGAAACAAGGTTGAAATCTGTTCAAAATCCTGAGGACCCAAATATGTGAATGTATATGTAAATGAGTATGAGTATTAGCAAGTGTATTGGTTAAATTGTACTAAAATATTAGTAGTCTGAAAACTTTTCTGAGGAAGAGGGTTCTTTGTTTTTTAGGGGTTTTGTTGTGGTTTTTTTTTTTTAATATATATCACTTCCTTAAGTGTGGAAAAACATATTTGGATGATTAAAAATTTTAAATATGCCAACTGATCTTTAACTTTTATTATTGACTAAAATTAATGAAAAAGCTTACTATTAAAAAGTAGCATTTGAAAGACAGAATATGTGGAAAAAATCGTGTTTGGTTTTTTTTTACTTCACATCTCTACTTACAATGTGTAATTATACATATATCATGTGCCGTAGTGCATAACACAGGTCTATATTTTTTTCGTAAACCATCTGAAATTTTTGAAATTCTTAAACTAAAAATTTCTACTTTGAGATTAAAGTTCCTCCTTTTTTGATAGTGAAACTGTGCACTGTTCATTAGAAAAGAAAATATGAGATACTTCTAAATAATTTTTAAAAATATGAAATAGAGTTCTGTTTGTTAAAAGAGTGAAGCTCAACCATTATAGTTAAACACTATAAAGAATTGCTTGCTATATTCCCATTTCTCATCCTCCTTCACACAAAATTTCACTTATTAAAACTGTGAAAAATGCATATATATTTCAGTCATATTTAATTAGTCATCCTGCACTACTTGCAGGTAATTTAAATGCATATTCTTCATCTCTGGTCCTCTCGACCAAGAAAAAACTCCATGGAATTTTTTCACTTTAGATGAAAAAATACATTAGAAGAGTTTGAGCTTCACTCCTTTAGCAAGATATAGATAAAGCCCATGTAATTTGGCACATAATTAAGTACTTCACTAACTCAGTACCTCAGCTGCTAAAAAAATGGACCTTCAATGTGAACTTGAAAACTGCACATACATCAGCTCCCTGTGCAAGGTTTTTTTTTGCAGCACAAATCTAATTTAAACCTAATTTGTATCCAGATGTAATCAAAAACAAATCTAATTTCTCCCACCTCAATTCTATTGGAATCTTTCTCAATCCACTCTGTGGACTGAAAATTAAGATTTAGGGTTGTGCTTGTTTGATTTTAAGTCTGCTTGTCTATTTAATTTTAAAGGCATTTCTTATAAGGTGTATTATGTCTACTTATGATATACCTGCTTTGATCTGTCCTGTTCTGGCCTTCATCCAGGAAATAAATATCAAATATAGGTTAAAAAATATATTTTTTTCCATCTGATGTTCCCATTGAAATTCTACCCTAGACACAGACTCTCCTTACTCAAAATAATTTCTGTCCTACCATGAGAATAACCCATATGAATACACATACATCACAGAGCTATAACATGTATTGGCACTTTTAAATCTCTTCTACTCAATTTCTGCAGTATGCTTTTGGATCAAGGTGAGAGATAAAAAACAAAGTAAAATAAGTCAGCAACAGTTTGCTGCAACATTGGTAATAATACTCCATGTGCTTATGGATACACTTTCACAACACTTAAACCAGAATTTCAGACTGTCACCTCATAAATGAACGGGCAGCTTTGCTCTCTCACTCGCACTCTCAGTCTGCTTCACAACTTAAGTCTCAGCTGCCTAGCTGCTATGTCTAGAATGTGCAGGGTCAATTTTTACACAGTTTGGTTTAACTTTGGCAAGAAAATATTTCTAGTAGTAAAAAAACACAATGAAGCAACAACAACAAAAAAAAATCAATTACAAGATTCTACCTTTGTATAGAAGATGGATAAGGATGTTTAAAAGTATAGAAAAACCTTTGCATGAAGGAAGGTGGAACAGACTGAAAATCTTCAGTCTGGGAAAGATGGTGGAGAATACAATAAAGACTCATAAAATGAGTCTATTGAGGAAGTGAACAAATCTATGGAGGAAGTGAACAAAAACTAGGGCAATAATGAATGTAGTTATGTGCCAGGTATCAGGTTCAAATCCCCCAACAATATGGACATGTCTTGACACGGTTAGGTTAACTGTGAAACTCTTCGCTATAGGCAACCAGAGATTCTTAAATCTTTACCTACCTTCAGAAAGGAGTTCACACAAAGATATTTTCTTTAAATCACAAAGCCTCTGAAATGTAAATCACTGCCTACCTTCTGGAATTTATGCACTTTATTAAGCATTTACTACTGGTCATAGCTAAAGATTAGACCATTGGGCCTTTGGTCAAATGCATAGTTGTCTTAGCTTGGGAAACTTTTCTGATTTTACTCTAAGGCTTTTAAATGATAGGAAATTCAATTTTAAATATTATTTGGCAAGAACAAATTCATAAATTTAATTACTCATCAGAAAATATAATTGATATACTTCTAGATTAGAAATTATTAGGATGAGTTCTTAATTTATACAGGTCTCTAATTCTTCTAATGTAAATATCACAACTATTTAAACAAATGTAATGAATGCTGAAACAAGTGCAAGGAAAGGAATGTGTTTTGGCAAATATGTTGACTATGTCCCTCTTATATTAACATACTTGCTCTCATTGTGGGCCTCATCTCTTCTGGTTCAGCTAGATTTCTGATATACATCTGGACACAAGTTCTTCTGTTCAAGAAGAATATTTGTGAATAATACCAGCAGAGTTTAAGTTAAAGGTCACTAATGACAATACTTTTCACTATTCTGTAAGTCCCAAAAGATTGCTTGCTGTGAAAGCATGAGATCTATACTTAAATCCATTTAACTGAATCTCAGTGAATTAGATTTCCAAAAGCAAAGGACAAGGGTAAGTGGGAAATGTTTCTGGATATGAGTACCAACCCTTCCTTCTGCTGTTTTGTCATTTCTTCTTTTGGATTACAAAAAAACAACTTTATAGAAAATCTCTTGTTGGAGATGGTTTATTTGTCACTACATGTAAATTTAGAATGTATGTTACAATTCTGCTTTACAAAAGGAGAAAATAAAAACAAAGTATCAATAAAAACTTAGTAAGTGGCATTGCCAAAAGGCCAGCTATCTACTTCTATGAACAAAATAAAGAGAGATAACTTGGTAAAAGTTTAAGGACTTCAGAAAGTAGGTCAATGCTCTGATTGCCTGAAACCCCAGTTGTTATCTTAGACTAAAAGTGATCTTCTCAGTTTTTTGGTGTCAGTCTTGTAATTTCAGTTGATTACTTGCCATATTCATTCAATGATTTAATAATTTCACATATTGATTTATTGACTCACTCTTAATCATGACCTTGATTGAATCATCGTATCATTCTATCATTAATTAGCTTTGTAAAGTTGTTATAAATTAGCTCAGTAAAATGTTTGCTTAAGTATAGAGTTGCTTATTCATCTCTTAAAAAATAAGATCCATAAAAAAATACAGACAATGTATTCGTTCAATCACATTACACTTTATGTCATGAGCTCTGAGGATGAAGTTAATTTTAATTAAGAAACTAGCAAGCTCATTTTCCTCTGCTTGCAAATAAGTACCTAAGAATCCCTGTGTTTGAATACCCTTGTGGCTTCTTCTATCATGGATCATATTGCATTTGCAATATAGGCTAATAATTTCCAGAAAATCTTGGAAATCGTAATCATGTCAGTATACTTCTGCTGAAATAATAATAAATAATAAAATATTCTTCTGACACGAGCAAAAGTGACGCTTCCAAATAACAAAACAAAAAGACCCCAAACAAGAACAAGAACAACAAAACAACAACAACAACAAAAGTCAAAACAACCCAAGAGAGGGATTATAATCCACTTTACTTTCTGTGCAAGTAGGGGTAACAAGGTCATCGACTTATCAATTATTTATTACTTATTTAAAATTATAGAAATATATATAATACAAGTTGTTCTTTCCCAGTTCTTTCCAAAACTGCTGTGCAAATGTTGTAGTACAATGACTATTTCTTCTCCCACAGGTATCAGATACGGATCTTTTATGTAGAACTATTGAGACATTTTTTGAAGAATAAGTTGTAAAATGCTAAGCAAATGTGAAATGTTCACAGAATGTGGTAACAGCAATGATATTTCAAAATGAAAATATATTTTAAAAAACTCCCACATTTAAATAAAGGAAAATGTTTCTTTTCAACCTATTTGGAAAAAGTACTTTTAATCTTTTAGTTTATGCAATATACAATTTTTGAGTTAAATTTTTAATAAAACATAGCTGTAATTTAGTTTTGACATAGTAATCTCTGATTTTTTTGCACAACTAACAAAGTTAGTTAGAATATTTAGAATATTTTCAAATTAAAACTACACCATAAATACAGTGTACTAATATCCCTTTCTTCCCAGCTCTTCAATTTGTGTCTAATATTGAAAAACTATTATTTCTTGTAAGGAAAAAAGTGATCAACTCTTGGAAACTGTATTCACAAGTGAGGAAACAGTACTCTCCAAGAGAACCGAAAAGATAAAATCCCAGTTCCTCCATGTTTTTGTTTACTGTGACATGTTTAGAATTATTTTCCCTGCAGATCTGTACTAAAAATATTTTTTCCTTACAATTTTAACCTATTAATTGTTTTGCAATACGCTTAAGTCTTACTAAAGTTTATCCTAGACAAGTTCACAGCAATCAGAAAAATCTATCCAAAAATCTTTCCAAAACACAAGTTTAGACCCTGGTATTGTGAGAAAGTTCATTGTGAAAAAAGACATCATACACTTTCAGTGCAGAAAAAGCCTGCAGGATCAGTATTGGTGGTAAAATTTAATGAAACTTCTGCTCAGAATGAGTTTTACGTTATAGATGAGATGAATAAGTAAAGATACACTTTGTTCATATTCATCTACTATTCCTTTATTTGAAGAAATGCCTTTGTCTGCATTTCTTAACCAGTAAATATTTTCTAGTGTGTTAGAAATGGCTTGACTTTTAATTTTCACATCACTGTCATGAGATCCAACAGCTCACATCTTCAAAGATTTAGCAGAGCTTTTCCCACTTTCTTAATAGCTAGTGATTTCACAATAGACTTATCTGTCCTCATCCAAGCTTCTCAGAAATTACTTTTGACATGGATCATTTTGCAATACATGTGATATTAGCCATTTGACCTTTACAGAATCATCAGAGTTTAAGTATTTAATTAGTGTTCTCACTGTCTGCAAGGAGTTATTCTACTAAAATCCAATATAATTCTTCTCTTAAAAAGGAGTAATATTTTCACAAATTGTAGATTGACATATATTCCAAAGTTTCAGAACGTCTCTCTCAAGTTTCTCTGCCCATTTCCTACTGGGTGACTTCTTTCAGTATAAGGGTAGCACATTTCATTTTAATTCTCACCTTTTTTATTCCCATTGGCTTTACATATTTTTTGTTATTCCTGTGGAAAAATCTATTCAAATGTTTACAATTTCTTGTATTTGAAACATTTCAGGATAAAGTAAATATGTTCAATAACTTTTGAAAACACCTTTAAAACAGCTTTCAGTGTTCTCAAGTGCTATGTCCCAATCCTGTCATGAACTTGGAGCAATTAAAATCATATTGTACTTGATGGAATCATTAAAAATAGAAGATTTCAACCACAATATAGACATCCACCTTGAATAGCTCTAGATACAATTCTAGAAGAAATGTTTTGATGGAAAAAAATTATATTGGTAACTAAAAGAGAAGCACACTTCCTTTTGAAATATAAGCTTATCTTTCCATAGGGAAAGGAAGTTAAGGATTTCTGGCTGCCTCTTTTTGTGTATTGAATTGCAATTTTCCAAAATTAAGACTTGAAAGTTATCACTCATAATCACTTGTGCCCTCAAAAAAGATTTAGATTTTTAAAATTAAGGTGTTCATAGCTTCAATAATTGCATAGCATTTTATGAGCATTATTGTACCAGCCATTACCCACGGACATGCAGACAGTCCCCAACAGTAGCAGCTTGCATTCTAAATAAATCATGAGGACAAATATTTTTCTTTTCACTTATCCTTTACAAACAGTATTGACAATTTAGGGAATTAAGTAGACATTTATGGTATTTGAGAATATAATTGCTCTATTTAACATTCACCAGAAAGCAGCTGCCATTACTCCTGAGGGAAAGCCAATCATGGATGTGATTACAAAGAAGCTGTGAGAACTGAGTTAATTGAAAAAACAGGACGACTTGAAGGTGAGAGTAGGGAAAAATGTGATAAATTAGTTTTCTTGAGACTTTACAAAGAATGAATCTGGGAACATCAGTATACACACTAATTTATGCATTTCCAGTATGAGATTTACAAGAGAAAATAATATCCCCTTGCACTTCCAAAAGAAATGTCAACAAAGGTTATTTAGACCTGATAGCTTAATTAAAAAAAAATTCAACTACATTCAAAACCTGGCAAGACATTGAACCAATAAACATACCTAAAGTTCCTCTATGAAACACCCCCAGCACAATAAAGAATCATCTGAACAAATTTATGTGGATTTTGAAGGGCACTACAAACTTCCTGACTTTATGGGGTTAAAACAAATCTGGTCAATGTCCATTTATTGGCATTTCTACTCGTATTTTGGATCCAGCAAAAAGGAAAACTGAATGTTTACTATTCAGTTAAATGTTGGATCTCATTTACCATTATTGTGTTACAATGTAGTAATGTTTTTCCAATGTTTCAAATCTGTATACTTCTAAAAATACTGCTTGATCATTTTTTTTTAATAAAAGAAGGAAAACTGTCTCCCAGACTCCAAAGTGCTAAAGTTTAGTTGAAATGGGTGAAAAAAAGAACAAGGTAATAAGGAAGGTTCAAAGGAAGTTCTCTTATTATGACTCTCTTTACCATTTTTGACATGGAGAGGATAAGTTTGATTATCCTTTCTGCTCCGTGTATAACATTGCACTGGGCATAATATGATGCCTAAAGAATATGCAGGAATTTGGGTATGTAGTGTTTTTTGATGGGTCTGACTTGTCCAATCTCCATTGTAAATTCAAGGCTCAGAGACGATTAAAAGAAATTATAGGTAGTCTCAATAAAGAGATCAACCTTGAAAGGCTGTCTTTAATTGGGGTCCTTAGAAGGTCTCCTCCTTAGAACCAAAACCTCTTCAGAAAGTGGTAGTTTACCATCTTCATTTGTCCAATTGCAAACAACACTGCATGATTTTTATTCTAATATGAACACTTACTTTGACTCAAGCATTAGACTACATTTGGATACAAAATATAGGTACAAGAAGAGAGTAGAGATACCCACCTTCACTACATTCATCTCTTTCTTGGTTCCTGACTTGGGTAGGCAGAATAATGCACTCCTGAGGTCTCAGTGACAATATAGAAAATCAACAAAACAAATCCAGGACTGGAGATTTATAGGCATTAGTTGCAATTAAACTCCTTTCAGTGGTACTAGCTAGACACTAGATACAATCTGAACGACTGGTGATCTCTAGAACTCTTGGCTTTTGTCAAACATATACCTGTTTGACCTTTGCTCAGTGATAAGAGAAGACAAAAAAGACCAAAGCCCAATGCTTTTGGTCGAAAACCCCCAAACCTTCATTTTTTATTCCAAAGAAGTGGTCAATCTGATGATATAAAAGATTCAAAACACTTAATGTTAAAACCTGAGAAATATTTTTCTTGTTACTGAGAAACTTACCTGTTGCATTTCTCCTTGCTTATAACAAGTAGAAGTATGTTTCCGAAGCAGGTAATGGGTGTGAGGCATGCTGAAATCCTACCTTAGTGTTTAAAAATATGTTGTTTTTCTATTAAGGAAAAGCAAAGTTTAATGTAACTCTTGAACAGTACTATGAAAACCAATAAAGAGGAGGGTGTATAGAGAGGAGAAAGCATGTTCTTCCAGCTAAATAAATATTTGATTCTGTGTTGAAAGGGATAATCATAAACTCATAGAATGGTTTAGGTTGGAAGAGACTTTAAAGATTATCTAGTTCCTATCCTCTGCCATGGGCAAGGACAACTTCCACTAGACCAGCTTCTCAAAGCCCCATCCAACCTTGTCTTGAACACTGCCAGGGATGGGGCATCCACAGCTTCTCTGGGTAACCTGTTCCAGTGTCTCATCACACTCACAGTAGAGAATCTCTTCCTAATATCTCATCTTTAATCTACCATCTTTCAGTTTAAAGCCATTCACCCTTGCCCTGCCACTAGAGGGTTTGGTAAAAACTCCCTCTCCAGCTCTCTTGTAGGTCCCTTTTAGGTACTGAAAGCTGCAATAGCTGCCTGGATCCTTCTCTTCTCCAGGATGAACAAATCCAAGTTTTTCAGCCTGTCTCCATAGGAAAGGTGCTCCAGACCTCCGACCATCTTCGTGGCCCTCCTCTTGACTTGCTCCAACAGGTCAATGTCCTTCTTATGTTGGGGATCCCAGACTGGATGCAGTACTCCCAGGTGGGATCTCACAAGAGCAGATAAGAGAGGAAGCATCACCTCCCTCGACCTGAAGGCCATACTTCTTTTGATGCAGCCCAAGACATGGTTGGCTTTCTGGGCTGTAAGTGCACATTGCTGGCTCATGTACAGCCTCTCATCCACCATCACTCCCAAGTGAACTTGAACTTGTCCCTACTGAACTTCAAAAGGTTCACACAGTTCCATCTCTCAAGCCTATCAAGATCCCTCTGGATGGAATCCCTTCCTTCCAGTGTTAATTGCACCACACAGCTTGGTGCTGAAGGCAAACTTAGTGAGGGCTCACTCAATTTCACTGTCTATGTCACTGACAAAGATGTTAAACAGTTCAAGTCCCAATACCTATCCTGAGGAATGCCACTCATCATTGGCCTCTACTTGGACATTGAGCCATTCACTGCAACTCTTTGAGTGACACCATCCAGCCAATTTCTTATCCATCGAGTGGTCCATCTGTCAAATCCATGTCTCTCCAGTTTTCAGGATAGGGAGGAGGAGTCAATCCTTCCTGTAACAAGAGCTTTATTGTTCTGTAAAGGCTGAACAGCTGAGAGACCTTTTACCTAATTCAGAATTAATGAATGTTCTAATGGTATTATCTTATGTTCTTACTGCTTCATATTAATGACTTGTCGATTATTATAGTCAGTGTACTATATTAATTTTACTTTTTGTTACTTTATTATTTAAAGTTACTTTATTATTCCAGTCTAACATTCTGAATAAGCCGAAGCAGGACAGGAATGTTTGCTTCTTTATTCTTCCTGAAATGCATGTAATGAAAGAAGAGAGACTGGAGAAGATGAAACTCACAGACATCTGACAGATGATTATTATAAATGCCACGTTGGAGAAAGTAAAAAAGGATGAAGCCAGGCTATCCTTGGTGGTATCCAGAGAAAGGAACAGAGATAATGGGCACAAAAGGAAATATAAGAAATTTCCTTTAAATGAATGACTATACTTTTTTTTTTTTGTAAAGATAGTTAAACCCTGCAACATGTTGCACAGGGAAACTATGAAGTTTCTATTCTTGGAGATGTTCAAAACCCCACTGGACATGGGTCCAAGCAGCCTACTGTAGCAGACCCTACCTTGAAGAGGGTTTTTGTGCAGTGGCCAGATGTCAGAGGTCATCCTAATTGTAGCCATCCTTTTATTCTTTGATTTTCTAATTTCTGTCCTTGCACCAATACAGCTAAAAAAATTACCACCAACTATTGCAGTATACTATAGACTGAAGAGAAGATGCTGAGTAATGTTTCTTCCCCTGACAAACATGAAAGGAATGCCCTTTTAAAAGTGTTTCATTCATAGATGTGGTTCTTACTTGAAAGCTGAGCTAAGCCACTTTGTTGTTAGGTAACTGTCCTTCTTTGAGGGATCAAGAAAGTTCTACTCAGCCTAAATTCTGTCTAGTTTCTTTGGCTCTTTGGCCATTATACTGACTTTTTTGAATCCTTTTCTTAGGAGACTAAATAAGTGAGGTGAGAAACTGAGTGTCATGACTTGTGAATTATTGACAAAAATGTTGAGGTTTTGGTGCGATACCATTAAGTGAATCTGTGGTAAAGCTTACAAAGACAGAAAAAGTGAGAATCTCCTTTTAAGATGTCTTAATGTATTTCACAAGCAGATGCTTTTGTTGATTTAAAATGTTATTTGAGATACTGGAGGATGCAGTATATTTAGAAAAACAAGGTATTTATTTCCAGTTGTTTTGGTGCAGCTTGCTAGATTAGCATATAGTACAAAGAGGAAATGTTTTCAGGTCAAAGTTTAGATCTTGATCAATGGAATAGCATTCACTTTACTTTCAATAAGACCCCAAATATATCACTGAAGAAACCCTGCATTTATGTAATTCATGATACTGTATGTGCTGCCAAAGAATACGAGCACATATTGTCTTAACAAGTCGGAATACAGTGACATGCTGAAGTCCTCCCAACTTCAAATTTGATCTTCACAGGAAAAGAATGGAAATATCCATCGCTTCTCTAGTTGGGGCATAATTGTAAAATAATGCTAAGCAAACCCATGTGAAAACATAAAATCAAGCAGAATTTGCATATAATTCCAAACTTGAAATCCATGTTCTGTACAGAAAGATGACACTTTAAACATGTTTGGCTAGGGAGTAAATAATTGATTTATGATTTTGCCTAACTTTGTGAAATAATATTAAATCACATTGTATATCATATACTCCAGACCTGTCCAATCAGTTGCATGAACTAACAGAGGAATTAGAGGTGCAATACACAGTTGTGCGTATTTTTAATCAATTTTTTAATCAGTAGAATTATCAATAATCATGTTTTTAGCTTCTAAGGAATCATATATTCTTTTGCTGGATATTGGAAAATTTCACTTTTTGTATACATATAGTTTTGTAACTTGTAAATTTTCCTATTCTGTTGGGTGCATGCCTGACATCCTTAATTATTTTCCCTTAAAATTTCTGAAAAAATATAACTTCTTATTTCACTTTCACATTTTGGAGTGTAGCCTTGTTAGGAGCAATAATAGTGAATCTATACTATAAATAATGAGTTTAAACTCATCTTGATGTGTTTTATTTCAAGTAAATTCTTGTATGTTGTGCTCAAGAGAAACATCTAGATGTAGCGTTGCCTTGCAATAATGATAATATTTTTTCATCATAAGCACAGAGAAATCCAAGAAGAGAACCATTTTTATATATGTGTTTTAATGTTTTAACCTTATATTAAACAAAGAACTCCTTTCACTGAATCAGTCAGTTTCTCAAAAATTATTAATATTATGCAAAGGAAATTATTAATATTATGCAAAGGGGTGTATTTCACACATTTGTTTCTGTAGTAAGTTCAGATGACATACCTTTAACATGGAGATATAATTTATATGACATACCTTTAACATGGAGGTATCATTTATGTCTTGGTTCCTTTGGTACAGGGGAGAAAAACTAAACCAACCAAACCTAAAACTCCTCGTGACTGATTGCAGTGTTCCAGAATATATGTGGTTAAGAACAACATTTCTTCTGGGTTATGTGGCTGCTGAACACACACATACAGATGCAGACCCACACCCCCACACAGCTTTTGTTAGTGAAATATACATTATCACTCCAACACCTGGATGCCCTTCATATAGTTATATATGTCGTTATTCTACTTTTCACATCAAAATTCTTCCCTTTTTTCCGATCTACACTTCCAGATAAAACTCATTAGATTTAGTGAGACATTATTCTGATATCAATGGGTATTTTATGCAGATAGTAATGCAGTCAGTAACTTCTAGAAAATAAGGCCTGGCTGTTTGTTTTTTTGGTTTTATTTGTTGTAATTTTTTTTCCTGACTGAAGAGACTGTAAGTTTCAGAGTGGCATTTCAAAGTACAATGCTAGTTTTATTTGGTTTCTTAATGATTTTACTTTCATCCATCATTTTTGGTGTTATTAATATTGATATTGTATATTGTTGCTTCACTCCTTTATGCACATATTTAACTTGTTGTTGCAAAGAGAATTGCATTAAAAAGTAGATTTAATCGTTGTTTAAATGTACTCTTCTCTTTTCCAGCTATACTCAAGAATTCATTGTTTCTTGGGAGAAATAACCCCTATTGAGTCTATTTGCAAGATGATTTTTGCAGCTGATTTTGCAAGAGAAATAACTGAATATGAAAGGGTCAGAGAAGGTTTTTAAGAGCTTTCAGGATACATGTGAAGAGAATTATGACAATTGCTTTTTAAAAAAAGATTATCTGCACGCCTTTCTAAGGTGCTCAGCAGTACGGCATGCACTCCAAAAGCATGGACTAATCTATTCTCATGGTAATAGTACAAATGAACCAAATGTAAGACTTTCCATTCACAAATGGACATTTGAGTCTAAGATGAACTCACTGAAATAGGAGGTTCCTAGCTCTGGTTGGTCAGTTTGAAATATGCTGTTGAAAGTCAGAATATCAGAATATGCAGCATCCCACTGTAAGTTTTTGGCAGCTGTGAGTGATCCACAACTGAAGATGCTGGCAAATGCCGAATCAACACACTCAGAGTGACCATTTGTTTTTTATTTTGGCCAGTGTGATTTTGTCTCAGCTCAGGGGGCAGACGAGTGTCTTATCCACAAATGCTACATTTGATTTTGTCTTTTAGCAGCTCAGGTTGTGCTTGCAGCCTAAAGAGAACAAACACAAGAGATGAAAGCTAGGTTTGAGCATATCTTTTCTCCTTCCTTATAGCAAACAACCTTCTCTATGCATTTTTGTTCCTTCAAATGAAGTAATAGGTTTTATTGTGGAACAGCAATGGCCCTAGTTAAGTAAAGATTAGCATTTGCCCAGGTTTAAACTGAACAACCTAATTGAAATCAAGGGGAATATTCATTTGTTTTATGTGTTTAATCAGCTAACTGAAATGAAGCCTAAATTAATGAATGTGACCTGTGATTCACCAGGCATTTGGATGCTGAATATGTAATGCCAAGTACAGATTTCCAGGGCAAACCATAAAGGTTTTTGCTTTCATGTGAGTCCCATCTCCCCTGCTGAGGTGTTGGCACCACTCAGTCCACTCGGCACATCCCTGCAGTTCCTCGCTCTGCGGAGAATCTCTGGTGCTGTACTGGGAGTCAAAATAATGCCAGCACTGTGGCAGAAGAGAGGGACAGAGGAGCCTGAAAGCCAGAAGGGCTTTCTCTGGGTACTTTGCCAGCTGCAGGCTAACTCCCCCTGGAGCAAGAACCCATTGTGGCTAGGGCTATGGGGCACAGCCTGGGCTCCAGGGGAGGATGAGACAGCAAGTGACAGTACCTGCAGTGGGGCTCTAGTCACCATTTATGTCATGGCTGCATTTGGCCTTCATATTATAAAATTCATTTCTACAGAATTGAATTTAATATCAGAGAACTAATTTTCAGACCAGAGTACAGAGTGATTAGGAGCTTGTGTATTGTTTCCTGCAGTGAAGCATAAATCAGCTGGACCCAGAATGCTCATAAGCATCAAATAGCAGCCATAAAAAAAATTAAAACACTCTAGTGACATTCAGGACTTCTCACTCTGCATTATTTCAGATTTGAACTGCAGCTCTATTGTTTGTCACTCATCCAAGAGGTCCCTTGGAGCTTAGAGAAATATAGTGATTCAAAGAGGCAGGTGGACATTTAGTGGAAGCTAGATATGTCCTTCTTCTGAAATCCCTTTTTTTACATACCCTGAAAAAAATCTTACTCTACCATGTTTCTTAACCTAATAACAGGAGGATACAAAAGGATGCTTAAGCCAATTTTGTTGGTAGAAGACTAATTTTAAGGCCTATGAGACTTATGCCCTTCCTGGTAGATTTTGGTAACGTAATTGAGTATGAGAAGCAAGATAGCATTTAAATTCCTATCGGCAGAACTGGTATGTTCTTTCTCTTAAAATCTGCTTTGGTTATTTAACATAAAAGGCATTTGAAACCTGTTTTAAAGCACAGATGCTACGAGTATTTTAAAAAACAGATCATTTTTTGGAAGATTTTATGAGACTGATTTTTTTCCAAACTGCCAGCTACTTTATCATTACAGTGATTTCTAGTGTAATATTCTATAATTTTTCCACAACACAATCTTATACTTTGAAATCTCTGGATTTTTCATTTCTTGGTGTTTTGTTGTTCTTTTTTGTTTTGATTTGGTGGGTTTTTTGCAAGTGAAGGAATTTGGAGAAAGAATTCAAATCTTCAGTGCAGTCTTTGCTGAAAAAATGTTACTACTTTCCCTCTATTTTCTCCTCACCTGTGTTCCTGAGACATATCCTTTTTTTGTTCAATTTTTGTTGACTTATCATTATATTAACTGTATTTCTTCCTTTTCCAATGTCTATCTGCCCATTATATAGAAAGAATAAGAGCAACCTTTCCTACAGGTACATATTTGATAAATAACCTGTCTTTTCCTGGCTTATTGAAGCTGGTAGACTCTCTAAAACCAAGTCTTTTGTTTCTTCAGGCTCAATGAGCACAAACAGCACTCCTGGACTTGAACTACTGGTCACATACAGAGGTCAACTAACTCCCAAGACCTCTTTCCTACTGGAGAGCACAGGCAGATTGAAGACACTGTAAATAATTCTGCTGTGCTCTCTAAGAGTTCACAATGGAGTATAATCAGTCTTCTTTTATGTCTATAATGTATCCTGGAGAAAATGCTTTATGAGCTATAGGAACTAATTACAATATCTTTGTTCTATGAGAATTTGGAGGAGGGTGAAAAATGAAACAATAGGTTAAAAAGAGGCTCCAAAAAAAAAGCCCAAGAAATATTTACTGCATAAAAACATGATTAACAGATGTACATAAAGTGATAAAGTTAAAAACGAACTATCATTTAACTTTTCTCTTTGTTTATGTAACAGCTTCCTGGACGAGAGTAGCTTTGGCTTGTCTAGAAATTCATGTAGATGAGAAGTATTCAGGATTGACTTGGATTTTTTAGATGTAGAGTTTTAGTATGGCAGCATATATCTGCCTGTTACTCTTTAACTATCTCTTAATACATTTTAAAAAAATATTTTTCTTGAGTTTAGACTAAGGGAGAAGCAGTAAAGCTGAAGAAGAAACAGCTTCCTGAATGGGAAAACCAAAACAAAGCAAAATGGAAAATCTTAGTTGCCATTTATTATTCTATGTTGCTGTTATTATTCTATGATTCTATAGCATCAAGCCCTTCTGAGTTCAGGATGTGTTTGGACAACACTATCAGGCACACAGTGTGACTCTTGGGATTTCCTGTGCAGGGTCAGGGGTTGGACTCAGTGATCCTGATGTGCCCCTTTCAACTCAGCATGTTCTATGATCCTATGATTTATTCTTCACTATCCTAAGAATACACATAGCTGGAGGTGATTTTACAGTCAAAAGACAACTTAATCACTTCAAAACTTCAGCTGAAATAATTCTGCACTTTACAAATTGTTATACAGACTTTTAAATTTGACAATAAAAATATTCTGTGGAGTATTTGGACTGCTCCAGAAGAAATGTAGAGTTCAATTATTGGACATACTCCTAATCAGAAGCTCTTTTTATATTTCCTCTCTAGGACATTTTTGGAAATGGTGGAGTAGACCTGAGTGGTGATGGTGTACAAAAGAAGCCAACTTCAGAAACTCAGATACTTTGCTCCAAAGACACTTGTAAGGTAACCAAAGATGTTGGTAAGACAGTCAGATAACAAGCTCATGTGAGAAGTGAGAATCATGAGCCCTTTGCTATGCTGCCCAACACATTCTTTAGACTGGCAAACATGGGTGTAATACCTGTAAAGTGGCACATAGCCACTGTTCCCTACTGGGGACTGGCACAGCCCCAGTGGCACAGACACATCCCTGATACACAGCTACAGGCAGGAGAGCAAAAGTAGGATACAACCACACAGATTGAAGCAACAGAGTTGGGAACATTGACAATATCTCTTTGTTCATATTCAGACAGACGTTATTTAGTATGGTCACTCTGGGGCTTTTGATTCCTTTTCAACTCTTCAAGTGACCTGCGGCTGTTCAACTCAAGAACAGGTAATGCTCTGCAGCTTGTTTGTGCATGTATGGCCAACTGGGTCAGAAGAAGCAGATGTGTTTCAACAAAACACTTTAGAAAACACAACGGATAAACTAAGCAGAGAAGACAGTGCCGACAGAATTTGTCTTTCCTAACCAGGCTGAAGTCCAACTGTTTTTTCTGGCAACGACAACCCAGACTCAATCAAAACCAGGTGCAGAATCAGCCAGCTTGGAGGAGAAGTATGTTTACATCTGCCCTTTTCTCACTCTAGGGCTCTGCTCAGAGGGAGGAACATGCTGTTGGGAGATAAATTTCCCTCCTTCTAATTATAGACCTTGACATCTTCTGTCCACTTCAAGTGTAAATCGCCTAATCATAAACAATTCCTCTTCAAAGCTCAACACAGATTGGATGTAATTTCCTGACAACACCAATCTGTTCACAGTATTACATGCAAAGGACAGAATAACATTAAAGATCTTCTAGCCTGCTGAAGGAGAGAAGCTTGAAGAAAGAAAATTTAAAATACAACAGTCAAACACAAAAGACATTACTCTTGACACCTTTTAGGAAGGACTAGTAAATCTCAAAAACTGGTCAAAGTAGAAGACAGGAAAGAACTTCCTTTTTCATTGGTGAAAAAACCCCACCTTATCACACACACTTTCCCTTCTAATAATTAGTAAAGCAAGTATAAGACAGATGGACTCTGCTGATAATGTTTTATTTACATCAGAAAGCTTCAATTATTCAGAATGACCAAGTCATTCTCACTACTAAACTGTCCAAGGAGATCACATTACTGCTGTATTTCCTGCTTTATTCCCTCCTCCCTCTTTGTTTTCTCGTGTGGTATCTGATCGTAAATTAGTTTTTGATTTTGTTAGAGAGTTGTCTATTCAAGTAATGTACTGTCTATGAACTGTCCCACAGAACTGGAATTGCATGTTGGTAAGAGAGATAACAAAAGTACTCCGGACAGGAGACAGTACATTTTCCAAAACATGAGGCTAATGGTATGCTTCCAGTACATCGTTTGTGCAGTAATACCTCTAGTCTGTCATTTCTTTTTTGGGAAATATCAAAATACCAATATGAAGTGCAAAACTGATAATAAAACAGTATTATTGGTAGTGTTTTTGAAGTGATAGCTGACATCAGGACCAACATCTAATTTTACATTGATGTATTTCCACTGAATGAAATTACACTCTTCCTGATTTATGCCAGCATAGGGAGGGAACAAAATTAGGCCTTAAATTTCATACCTGTCTTGAACTCCTTGCAAGAAGGTGGGAAATGATCATCATATTTTAACACTGCCAAATTGCTGAGTCTTAAAGTAATATTCCAAAATGATCAAACCATATATCATAACTCAATTTAGAAATGTTTTCTGTTTCTTGATAGTAAAAAACCATGAAGAGTTATTTATTTATATATTTAGTGGATTGATTTATCAAGAAGAATTTGGGGAAAAATCTCCCTTTTTGTATTTAGATTGCAGGGAATATAGTAACTTTATGTCTGATTATCACATAAAATGAGCTAAACATATTTGGTGCTACCACTTTGCTATATTTATGAGAAATTGACAGTGAAGGTAAGAAGAATAGCAAAATCCAAAATGTATGGAGTACAAGAAATAGAAGAGAAAAATGATAACCCAGTAAATCAACCCACAGTTACTTAGGGCAGATGGTTCTGTAGTTGATATATACCCGAGGAAAATCACTGGCTTTGCTAATTTACACTAGAAGGTAAATTAAATCCTCTACACCGAGAATCTGAAATATTTATATCTCAGAATATAAACACTGTTGTATTATACATATACATAAAGTAAAAAAGGTCTTTGTTATATATCACAATACAGATGTGTACATGCATGTACATGTGTACGCAGGGTGCGCTTCTAAATGGATGATCTTAAATAAAAAGGAAATCTTTCCTAATACTGACTTTATTATCCCATACCAAAAATATTACCCCATGAAAAAGTGGTTTAACAAAGACAGTCTTACAAATTATATTTAATTTTTAAAAAAGGGTAAAATGACCCATTTCCTCACCTGGTAGTGGGAGAGTTTGCTACTAATATTACAAAAGCATTGCATGAAATTTTTTGTCATCATTGTAAGAGTAGTTACTCATAAACTTGCAGAGAAAAAGATACTAATTTTTTGCTGCACCATCTGGTTGGAGTCTGATTATTTAGCTGATCTGCTGAAGTGTTTTCTGAGTGATCATTGTTTTAGCTTGTACTGTCGGATGTCATCCAAAGGTCCAGCACAGGCAGATGGGGTTGTAATATAAAACAAGAGCCACTGCAATAAAACACATCTTCTTCCCCTACCTTCCAACACCCTTCCCTCTTACATTAGATGATCCATTACTGGATGTGCTGGATTTGATTTCATTGTTTACACACTGTACAAACCTTATAAGGGAATCAAAAAAGATGGTAATGATGTAAACCATGTGAGATTCATTAATTAACAACATTTAAGGGAGAAGAAAGAGAGCTGTGATTTTTTTTTTCTCCTGTGTTATACAGTTCAGAAGGAAGAGAGGTGTCACCCAAATATTTATGAAAGACACACTTTCTGACTAATGGAAAGATGTGAAAAGGATGTTCTCTTTGGCAGAGGAAGGATGAAGCACAGCTGGGCATTAGAACTTTTGGGTACAAAGAAAGGAAAGAGCTGTCTGTACTTTATAATACACAGATTTTGGATTGTTATCTAAATTATCTGAAAAACCTTTATTTTTTGGAACTTTTAAATGAAAACAGAATTTCAACTTAGGAATTAAATAGGTGCTCAATAAGAATTAGGGGCATGTAATTAAATAGATAAGCATCTGCAAATACAAGGCACAGATGGGGAAGCACATAAGATTCATCTTACCTACATTTTGGATTTAGCTTAGTTGAAATGACAAGGACAGTAGCTTAGGCTCAGTTAAGAGATAAAGCAGTCTTAGTAGCCAAGAGAGAAGATATTATTGTTTGGTACCTGACTTCTACACCTAATGCAGATGCCCAGCATCTCCCTTAACAGTCAAGTGAGAGGAAAGGTGTTTTAACAACCAACTCATCAATCCTATTTGGAATCCACTTTGGGATGAATGGAAATAACTATATTTTACCACAGATAATTATCACTGAGAATTTAGACAACTAGATCAGATGTGGTATGTGATTCTATGATTCTGTATGCAACATAGATTCCAGCTTCTGATCGAAGGAACTCCATATTATCTCTCTGAATTGCAGAGCGGGATTCTGATTTTGGGAAAGGGATGAAATGCTCTTCTAAAGTGCTTGTCTCACTCCACTGATTGCAAAGGAAATTTGAATACCTAAATTACATTACAATTCTATCTTGGCACATAGCAGTAACAAGAGATGAGGACAGAGAGATTAACTGAGAACATATTATAATAGGAAAATTTTAGTTTGCAGACCATTGCAATACAAGTGTGAAAATAAAAAATAAGCAACTCAGTTCCTTAAAGGAACGAGGCATCTACTCCAACTATAGTGATTTTGCTGTTGGACTATATAGCAAATAGCTCTAGAGGGCCTTTCTTCAGTCTCCTTGTAAGTACTTATTTAAAATAAAAGGGTTCCTCTTATATCAGTGCAGTGGTTTTAAATTTATTCTCCTTTTAGATGCATTTCACAGACTGTATTTTCCCAAAATACGTGCTTGTATTTGGATCTTGCAGTAGAATTCATTCTTGGAACTGTGACAAGCCATTAAGTATAACAACAAAAGAAAAGTGTAATAGTGCTTACTTAAGTAAAAGAATACTGCTAGAGAAAGTCTATAAACCAAAGAAATCTATATACGCGTTTGGCATGTCTGTACTACACTGAACTACAGAGATCCTGGTGCTTGCACACACCATAGTGGCATGCAGACAGTCTAATTTGCCTCTGAATTTGAGATAACTGCATTTGGTAAGTTAACAAGCCGTGTATGTCTCCATGGGGCTCATCACTCTAAGATGATCCTTGGCCTGGTGTGCCAAGGCTTAACTGGCATTAGCTTGGTGGTATCTGCATTTTGCAGGTGTACCAATTGTCTTATCACTTTTTATTGCTACATTAGATAGATATTGCCCCCCAACCATTGTGATTCCTCCAGCTGGCATGCATCTCAAAGCTTACTGGCTAGTTTTTATCCAATTTCAAGATACATGTTCTCATTTGAGATCCTGACCATATTCCAAATGCACTCAGGCATTGCTCCAAATAACAGCAGAGATAATCTCCATCTAGGAGAATGCAGGGTCCCAGGCAAATGAACACTGTTCACAGCATAGAACTGGAAGTTGTGTACCTGCAGGACTTAACTTTTAGTCACCTTTTGGGCATAAACACTTACAAATGCTTACAAATTCATACAAGGGATTCCAGTGGTCTCACAAAAAAAAAAAAAAAAGTATCAGAAAGGAAAAAGCACTTAGCTGAGAATAACAGAGTAAAAGAAACAGTAAAATATTTACTCTGTAGCATGGAAGGGTAAAGACAAGAACGAAGAAACAGTTACTCTAAGGAAGGGGTAAATATTGAAAAAGGAGATATGAAACCTGATTTTCAGGCTGCAAGCCAGGACTTACCATTATTTCTAACATTGCACGTTGCACAAATGAATGTGAAGTTGCGAAAGAAGCACATCTAGAAGAACCATGTTATTTTACTTGATAGACAGATAATGAGTTGCAGCCATCTCACTGCTTTGCATCTTGCAAAGTGCACATTCTTTACCCAGATACACGTCCCTGAAAGTCGCCATCAGTGTCTTGATGCCTCAATGGTAACCCACTGAGGAAAAGTACTTCTTCAAATGTAGCTTTTGCTCTTCTCTGTGAGGGAAATGTTGTACAAGGATGTTAATATCTATAAACTATGAAAAATGATCAGTACTTTTGATTCTATTGCACCCCAGTTTTGAAGTGAAATAATGAGGTAGACAAGAGATAGTGAGCCTTTGTAATCAACAAGAGTTAAAATAAAGCATTGTCTAAGGTCTGTATTCATGTACTGTGGCATTTATGTTGGTTAGGAAGTCTCTCTCATGTTAACTGAACTCAAACTTGAAGGAGAATCTGAAAGTGTAGGTAATTTAGGTAATTTTAATTCCATTTCAAGTGTTGTATCATGGTAGCATTCCAATAAAATGTATTTTATATGTACAAATAAGCTTTGTCTTGAATTTTTTTTTAAGAGAGTCTATTACTGTAGTTTATATTTTATATGATTACATAGTATATTACAGCCTGTGAGAAGTGGTGAGCACACTTCAGCTGAAGGACATGCTGATGATTAATGGAACTTAAAGTCCATACACCCTAAATTAGGTTTTAGAACTGCAGTGTAATTTTTATCATGTAACAAGAAAATTCATTTACTACCCCACAGCTTTGAAAGTCACTATAAAGATTAAGTTCTGTTTGACAGAAGGTGGAGATTTAATTTTGATTTTTTTTTTTTTTGGAAAAAATCTGATTATAAATCACCTTAAGGAATGCTAAACATGTTGAAATGCTGCTTTTGTTTTTCATGGGTTTCACACAGTGTTTATCAGACATCTATGTATCTATCAAGGTTTCTTACACCATTTTGATTATCCCAAAAATAAAAACCCAGTAATCTTCTACATAGTCAGTTTTATATCAGTGAGAAAACAAATAAGAATTGCCTGCTATAAGCAATGGTTCTGGAGGAGGTGGATTGAAACAAAAGGGACACTGAGGGGAAAAGAGACACTGAGCTCTCTCTGCTGCCTCTGGGCTTTAGCACTGAAAAAGGCAACAAGAAAGATCTAAGGATGGCATGAGGGGGAATTTGCAGGCATAAAAAGAGGGTAAAAAAACCCTTTGAGTTTTAATTTTGCTAGATCAAAATACCTTTTCAGGTAGAATGCATTTCATGACTAAGAAACCTACCTATTGCAGGTTTCTAAGTTCCCCTTATAACCATAGAAAGCTTATCAGTGAAGACAGTGGAGTCTGAAAAGTAGATAGGTGTCTCTCTTAGGGTGACTTTAATCAGTCTCTATCCTTCATTTTCTGAATTGATTAGGGACTTAGTTCAATTGGCAATATACTATTTCAGACACTACAGCATATCCTGTCTTCCACATCTAACACCAGCCCTTAATATACAGCAAGTACCTGTTTCCATGTTTCATTTACCATAGAAGACAAACTCCAAAACATCTTTCTCTCTTATCAAACTCAGATATCAATACTACTAGAAAGAAATCTGAACCTCTCTCCTGTACTGGGCTACAGTGGAGATGACATAGAGAAGATATTTACTCCGAAACATCCTAAAATGAATAGACTGTAGGCTACAAATGCTTTAGGGCTGCAGGAATAAGGTGACAAAATATGAGGTGATCCAGAATCTACTATTTTTTTCTTCACTTTAGGAAAGAAATAGTTTGCAGAGACAGGAAATAATTATAAAATTGCAAGAGATTAATGTACAGCTTCAAATGAAGACCTGAAAGTGTAGTACAAAAAATTTCTATGCAAGACACATTTGAATAAATCTGCTTTGGCTGTGCTTGCAATGCACATTCACCTGCATCATGGAGATATTTGAGAAAAGAAAATTTTTTATTTGTAGAAAGAAATTTTTTGTTTGTAGAAAGCAAATTTTAAAGTTCCATTACTATCCAGAAGAAGCAAATGGTAAATTCAAACTACTGGTCTTCTCTCTTAAAGCCCTTAATTATAAACCCACCTAATGTTTTATTTGTCACTGAGTCGTCAAGTTAAATGTGCAGCGAAACGCCATCCTTCTTCACCAACCAAACTAATTTTCCTTCAAATATCTATGTGCTTTACCCCATGATACAACTGATATAATGGTGCAACTGCTTCTAAGACACAGTGCATTAAACATCTTCAGATGTCAAGCTAAAAATCCTCTGTCCTATAAGGTCTATAAATAGGGTAAGTAAGCGGTATGTTGTGACTACACTTGTGCGAAACAAATAAATTTATCATTTTTGCCTCATATTCCCCTTATTTCTGTGCTGAAAGTACAGCAGAATTTTTTCTTCTCTAATTTTAACAGCAGAACCAGAAATTTCAATTACTTTAAGACTATCCTGTGGGTTTGAAAGTCACTACAAAGATGAAATTCTGTTAAACAGAAGGTAGGGAGGGAATTTAATTTGAATTTGGGAGCAAAATCAGATTACTAATCATCTTGAAAAAAATATAAAAGAATTGAACACATGGAGACAAAATATAGAGTAAAGTTAGTCTATAATAAAGTTGGTTTTTCTCATGTGACTTTTTACAGGACATTAAGTTTTTCTCAGTATTTTTACCAGGATTTTTCCTTTTTTGCATTTGAATTCTTCTTTATTTGAGATGTGCATGGCATAATTTTCAAAAGAACACTTAGCAAGAACCCATTAAAAAGCTGTTATAGCAGCTTTTGATACAATAATTTTGCATATTCATAACAGAACCACATGTAATTTTAATGGCAGAGGGTGGGAATCTTCTGGTCACCAAAGTTATATAGCTCAGTTTTAGGATTGAGTTGTTTTTTTAGAACCATCTTTGTATAACAATATAAGGAGCTCCCTGAATGTTATGAAGCTATTTATAAGGGATTCTATATTTGTTATTTCTCTTTTCAGTACTAGGATAGCACAAGTATACTGCATATAACAAATAGTCCAAACCTGTAACTTCTTAACAAAGTCGAAGGGAGATACTACATCACTGATCTGAATTAAAATCGGTATTTAACTACAGCTACTCTTTCTGGGCTTAACACAGTTTGTTAAGACAGCATATTTTCTGTAATTAGTCTGTATATGTGCTTATGAACATTTGTCCATCTTGTCTAACCATCTCCTGAATCCAGGGAATTTTTGAATCCATTACCTAAGGTCAATCACATTTAAAAGAAAGCACACACTTCACACACTTTTATACGTTTCAAAGAGTGTATAAACAAATAAAAAGGCATATGCAAGTCAGAATTTTTCGTGTTGATAGGGTGCTTCACAAATATAACTTGTACTTAAGAACATTGTTAAACATGCTAGTTCTCACCAGAATGATCAAGAAAAATGTGTAGTTAATGGTATGACCTTTGGCAAAACATTTAGAACATTTAATAAGAGTATTCTTCATCACAGAAATACTACTTATTTGCTCAAAAGATCCTGTTCTGTTATCCTTCATGCCCTTGGGAAAAGAGTTGGATTTGATGCTCCACTGTTAAGAGGTTCTTCATGTAATGGAGATTTTGGATGGAGTTCATAGGACATGCTGTATTATTCATACTAATAATGATTATTACTAATCAGGAATTGTCAGCACTAGTTAAAGAAATGGCAAAATATGTCAAGTTGTCATCTGAAATCTCTGTTTTGGTTACTCGTTTAGGTACGAAACAGTCATTTTACTGATTGGGTTCAAATGGTGAAGATCATAAGGTTAAGTAAAACTGGAAAACTGAATTGCGTGCCATAATTTCAATTTAAAAATGAGAAGCTCCTAATTTTCTCTCATGTGTTTTTTTTCTTTGTATATTTCCAGTTTATAAAGACTAATGTGTTTCTGTTTCACGGCAAGTTAACCTTTCTTGTATTTTCTCTGATTTTTATTCAACATGCCATAACATGCTGCAGGGTGTCTGACACTTCTTCCCATGTGTACAGATAAGCTGTAGGCAGCAAAACATCAACTTAAGGTAATTGAAATCAGAAAGTCTTATATCTTCATTTTTTTGGTTCAAATTAGTCAATGAAGTGTGCAATGTGCAGGGTGTAAATAACAGCAGAATTAGAAGCCCTTAGTCTCTAATTACATTATGTGAAGTTGTATATGAATAAAACATAAGAGAATGTTGACATAATTTCTTGTAGACATTAATTGCTCTCTCAACTGGATGTTCAATGCTGCAATTTTTGAGGGGTTAATTAATTAAAGTAAGCTAGATCATGCTGCTCAGGCAATACTGAAGTTACATTACTCAATGTGCAATTTGATTGTATCCAAAGATACGATTGCAAGTCCTCTGCTGGAATAGGGAAATAATGTTCAGTCAAAGTAATTAATTTCTGACAACTTGCAAAGTATAAAGAATTTACAAACTGGATGTAATAGTCAAGGTTGGATAAAAAGTTTTGGTGGGGGTTCCAGGAGGTGTCAGTCAGAACTGTAAGACCTCAAGGTGTTGATATTTTTTGTCATCTTGTTCCTTTCAAGATCTACCACCAATGTGAAGTGCTGCAAAGGCTTGGAAAGGTCCTTTTTAATCTGGTTGAGTTTGTTTTTTTGTTTTTTATTGTTTGGGGTTTTTTTTGTTGTTGTTTGGTTGGTTTTTTTGGTTTTGTTTTTTTTTTTTTTTTTTTTCTTTTTTTTTTTTTTTGTTTGGATTTTGGTTTTGTTTGTTTGGTTTGATTTTCTTGACTTTTTTATTTTATGACAATAATTTCCTAGTCCTGCAGTTGAATTTGACTTCAATGTATTCCTTTTTTTTTAGCTATGGGAATGTCCAGCAAGAACACCTCTTTCTATGTTGCAGTTCAAATAGCATCCTGTCATAGTTTGAAATTGGCCCCTCCTGAGAGTTCGGGAGCTCAGAGGTGATTGGGTGCCAGGACAGTGTTCCCTGGAAGCCAATCACCGTCCATGTTGTTCGCTTCTGCTCAAAAATCCTATATACACAGCCCTGGGAGCTGCTGGCAGTTCTGCTGGTGGTGTCTGCTGCCTGTAGGTGTGGAAGGCCAGGGGGTGGCTGGGCTCCTTCTTTCCCCCTCCAGGGGGGAAGGGAAGCACTGCGGCCCCCCAGCTCTGCCTAGGTCGAGTTAGAGGCAGCATTTGGAGTGTGTGCTGTGAAGGAAATGATTCACAGCACCTGAGGTAAGAGGCAGGACACTAGGCCCTCTTCCATCCCCTGCAGCTGCGGGACGCTTGGGATAGCATATAACTGGACCGAGCTGGCTGTGGCCAAGGCTAGGGGGCTTTTTCCTCCCCACTGCATTGAGGCTGGTGGGGGGGGTGGATTTTAAGGCTCAGCATTGAAGCAGAGCCAAGTGGACGGGCTGCTGACGAAACAGCTCGGAGCCAGAGAAAGGAATCCCAGGCGAAATTGGAGACGGACCGAAAAGAGAGGCCCGGAGGATGTCTCTGCCGTGATCTAAACGGAGGGCAGCCGAAAACCCGGAGGAGGGATGAAATTCCAGGATGCATATGTTGATAAACTGACTACACTCCAGCAGCCTACAAACCGAGGTATGAGAAGACAGACTCAAAGCTATCTTCTTGGACTTCGTGAGAAGGAAAAAACTTCCACAAACAGCTGGAGCTTGGTGAGGGGGGAGCGTTCGGGCCCCGAACGCTCCCACAAGGGAGAGACTGGTTACTTCCCAGCCTGAAAAGGCTTCTCCTGGACTAAAGTTAAGGGGAGGGGCTTAAAAGGACTGATAGAAATGTAATCTATATACATATATAGTTGCCTTAATTTGTATAGTATTTATTTGTGTAAATAAATGTATATACTTCCCCTTCCCCCTATAGAAGCCTCTGGCCTGAAAGTTTCTCTCCAGTGCTGGGATAAATTGTGGGAAGTGGTGGGGGGGAAGCCTGGAAATTGGATTTTGTATTTCTAATGTGACTCAAACTGCCACACATCCTTATACTTTTCCTTTGCTCATTTTCCATCACTGCAGCTACCTTCCTGAACAGCATATCTCATCATGATTTGGAAATGTTTTGGTAGGACTTCACTGCTAGAGCCTAAGGAGCTGGAATTGCAGGTGGAAAATTGAAATATGAGTTAAAAACCACATGTTCAGATTGAAATATTTTGAATCTACTCAAGAAAGTCAAATTCCTCAAGTTATATTTAAGAATACACACAGAAATGTCTTGATTTTTTTTTTCCAGAAATATAAGCAGCAATATTTCCCTTCAAAAGTTAAGCTACAAAAATCTAGAAAGTTTTTTTTTTCTTCAAATAAGCTCCTTAATATATATTTAGAGACCGTACAGCCTTAACTGTAAAGACAATGCTTTTCCTTTTGATTAGCGTTTCTTTCTACCTGTGCTTTTTCATATCATCAATCTATAAAATAATAGTCCTTTGAGTAGAGGTATTAATTTCTGCCATAGAAAAATATTTAAAGAAATAAAAGTGTGATCTATTTTCATGCATTGGCTATGTTTCTGAATTAATTAAAAAAATACATTATGTTGCAGCTCTAAATCCACCATCTTTGAATTTTTGTATTTTCTGTAAATCTTGCAAGCATGTGTTCTGAGGTAAATTGTGTAAATACCAAGCAGTAAAAATGTGTCATTTAATCTTAAAAATTACTTGTAGAATTGGGCAGTCCTAGGTGAGAATACTTTATCTTTTAAGCAGGGGACCAGATTTTATCAGACTGCTGCACTGATAATTACGCTAGTGTTGGAAACACTATACAGTTTTCATGACCACCCTAAGCAGCTCTAGCAGGCATCACGGGTGGCTATTAAAGGTTTTGTTATGCATTGCCAAACGTTAACCCAAGTGGGAGAGATCTGTGGGAGAGTATATGCTTTCAATCTTCCAAAGATGTAACTCTGTGTCATTACTGTGAGCAGCTGAAATGTGGAATTCTCTGGGCCTAATTTTAACTGAAGATACTTTAAGTGTTTATTATTTCTGATTTTGGATTGCTAGGTCATCTTTTTAAAGAACTCTATGATGAACTAATAAAACTTCAATATAATAAAATAATATAATAAATATAATAAAAATCCCATTATTTTCAATATCTGACTCTGTCTGGATTACAGGATATTTTTTCCTCTTAAACTATACTACATTTAAGAAGATTTAACATATAAGAGGTCAGAAATGGTCCTGTATATATTTTTTAAAAATGAAGCTATATTTTGAGGATTTTTTTAAAATTATTTTTCATAACCTGATCTGGACACATAGAGAGAAAAGAAGACATCTGCCTTTAATAACCAGCAAAACAGCTAAAAATTTTCTAACTCTGTTTCGAAGTCTGAAAGTCAGATGTATGTTTGGTCTCCTTCAAGTGACTTTGATGAGCTTAAACCACTGAAGCCAAATAAAACCCTTTAGAGTTTTGTTTTCCATAACATAAAAAAATCCCCTCTGCAGCACATATCCTTCACTTTACCTAGTTGAGCAGTACTGAATCAAAATTAATTGTCTTTGAAATGCATGCTCTTTACATCTTGAAGGCTAATCATTATCACTAGAAGAAATGCCTGCTATATAATGAATTCAAGCTAGAATGAGTCTTTCTTTTTCATATTCTCTGATTGTAATTTGGTATGCTAACATTAATCTATGAAGAGACAGAAATCTTAGCCAAATAACAGAGAACTAGCTTTCACTCAATCACTAACTTGCTATGTCACCTTGATAAAGTTGGAGAAACACATTAAATCCCTATTCTGTTGAAAAAAACACAGCATAAGAAAACTTTATTACGATCTATGCTTTCTTTCAATCTTCTTTTTCTAAAACAACAAAAATGCCTTTATGATAAAGGACATATTTAAGACAAGTTTGAAATCCTGTAGAATACTGCACTCTAGTTAAATGCACTATTTTATGACCATGCTCTTCTGCAATGGTGGGGAAGCATTTGCCTGAGTTAACATTCCAACCACCCAGCTCCTACATCAAAGACAGACACTGCTGCCCACATCCAGCAATGTGAACTGGAACTCAAAACTGAGACACGCCCCTATTTTTTTTGCCATATTTTAGTGGAAGAGATTATCATCTAAATATAGTAGACAGGCTCTCCATTTGAACTTGAATTTCTTGTATGAACATGGAACTCATACTATTAAATATCAATCTGAAGGTCTTGTGAGGCTCACTGGCAGTGCCTACTTTTAGTCTTTGACAGTTTTGTAAACACACTAATCTTTGTTATTGTCTGTTTTCAAGTTTTATCTGGATACCACAAGACAGGCAGAATCAGCAAACAGTTTGCGAAGCCACGATCTGAAACGTCCTGGCCCTAGTAGAAATCTGACAGCAGATCAAAAGATTTGCATTGGAGTGATGCCTTAGAATTGCAAAAACAATAGCAGTGGAGCTCTGCTCCAGTGCATCCTGGGACTACCAACACCTTGCTCCAGGAAAAGTCCTGCAACTTGGTCAGTCCAAGGCATATGACAACTCGCTGTTATGAATGACAGTGACAGCATGTTGCAAATTTCAAGGATGATGTAGCTGTCCAGGAAACAAACTTTGAGTAATCCATTACATGTTCACAGCACGCCTGAAGTTTTTATGTTCTCTGCTTTATAGCATGTGACTCACAAACAGCAGGGCTGTCATTGTGGTGGGAATACTGCAGTTCTGTGCATGTGAGGGGAGGTCGCATGAACAGCGACTCAGGTGTGAGTAGACAACACACATGTCAGGGCAGTGGCTAAACAGAACTTCATATTGACTCATGTTAATATGAAAAAAAGTATTAGGAAATAGTGCTAGTATTATTTCTGCTATTTATTACTAATGGAGTATTTCTTTAAGCCATTGGTGAAAGCAGTGAATGAGCACAATAAGGGACAACTGCAGCTCTGGTGCCTGAGGGTACAGGCTGGAGAATACTGGCATGCACACTCACACACTCAAGAACCCACCACCAAAAGCCTCACTGGCAATCTGGCCTCATTGTTAGAAGAGCTTGGGTACATCTGTATGGTTAGGTCTAATGTCATTGCACTGCTGTCGTGTGATGTTGTGCACACAGAAAAAAATCTGAAGCTGACTTGTACTGAGGAGCCAGAGACCATCTTGTTATTCATTGCTGAAGTATGATAGTGTTCAACAAAATAACATTCTGTCTCTTCAGTCTATGAAGTACCTCAGGAAAAGCCCATTGTGAGTAAAGCAGAGAAGGTATATGGTAACTCAGGAGGAAACAGATTACAGAAAGATGATACTACAAGCAACTAATGGGTTTTCTATTATGATAATGCAGCAACTTCAGCAGAAGAATAATTAGAGATAGATAAGCACAAGGAAGCCTGTGGAGCAAATAAATGTATGCTTTAAACAAATATTTCACTATGTATGTCAGATTTTAATTCAGAAGCCAAAAGAAAAAGAAATAAGCAGTTTCCTGAAGTGTAGCATTTTAGAGCTCAGTGAATATTGATACTGCTTTATAAAACCTGTAAATAAAGTCCGTTTTGGTAAAACAGGGATTTTCCCCACTGTGTTACCTTAGTTTATTATTTCTTCTACACTGGTTCTTTTGTGAATATATTATCTTTTCAAAAGTCAGTAGATGAAGTATTAATTCTTAGTTTTCTGGCTTTTACTATGTTTTAGTTCATTTGTTTCAACAGTGTAATTATTGGTCCGTGTATTACTAGTATGCTTAGTTAAGTGAAAAACTGAAAAGTTCTTGCTTTAGCTGTAGCTTGTCTTCCTCCAAGTTTCAGATATTAAATTGAAAAAAAAAAAATTATACAAAATTATATGTCTTTTATACAGCAAGTGTAGGTGTATGTCAGGACAGCAGGAACTTGATGATATCATTCACAAAGAGGATGTCCCTACGAACTCTTTAAATAGAAGACTGTTTTCCAAACGGGTCAGATTCTACTTCGTTGCTTATAATGAATAGGACTTTATTCAGTGAGTCATGCTAGTTAATCAATAGCATTATGCTCACAGAATAGTATTAATCAGCATGACTAACTGGATCATAATATGGCCTAAATTTGCAGTCTTTACAGTGAAGCTCACAGATAACTAAATAGATTTTCTTATAAATGCCAGACTGTCCTAACTAGTCTGATGTCATGACAGCTTCAAATTGTGTTACTCTGGGAATTTATTTTGATTAGCAGCTCAAAGTGGTAGCAATTAGTGTGTGTATTTGTGTGCAATGCTACCTGTTATACAAAAAGATTTTGGAGTATCTTATGATAACTCAGATTTTGCAATTGCTATTTTCTGAAAAAATTATTTAAACTAAAACTGCTAGTCATGGCTTCTTTTTTCATTCAACAGTATTCCTCAGCTTCAGGAGAATGGGATTTCTAGAGATGCTAGAGATTCTAGTAGACCCTTCAGAATCCTTCCTTCCTTTCCAGACATGGCTTCAATTAAAAAACAAATTGTCCATTCAAGTGTGTCCCCTTTCTCACAAAATGAAAAAAGGCAGTTGAAAGGCATATTAAAGGAAAGGAGATCTTAATGGTGGAGGAGCAGGCTGTCCCTATGTGCCGAAAGATGAGCTGGTGGGGAAGAAGACCTGCCTGGCTGAACAGTGAGTTTTGGCTGGAACTGAGAAAGAAAACATGTGATCTTTGGAAGGAGGTGTAGCCAACTCAGGAAGAGTACAAGGATGACATCAGGTCATGTAGAGAGAAAATTAGAAAGGTGAAAGCTCAACTAGAACTCAATCTGGCCACTGTTGTGAATGGTAATAAAAATGTTTTTATAAATACATTAACAGCAAAAGGAGGGAAATCTTTATTGGATGTGGAGTGGAACATTGTCATCAAGAATGAGAAAAATGCTGAGGTACTTAATGCCTTCTTTGCCTCAGTCTTTAAGAGAAAGTCTGGTTATGTTTAGAACAGCCAGACCCCTGAGCTGGTAGACAGGGTCAGTGAGAAACATAGACCCTGTGTAGTCCAGGAGGGAGTAGTTAGTGACCTGCTAAGCCACTTAGACACTCACAAGTCTATCAGACTGGATGGGATCCAGCTGAGGGTACTGAGGAAGCTGGTGGAAGAGCTTGCCAAGCTTCTCTCCATCATTTATCATGAGCCCTGGCTTGGCTAACTGGTAAGGTCCCAGTTGACTAGAGGCTGGTCAACGTGACACCCAAGCAAGAAGGGTCAGAAGGAGGATCCAGGGAACTACAGGCCTGTCACCCTGACCTTGGTGCTGGGGAAGGTTATGGAACAGCTTTTGAGTGCGCATCCAGCATGTGCTTAGGAAAGATAGGTCTTACTTGAGCAACCTGATCTACTTTTATGACCAGGTGCCCTGCCTAATGGATGAGGGAAAGGCTGTGGGTGTTGTTTACCTGGATTTCAGGAAAAACTTTGATATTGGCTCCCACAGAATTCTCCTGGAAAAGCTGGCAGCACGTAGCTTGAACAAGTGCATTCTCCCTGGGTTAAAAACTGGCTGGATGGTTGGGCCCAGAGAGTGGTGGTGAATGGTGCCACATCCAGTTGACAGCCAATCACTAGTGATGTTCCCCAGGGATCAGTGTTGAGATCAGTCCTGTTTAATATCTTTATTGACAATCTGGATGAGGGGATCTAGTGCTCCCTCAGTAAGTTCACAGAAAAAACTAAGTTGAGCAGGAGTGTTGATCTGCTGTAGAGTAGGAAGGCTGTGCAGAGGGATCTGGACAGGCTGGATTGGTGAGCTGAGGCCAGTTGTATGAGGATCAATAAGGCTAAGTTCTGGGTCCTGCCCCTGAGTCACAACAACTCCATGAGGTGCTACAGGCTGGAGGAAGAGTGGCTGGAAAGCGTCTCAGCAGAAAAGGACCTGGGGTGCTGGTCAACAGCTGGCTCAACAAGCAGTGTGCTCAGGTGAATAAGAAGGCAAATGACATCCAGGCTTGTGTGAAAAACAGTGTGGCCAGCAGGACTAGGGCAGTGATTGTTCCCATGTACTTGGCACTGGTGACCGTGCACTTCAAGTGCTGTGTTCAGTTCTGGGCCCTCCACTACAAGAAGAACATTGAGGTGCTGGAGCGCATCCAGAGAAGGGCAACAAAGCTGGTGAAGAGTCTGAAACATGTCTTATGAGCTGGGATTCTTTAGCCTGAAGAAAATGAGGCTCAGGGGAGACCTTCTTGCTCTCTAAAACTACCTGAAAGGAGGTCATAGAGAAGTGGAGGAAGGCCTCTTGTCCCAGGCAACTAGTGACAGGACAAGAAGAAATGGCCTCAAGCTGCATCAGGTTCAGTTTGAAAATCAGGAATAATTTTTTCACTGAAAGGGTTGTTAAGCCTTGGAATGCATTGCCCAGGGAAGTGATAGAATCAGCATCCCAGAGTTTTCAAGAAATGACTGGCCATGGCACTTAGTTCTATGCTTTAGTTGACATGGTAGTGTTCAGTCAAAGGTTGGACGCGATGATCTTGGACATCCTTTTCAACCTTAATGATTCAATGTATATCAATTATTTTATATATGTCAAATGAACAGCACATCTAATTAATCTTCCACTGTACCTAAATCATGGCCTTGTGGATTATTGCTCTCAGGGAGCCAAGACTGCGGTCAGGCACATTGTGCCATTACAACTCAGGCAATTTAAGAGGTTAACATTCCATTTTCACCCACAACAGCTTAACAATGACTCCCTGCCAGAGATTACCTTCCCCTCAGCTGTTCTTGAACAATTGTCCATGCAATCATGCCATAAATCCAGCCCCATCAAAATAATGTGGGTTAGGAAACCCTATTAATATAAGTGTGTAAGGTAGCTGTGATTACTCTGGCAGAATTAGGTTGGACACTACTCATGTACGTTTTTTTGGCAGATCTGAGGCCTGGATAATCTAGGCAGGCAACAAGCAATTTTTTGCTCCAGCTCAAATATAACCAGAACAGAATTTCTGATGATGATGGCTTTACTTTTTCGTTTTCTTTTTTTTTTTTTTTAATTCTCATTTTAAAATTGTAAATACAGTACTTAGTTCAGAAGACTGTTGTTTAACTAGTTTCAACTAGTGTCAACAAGGTGATTTCAGAGTTTCAAATGAAGTTATAAAAAGTTATAGGAAAAACATCCATATCAAATAGCTGTTAGTCAGACCAACGAGACCCTGCTCATGTAGAAGCACAGTAACCAACCCTAGGGCTTCAGGAGAAGTATTTACATATGGTTTGAGAGAACATCAATGTGTCAGGGCTTTGCATAGCCCAGATTAGACATGGCAAGTCAGAAATTAAAAACATTTTAATCACTATAACTGTTATCAAATAATAATCCTTAAACTCAGAAACCTTGCCATTATATGCTTTTTAGCCTGGCTCCTCAGGAAAGTCAGGTTCATACAATCACACCTTTGATCAGTATCTGTGCTTACATAGATCTTTCTTTCCTCTCTTAACTTTGACATATCTTGCCCAATATCTGCCAGGAGTAGAGATCTCTCAGGAAATTAAATGTTTCATGAAAAGGGTTAACCAGGTAAAGGAAAGAAATGCTATATATCTATGGCTAAGAAGCTTCTCAGTTCACCAAACCTGAGAAATTATCACAGTCTTACCTAAGTTACAGAACTAATTGGAGGAGCAGCAGTTTGTAACTAATCCTCAAGAGATGAACTCAAGACATGATGAGATCCAGAAATACACGTATTATTTGGTACAAGGTATTTCACACTGCAGCAAATATTCCAGCCGCAGGAAAAGATACAATTCACTGAAATGTTTGGTGAATAAGAGCCACTAGGGATAAGACCTTGTCTCCACTTCTGAGGAGAATGACCGATGTAGACATTAATATGTCTGTAGTGGCCTCTTCATTTCATCAGGCTTGGGTGACTTCTGAAGGCTAAAAGAGTACCAGATGATTCAGAGAAGCAGCATCCTGCAATTTGCCTGCAAGACTTGAAGCAGCCAGTGGCATTGCTGGAAGTCAAGACAAGGCATGGGGGGCTTCTAGCTGGAGAGCTAGAATTTTTCCTCCAGAAAATTGTCCTAATTATTTTTTTTTCTGCTGTATAAATGATAACTAAAAAGACACAAGCAATAGTACAGCCATCTTTAGGTGAGAATGAATCGCTAAGTATTAGTTTTCAGGAGACGGGATGGGGGAAATGAATATTCTTTTTTAAATCTTTTATCTATTTTCACTGCTTTGTAGAATTTATTAATGAAAAATAATAACATCTTTGCTTCTCTAGCAAACAATTTTCCTCTCTGTTTCATCAAACCATTACTTTTTTGTTTCAAAAACCAATTGTAATAGCTTTCTAAACTGCTGAGGCATATACTATTAGGTAAGCATATGGTAAGGTAAAGGTAAATTTCCTTACCTCTCTTTCCAAACACAATGCTGAATCATGTCTATACACCTTGATAGCACAAAGTATTAACACAAGCTATTTTCATTAAGAAGTTGTGAAAAACTGTGTGGGGTTTCTTTGGCAAAATTTCTTATTCCAAATGTGGATATCCTGATGGAAAGAGTAGTAACTCTGTGGAAAATTGCATGAAGACTGACAAATGAAACTTGTCACAATGCCCAAGAATTGGCACTTGTTAACAGTGAAAGAACATGATGTCTATCACTGTGTTCAACAACAAGCCATAAAAATGAATAGATTAATCATTGCTCATTTTAAAAGATTATTAAGGGTTTAATGAAATTGTCGGAACAGTGGGATACTCAGACTAGCAGAGCCAATGATATTTCACGCCTTGTATTGAGGGTACTGTTATAAATGGTATTTAAAAGATGATTTTGGCCATAGACAATTATTGGCACAGTTGTTTTGGGTTTCCTAGCTGAAGACCATCTCACACAGCTCCTTGCTTTGGATGACTTCATCTCAGGGCTATATCTAGGAAGCAGGATGCCTCATGTTTCAACATGCTGACTTCTGTACATTAAACGCACAAAATCCTGCCAAGTCAGGAGAAAACGCTAAAAACACTGACTTGGTGATCTGGAGTGAAATAAAGCCTTGTGTGTTTTCAGTGAGATGCTGCAGCTGCCTGTGTTGCATCTGACTCCCTTTCTCAGGACCTCTCCTCACCCCGGGCCCAAGGACCAGCACGACTATTTTCTTACCCAAGACTTAATGCATTAGCTGTTACCTTATATTGGCTATAGGTGAGCAATAGACTAAGTTTGCAGCTTTAAGGAGGGATCCAGAAAACATGACAGGAGTATTTCAAATCATGTGCCCTTCTGGGATTTTGGAACTCTAAAGAAAGCTATAAAAAGACACCATATCCCTTGGGATTTGGCATTCAAAACCTACACAAAAAGAGAGGTAGAGTTTCTGTACTAAAACAGAGCAGACCTAAATCTTGGTTTAAGATGAAAGTGCAGGAGAAGAGATGTCTTCTTCTACATAGCAGACACCTGGGTTTAGTTCCCATCTCCCACCCACTTTAATCTATTTCTGCTAATCTTCATTGGATGAGGTGCTCTTCTCTCTTCCTTTTGAATCTGGCTATAAAACCCTACAATTAAGACAGAAGGAAAGGGAGGATGAGCATCACTCTCACATAGTAGCATGTTCAGTGACATGTTTGGGAGTGATGAAAGAATGAAAGGAGATGGTTCTACTGCCTGTGTTTTAAACAGAGGCTGTCTAATATGAAAATAAGACCATGGTTGGTCTGAGAATTGCCAAGATATGTTCTTTTTTTAATAATACTTCCGTATTCAGTTTTCTGAATACAGATGAATATAAAATATATATACAGATGAATATCTCTTCCTTTCTAATTGCTTTTTCCCTGAAGGGTAGTTTTCAGCACCTGCAGGGGAAGTTTCTAAACTGTTTCCTGATATCTTCATTATGGTACAAACATATATGTGCTCTTCTTTCACTGTAGTGGACAGTTTTACTCATCTGGAAAGCATACATTTCTTTGTATAAAATGATATTTTTATCTGTAACACTTAATATCTTCCACTGTATACCTGGTGGAATAGGCTGAAAGGGTCACTGTTGGAAGGGCAATTAATTTTTAAACAACTAAATTCAAGTCATCAGTTTGCCTGACATTGTCCAGTAAATTTAAATTTACTTTTTTTCCATTAAATTCTTGTTTTGTCTAATACCTATACGAAATGGTATAGGTAAATAGTAACATAATAAAATGATTAATAAAATCCCATTTCATAACAACTGTGGCCAAAGGAGACAAAGAAGAATTCAGATAAGATAAACCATGTTCAGGACAGCAATTGACTACTTGGAATGATCTTGTACAAAATGACAAGTCCTGACAGCAGTTCTTGCAAAAGGTAGATAAATTTATTTAATGGTCTTTTATTATAAAGTGTCATTTCTCCATGAACCTCTGTCTATTTCAAAACTACTGAGAAGCAGGGGTGTGTCAGATATTTCTCTTTATACACACTCTAGACTGATAAGGTCTTAGAGTACCTCAATGAAGCTTTTCTTTAAAACTGAGGTAAAAGGAAAGGGAAAGAGAATAACAAGAATATTTCAGTACCTAAACAAGGACAATATAACTAGTTAGGTAATGTTTGAGGAATATAGCTATTAGATCACCAGTATAAGAGATTTAGGAACTAGTCATAGAGAAGTTCTGCACTGTATTGCATTTGTCAACTTACCACAGTCCTTTATTCCTTCTAAGAATTATTGTTTACATAGGGATGCTTATATCACACCTACTGTGTGGATTTTACATTTAAAGATGAATGTACACGGTTCTATAAGTGTTGGTGTGCACACAGAGGGCTATAAAGAAAACTAAAAGCAAATAGAATAATTTGGGATACAATACTGAAAAAAGTGGAAAATTTATATAAAATAAGCATGAAAATAGACATTAATACTCAAAAATGCTGCAAAAAGTCTTATTTAGGATTTTTACCTCCATCTTTATTAAGGAATGAGTGCTGAAAGCAGTCAGGTCTTTTAAGACAGGTCTTATAAACTACATAAAATTACACAGCAAAAAAAGGAATTGGAGAGATTTCCGGTAGATATCTTTTGTGGACAGAATATTTGCATTTTATACACTTTTATGGTGTTTGGCCAGGTGCATATACCTCACTGCAAAAGACAAGTACTGTCCATGTTTACCAATATATAATTTTATACAAAATTGTACAAAACCTTACTTAGCATTCATATACAAATTGCATTAGCACTTTCCCACATGGCTCATTATTATTTAAAACATGCTGCAGTCAGACATAACAACTGTAGGGAGGAGAAAGAGTCACTGACAGGTACAGGAAGAAAATATTTTTGGCAGACTTTATCAAGTCTGCGTTACAGCTTCACAGCAGCAGATGAGATCACAATGTGCTAATGTCTGTACCAACTGATGATTTCCCATCTCGCTTCCCTCCTTCTAACCTGACCTACTTTACATCACTTTACCGTGATTGGCAGTATAAAGCA
The DNA here is from genome assembly GCF_001715985.3 of Manacus vitellinus. Taxonomy (NCBI): domain Eukaryota; kingdom Metazoa; phylum Chordata; class Aves; order Passeriformes; family Pipridae; genus Manacus; species Manacus vitellinus. The sequence goes on from NW_021940604.1 coordinate 19,648,487, forward strand.
CTTGAAAGCCTACAAACCATGGAGATCTCATAATGCTCCAGATACAAATCCTCAGTTATTACTGTCCATCAGTTATATACTAGAAACATCCCAGCGGCCGTTTACAGGCATAAATTATCAATCTGTGTCAGGCAACAGCTTTAGTCCCAGAAGCACTGCACTGTTAAGGGAGTTCCAGCTGTCCTGTGCTATTAGTTGCCGATAAAAGTTTCAGCAAACACTTTAAGAAACTCTCTCCTCCTCTCTTGTTATTATCCTCTGGGTGACTACTGCCCTCTAATAGGACATAAGAGATATTTTTGTTGTACAGAGAAGAGCTATAGAATTCCTCACATAAACTATCAGTATAAAAGTCTATTAAAAAATAAATATAAAAGTAAACCACACCATTTTTAAAAAACTGATTTTAAAATGTCAAAGAGTAGTCTAGCCAAAGCAATATGTACATAACTTTTGCCTGTTATTAGTAAAGAGTAAATGCCTCAAAATGGAAAATGTAAATCGATAGAAAAGAAATTAAAAATGAGAAAAACTTTGGAAACTTATGTCTGTCTAGGAAACTGGGTATGGTGGATGATATAAATGTGTAATTAAAAACAACTATCTTCACAAAAATGTTGTGAAATGGTTAAAAGATTACACACAGGATACATCGAGGAAAAAAAGAATTAAAAACACATCGAATGAATTGTTATTAGCTGCATTATGTCCCCTTCACTGCTTTACCCGCAGGCATTGTACCATTATTGCAGTTATTGTATATCACAAATTACAGACCAGCTCCAATATTTGCTACCATAGAATTACAACCTTTCTGAGTGCCAAGTTTTCTGCCATCAGCATTCAGGACACTACCTTTACAAGGACAACAAGAGAAATCAAAGCAGGCAGTCAACAATGTGGAAAAACTGCAGAGAATTATGGCATAAAATATTCTACTTCCAAGCTATTATAAAATCTGAGCCTACACTTATGCATTGTGCAGTTCTAGGTTCCTAAGTGTGCAGAGCTTGTGGCACAGCAGCACATCTGAGGGTGCACATGCAGGTGCACATGGCAAGTGTGTGTGAGCTCAAGTTACAATCCAAAGCTGCATGACCAGGGAAGTCAACCATCAAGCTGGAGCTGATATACCTGCTGGAAATCTTCATTCAGATAGCTACCAAACCATTCACACTCCCTTTTTCTTTGTTGGGGAGGGTGAAATGCAGCCAACAGCTTTTGAATCACTCTGCCCTGGTGCCAATGAGGAAGTGAAGTTAGTTTTCAAATACTGATGTGAGACAGGGACTTAGTCTTTTGACTGAGGGGCCTTGGAAACCCAGGATAACAGTTGACTCTGGGTAAGATTGGCTTTTCAGTGCTGTTCTTAGGGAAAATACTTCCCATATTTTCTTGCATATAAGAGAGGCAAGACTTCCTAAAAACATACAGCTTCAGACCAACAGCTGCGTAGAAGGTAAAGCCCACAGTCCTACATATGAATTTCTGAACAGAAAAATGAGTCCCAGTAGCAGAGAAGGTAAGGGAAGCTTTGGTTGTTAAACAGAAAAGTATTTTGGCTTACCAGCAAAAAACCTGGGGAAGACTGGAGAAAATGGGCTATTTTGCTCAATGCATTTATGTATCAAAATCTATGATTTAGTCCAGGTAATTTGACAGTGTATCTACAGAGTGATGCAGTGTACTATTGTGATGCAGAGTGTGTTTCCCTATGAAGCAGAATTCCAGGGCTTCTTTCACAAACCATGTTTCACCTTGCACATGAAGTAGGAGAGAGTGAGGAGTGAAGCCCTATGTAGAGACAGGTGGGTGGTACTAGAAAACTGTTCCAGAATTAAGATTATCCTATGGTTTTGCCCTTTACTACTTTGTGTGTGGCAGATTTCATTAGAAAAGCATATAGTACGTTTCTATACCTCAAATCAATAAACAGCTCTCTACTTTGGTGGCATGTTCAGTCTGAAAACTGTTGCAAGAGAGAGTACAGGTTTTTCGCTTCCCCCAGAAATGATGAGAATAATTTATTTCTAATATTTGCTGCTACTGTCACAAGCTACATTATTAAGGAATAGCTATTCTGGAGAGTGGAAGGAAAACAAGAAATATTTCCTCTCTGAAGGTAATGGTTGCTATTAAAACTAAAATCCCAAAGCAATATAAAGGTCTAGGATGATAACATAATATGATCACTTTATCTCTCCGAATGACAAGGGACTGGTTTTCGTGTTGTCAAACAACCCCAGATCTTTTTTCAATATCTACCACATTGCTGTGTTTTGGAAAACTGCATTACCGTTCAAGCCTCTGACTTGTAATTTATGTCTCTACTACCTGTGAGTGGGATTCAAGTGCCTCAGGTTAGGTACAGGCGTCTATTTATGAGTGACTAAGCATTGCACAGATTTGTCTTGCCAGTCGACTTCTCCCCTATTCCCAAATCTCACTTAATGTTTAAATGCCTCTATAGAATCAAGATGCAAGGTTTTATATACTTCTTATGTGAGGGCTTGGCTTCTGAAGTGCAGCGTGTTGGATACACAGGAGTACTGGTCACCTAGCTAACAATGAAAACTCTTCAAAAGGAATATGGTGATTTGAATTTCTGACACTAGGGTTCGCACTCAGCAAAGATGGTTTTAACATTAACAGACAACTGCATCTTTATGAAATTTCTTATGTACCACAGTGGTTTGATTAATTCATCAGGCTTCACAAGCGGTGTTTTTTTTTGCTGGAGTTTTGCCTCTGTTTCTTAAAACTTTACACACACACACAAAAGAACAACTCCTGTCTGATGAGGAGACAAAGCAAGTGAAAAACTGAAATAGCCATTTCATCTGCTACATGCCCGCTAATTAGGAATCTGTAGGCTCAGATCCTTCTTTCACATGACACACAATTAACAATTAACAAAACACTAGAAACAGAGAATGCAGGAGGTTTGCTTCTGCTGCCAATGGCAGTTTTGCCATCAATTCCTAAGAAACACAATTTTTATTGCTTCTCTAGTGAATATCAAATGTTTCCCTGAACATGATGACAAAATTTCACACCACACTACAGTGTGGGATGCTGGGGAGAAGTCTACCTGTATGGAACAAGTCCACTTGTTCCTACACGTCTAAATGAATTGACAGGAGAAAAGACTATCTGATTTGCAACTTAATATGCCTACCTCCAGGATACGGTGCCCTTGATTGAAATTACCTGGAATGATGACTATTCCAACTCATTTCCTGAGCTGAACTTCTTTTCAGATTTCAGTCTGTTATTAGCAATTTCTGTGCTGTATTTTAAGTCCTCCTTTGTGAGGGTAATTTTGGTGAATTCTGGCATCTCTTTGTTGTAAATCAAATTTGAAGAATTTCCTCACTGAGAAGGAAAAACTGAAGTTGCAATGCTCTGAAATTACCTTGTATCAAAGGGGTAAGGCAGTCAAATACAGTTATAATCAAGGTAGAAAACCCTTCTGAAACAGAAGAACAGAAGGTTTTCTGAGCTTCTTGATTTAAGTTCATGTGTATGGAATTTCATAACCTTATGAAGAGTAAAAACCCAGACATATATCAGCTATTTACTTTTATGCTAAACTTTCTGTGGGGATGAAGTCCTGGCCTGTGAGTCTCAAGGGAGTGTTCACCACGGCATTTTCAGGGTTTGCACAGAACTTTTGTTCTGCAATCCTAACTGTTAGAGCAGCAGGATACCCTGTCTGATCAGTGGAGTCACACAACAGACAGCCAACATAACTTTTTACTCTAGAATTGGTAATAATAGTAGGAAAAAAGGAAGCATATCTGGTGCCCTTGTGTCCTCTGGTGCCCTTGCACTGAGTAGTGATGGTTGCAATGCAAAAATAACTCCATACTGTATGCTGCATTTAACAGCTTAATGTTGAAAAGCATGTTGGTCCAAGACAGTTTCTTTTCTTTTTATTGAAAAGAAAGCAGAAAAACCCAACTCTTAGTCTCTTCTTCCCCCTCCCCCCCATTCTGCTTTAGTCCTAATCTTTCACCATTTGAAACTTGGCAGGTAGCAAAACAGGAATACTTTAAATGCAAAATTAATTTCTTATGTACATAAAAAAAAAAAAAAATCATGGCACGTCTGAAATGGGCTAGTATGTAAGTAAAGACTATTTTTGACATTCTCTTGGTCCTGGATAACAGTTTAATAATAAGCAAACACAGTAGACAAATTTACTTAAATCAGTTGCTTTATTAACCATCTTTTAGAGAAAAAAAATCCAGACAAATTGAAGTCTTTAATAAGAGCAATAGTTCACTAGACCCAGAAAATATTTATTGCAACAAATAGGGTATCTAAAAGGAAATTAAGTAATGCCATCCACAGCACTGCAGCACTCGGGTACAATAAAACTGATGAACCCATATAATAAAATTTATGGAACTAAGGTGAATTCAATTTATTTGAATATGCTCAGTTATGTTTTTGTTTATTCCTATAGCAGATGTTTAATTTACAAATCAGGCAATTACTGCAGCTCTTCCAAACAAATAAGAACAGATTAGTCAAACGTTCACATCAGTTTTTATGTTTATCATTAGTTTTATGATGCACCATGAATATTCAGTGTTAAGAAAAAACTCTCATTATGATACCTGGAAAACCTTAAAATTATGTTTTGCATCTCCAAATGGTATCACCCTGTTTTAAAAAACTGCTAATGTGTGTTATTAAGAGCTGGGCTTAAATGTTAATAGGGATTGCTCAGATATCTTCCTGATGCTTTCAAACAGATAAGTTTTCCATTCACAATACTTTAGTACGGATGTGATCAACTTTGTCATATTTTTTTACATAAATAAAAGAATTTTGGTTTGTCTTTCAGAGAGAGTTCTCAAGACTGAAGGTTTTTTTCATTAAGACAAAGCAAACCTACCAAAGAAACCCCAAACAGCTCTTTCTCTCACAAAACAAACAACTACCTAGATATTTGCCTTGAAGTTTTGGGTAAAATCAATGTCATCCAGATGGCCTTTGACTTACATTATGTTTCCTGGAATATATCCCATGGTAGAAGGAAATCATTCTAGCAGCAGAGATGCCATGTTGTGTGCTGAATGATCATTATAAATGCATACTCTCTAATGGATAGGAACCTATTACTCACAGACATGTACAAGAAAAAAAGGTATCCCCCACCTAATTTTCTTTAAAGGAATTAAATCTGCTGAGTTTTATGTTAGAAGAACAGAAAATAAGCATCAGTTTCTTCTCCAAATTCCTATAATACATAGTTTCCTTGAATTTGGCAAAATTTTCACATTTTGGCAAAGCACTTTTTTGTTAACTGACAAACTAAGAGAATGCTTTAGGGTTAGATCAATTCATTAAGATAAATTCTTGTGGAATATTCTCAGTAAGAACATACTTTCTTTTTCAGTGCAAGATATGTGAAATGTTGTAAAAGGTTTCAGTGGAAAACAAGTATTTGTTTTTAAAGGTTATTGCTATTGCAAAAAATTTGTCTTTACCCACTTGACAATAACACACTTTGTTGACAACAACACTCTTTGTTGACAACACTACTCTCTTGAGAAAACCAAAATAACATCTGCCTTCTGTTCATTAGTTACAGTACAGATTCATTTAGAAACTTCAGCTGTAAAACTAGTTTCAGATAAACTTGTGTAATGTTGCTATAATATTACATAATTCTTTAAATGTTAAAATTATAGTTTCTGGTATTTTCTTACCTCCTGGGCTCAAAGAAGAATTTCTAATACCTTTGTCACTCCAAAAACATAAATAAAATGGTGTTTTCTGCATCAGAAGCATTGGAACAGACTGCCAAAGGAAGTGATTGATACTTCCCTGGAGGTATTTAAAAGACAGGTAGATGTGGCACTTAGGTACATGGTTTTGTGGTGGACTTGGCAGTACTTGGTCTCAACATTCTTGATGGTCTTTTCCAACATAAATGATTCTGTGTGTTTATGATTTTCACAATGCATCTTGAGCATAACTGCACCACACAGCACTTCTATATTCTTCCTGGAGCAAATATAACTGGTCAAAGTTATTTTCTTGTTTAAACTAAAACCCAAGGATTTCCAGGACAACAAACTCCTGCCAATTCATACTGACACCCTCCTCCTTCCTCTTCCAAAAGTTCCAGCAAGCACTGATCCTCAATTTCACAGAGAATTTCACAGTAAGGAAGGTATCTTATTAGTAATATATCAAGATATTGAGCTGCAGATCTGGAACATTAGATTACATTATGCGAATAGCCATAACATCAAAAAGGAGGAACTGTGCTGTTAAACTAGTGCACACAACTATTGGATTTCCTCCGGAACAAAGTAAACCACTCTAATGAGAAACAGTTTGTTGGCAATTTAACTTTCAGTAAGTAGTAGAGTACATGTACACCACAGAGCCTGCTTTGCGAGAGAAAAAAGTATGTATGCACACTGACTGGTGTGAAAGTGTACAAATTTACATAAGAACACAGACAAAAATCCCAGCACAAAAAATGTTAAGTCACTGTATGAGGTTGAACTCAGAAGGATAAGCATTGTTCAGCAACTTTGTACCACAACTCACTGCTAATTATTCTAATACTACAACCACTCCCCTAGTTTCAACCTGTTTCCATGGTATCTGAGCCTCTGAACTATAAAAATGATCAATTACTTAGAATGTCTTAATGAAGAAAATGCAAAGGTTGCAAAGGTAAACACTCCAGTCAAGAAATTAACAGCCGAGGTTGCTTGCACAATTTTAACTCTTGCTCTTTATGAATATATATTATAGTCTTTACCTGCTTCTTAAAATATTTCACACGTTCCTCCAAGTTGTATATTTTAGTCTTCTTATAACATGCTACCTATTGAACAAGCTATTTTTGTTGTGTTATTTGAGCAACCTAACTCCGACAGGAATGCATTATTTTAGCATTTCAGCAGTTGTTTCTGGAACAAATACCATTAGCAATGTAATTGTTAATACTTTTCTTTCAGCTTAGCTACTTTGGGGTTTTTTTTCTTGTGATTTGCCCTCAGTTTTCTCCCTCTTGAATGTTTCCATTAAAACATTGTACTGGGTTATAGTCACAAATTTTTACTTTTTTTTTCCCTCAGTAATTTATTTACAAAACCTTTATTTAAAATATGAACAACATGTTTAGCTATGCAATTTCATCAATGTAGTGGTAAGAGGTAATACCACTTCCTTTTTCCTACATAATATTCTTCTGCTTAGACATCCAAGGAATGTGCTATACCCTGCAGCATGTCATTGCCAGGGAGTGAAGAGGTTACCCTTCTGCTGCAAATACACTCTATAGAGAATGATGTATTAGCAACGAAAAAAGAAAGAAAGAAAAAAACCACAAATCCACATTCTGATCAGTACAGAGTTTTTTTCTGTTCTCTCCAAAGGAAGGGTTCTGATTTAATTTCATGTATATCCAATTTTATCCCAGATGACTCAAACTGGTGAAAGATTTTTTAATTGAATAGGTCAGCTGTACGGTAAACTCTTCAGGGAAAGACTGAAGTCTGTAAAATGCGTAGAAAAAAATATGATTTCCATTAAAAGAGTTTAATGAGCTGTGCAACCTCAAATCTTAAAAGCTCATCAATCTGCACCCTGGTTCCAAGCTAGTCCCCTTCACAACCGGGGAGTTGACATTGCAGCAACAGGACTTGTTATTCTTTGGTTGCCATGCTCTGCAGGGCTCATCAGGGACAGGATGGACATACAAAGCCAGTTTCTAGATAGTGACAGTCAGTGTAGTGCCTTGAAGTATGCAGAGCTGTAATGAATACCATTAGCTCTTCCATAATCTCTATTTTTTCCTCTGGAGATTAGAAAAATTATCTCATTGCTGCAGTGCTCACTGGAAGGTGTTTACAATGTTATTACTGCTGTAGCTTTTTTTACACTGGTTAATGTGTTAGCTTTCATTGCTTGGAGATCTAAAAACAGACCATGGTACTTAAAACAAGAACCATTTAATGACTGACCAATGTGAGTAGAGGGAATTTCATTCCAGTATTGCTCAAGAGATGCTTAAACTGAGACAGACTTTGAAAATTACTGCAATGACTGCTGGAAAATTTATTGAACTGTGACACAGGCTTCTTCTTCCCCACTAAGGGCGTTTTGGAGAAGCTGGGTTTCCTCTTTCCCATTAAAATATGTGAACAATCATAAGACAACAGAGACAAAGCAAAGAGCCCTTTTTATGGCTCTGTGCAGCGAGCTCTCTGACAAGCTGACCCCAAGCAGCTGCCAGGTACCCAGCCTGGCTGCTGCCCCATCCACCTGCTCTCTGCTCTGTACCAGGTTCCTGCTGTCTGGTTCACAAAGAAGCGTCCAGGTGTTTGCTGCCTGCTAGCCTGGCCACATGTTGGCTGCCAGTTACCAGGCTCCTGCTGCCCTGCTCACCTGCTAGCATTGCGCTGCTTTGCTGATGCCCTGAATCCCCTGCAAAGTGGCAGGTGGTGTTTTTTCACCCTCTTCACCTTTTTATGCTTTTCATTTCTAAATGCATGACTGCCTTTTTATATATATGTGATGCACACACACACAAATGCAGTTACATCTTCTCTGCCCCTCTGCCTGCTTTTTCCCTGCCCATGTATCTGCTTGAATAAGCTGGTATGGAGCAGCAGGTTCCATTAAAGATCCCAGCTGCATGCTGACATTTTAACTGGTGTCAGTTTGTAAGCACATCCACAGTAATTGTTGCTGAGACAGCAGGTTTTTGTTGTGAGATTCAGTAAGCCCTGTGATTTCTCTCAACATGAGAGCTTCAGAAGCAATGCTTGGAGTTCTTGCAGCTTTCTGATTCCCTGTAGAATCCAAAATGTACCTCTGGGATTTTTCCACCCTGTGTACCTCAGAGCAGTGATTTCTCCTATAAACACACCTATTTAGAAAGGAAATTAAAGCAAACTAGAACAAATTTCAATAACAAACAGTCATTGCCCTTTTTTTTATTGTTGACAAAATGAAAAGCACAACAAAACACACACAAACACAATTCACAGTGTTCCACACATGGATACAATTTATCTAGTCAAATGGCCTTTATCCTACTGTGAAGAAGCTAAATCCTACTGTGAAAATAGAGGTAGACTTATGCTTCTACAGCTATGGACATTATTGCTTTTGAAACAATAAAGTGAAAAGGAGCAATATAGTGTTAATGTGAGGTATACAGCTTGAACACAAGTATAAACATTAGATTGACTGTCCTCCTTTTGCATGAAATCTAAGTCATCTTTGATGGAGCAATGCCATGTTGCACAGTCCTTTGAGGATGCAGTGAACAGGCCATATGGTTAACACTAAAAATACTGTAATGCTTTTGTTGAGAGTGATTCTATAGAGCCTAAAGACAGAGTTATTTCAGATGACACGTGCATAACTACATCATATATTCTGGGGAAATCTGTGGGGTTCTTTGCAGAGTAAAATTCTACTGAACATGACAAGGGTGAGACCTGGGGTTCAAGTTCAAAAACTATATATGGGACGGTATTCAACACTAGGCTGTTGTATGCATAACATTGCAGGCTGCTTGCAAATATGATTGATTTCAGACACAAAGCTTAAGCTGGACATTGGGAGATTAGTATTTTGGCTAGCTGGCCATTACTGTAATTGCTGATAAGAACTAACTTAATTAACCTTTGAGATTTCTAGTGTATCTACGGCCATAGGAATGGTTACAAAAGCTTTAAAGAGCACAGCAAGAATAAAAAATACATAAATAATATACCAGATTTAAAGAATGAAATATCCTTGATTATATTTGTTGGTTGGGTTGGGTTTTTGGGAAAGGGTTGTTAGTGGAATTTGGTTTTTTTCTATGACCATTTCAGTGAAGAGGTTTTATAGGTGTTAAATTTGCTGGTCATCAAATAGAGTTGCTCACCTACTGCAAGTTCCTACCAAGCTGGAGAAAAAATACATGCACTCATCCTTGTGAAATTTTGTCATACGGACAAAACCAGCCTTGTTTTGGCATTTAGGTTGTAAGGGTCAAATTTATAATGAGCCAATATCAAGTACTTTTGCACAGAGAGATATCACTGTAAGACTGTCTCCCATGATGGATGAGGAAAAGGAAGACTGAAGAGGACATTTGCAAGGAGCATCACAGCCACGTGCTGAGTCATGCAGTCAAAACTTGTCTATACTTTGGCTGTTCTCCATCTCTGCAAGTGCAATGACTTTATGGCTGTGGACCTAAGATGCCCTGTTGTGTATGTAGATAGGACCATTTAAGCCCCTGTTAAAAATGTGGAGCTTTGTAACCTCTCTGAATTGGTATCTGCATCTGACAGATTTGTTTACAGGTTTTTCACAAGCCAAAAGTCACCTAGAGTGCAGAAGCAGCTGCTTTAATCAGGTAGAGACAGATGACTGTTTTAATGACTAGGGCAACAGAAACTCTGGGATGCTTATGGAAATTCTGGGATGCTTTATTATTCATCGTTTTATTCCACATCCAGAGGAGTTTTTTAAAAGTATCAGTAAGAGAACAAAGGTAGTTTATAGTGGGTGTTGTGATGGAAATAAAAGTTTGGTTAAACATGATCTCTGAAAATTACTTTCTACAAGATATCTCTGATTAAGCATTTTGTGACAGTTCGATTAACCTTTACAAATAAATGTTAGATGGAATTTTGGCAATCTGTATTATCATCTCTAACTAAAACTGGTATTTGTCTCATTTTAAAAAACACAGGAGATAAGAATCTTTCCTGAATAATTTACAAATCTTTAAACAGCTATTATCATGTAAATTGCAAACAGTGCTGATGTCAATGAGAGAACCCCAATTCCCCACATCACTGTGGGGTTTTTTCCAAAGTAACAAATCATAGGAATTTATGATTTTCCCTCACAGCAAATCTGGGGTTTTCTGGATTACATTGTTCTTTGTATAAAGCCCTTCTAGGAAAATAGCACTTGTTCTTTCCCATGTTTGAGGAAAAAATAAAGCTACAATAAGGAATAATCATAGAAGCATAGAATAGTTTGGTCTGGAAAAATAACTTTAAAAGTTATTTAGTTCAATGCCCCTGCAATAAGCAGGAACATCCTTAACTAGAAAAGGTTGTTCAGAACCCTGTCCAGCCTGACCTTGAATGTTTCCAGGGGTGGGGCATTTACCATCTCGCTGGGTAGCCTGTGGCAGTGTTTTACCACCCTCATTGCAAGAAATTTACTCCCTATATCTTGTCTAAATCTACACTCTTTTCGTATAAAACCATTACCCCTTATCCTGGAAAAATAACCCCCATACCTCTATTAATAGTATTATACATAAAAAGACCTCTTTTTCAGCATTTTTCTGAGAATGTTGAGAGTTCAACCTTCTGCAATTTGAATCTAAAATTTGCACAAGCAATAGCAACTTGTATGTACTTGTCACCTCTCATTCATATTGACTGATGATAAGGAAAAATTACTGACTGTTTAGAATAGATATAATTAATGACTACATTCTAATTTATGACTGGAAAACTGAAAGGAAAAACCTGACACAAACCCTTTGCAAATGGACTTTAAATGTGCATATGGCATGCATAAATATATGCATATGGTAAAGATAAGGTAGCTTGATCTCACTTCTGTTAAAGCCCCCTGTTGCACATATGTTGGTGGCTCAGTACAAAAAAGAAATGATGCAGTAGATCCTTAAATATTAATGAAAAATAACTGTTATCGTATCTTGCTGCAGTACCTCCCACTGGCTCCATGGAGAGGTATTAGGTCTGAAAACATATATAAGCTGATGAAAACCAAAACAATGTCTCCAGCTGCCCCTACCTCTAACTACTAAAATATCTACTTGTAATATGTCTTTCTATATTTAGAATTTCCCTAAGCACAATATTTCACTTTTTATTGATTATAAATATAATTTGACATTTTTCTTCTGAACTACAAAATAATAAAAAGTATTTTAAAAGACAATAAGTTTCATAGTGGTTCAGAATTCACATGTCTTTCCATGCTCATCTCTGTGAATCTGACAATAATCTTAACCACCTTACTCATATCTCCACTAGTTTTCATCTGGAAGGGCTTTAAATGTTGACTGACTGTGTAACTCCTAATCCTCTAGATTATCTGTGTACCATTCCTCTTCAGGGGATTTTTCTTTCTAATATATTTCAGCAAGATATGCCAGCAGAGTTCCTTATGACAGATTTAGGGTTTTCTACATGAAAAAGAGCTCACATTTCAGTACAGGATACCTGAGAGACAGAAATGTCTTTGGGAAAAGAGACAAACGAAAAGATCAGCATTCAATATCTTAGCAGCAGCACTGCAGGAGAAAACTTATGTGGGTAAGTTTATACTTAATACTCAGTGGATCTTAATCAAATGTTGTAGATGTATGTTGTGCTTGACTTCTGGGCTTATAATGAAAAGAGCTTTGTGCAGACAGAATTTAGGTTAAAATCACTTTCTTTTTTTCCTTGTAATATTTGGAGTTGTCATTTCTGCAGAAAGGAAGTTTAAACTCAGGTTTGTAATAGAAACACAAGAATACTGTATTTGATAAACAAAGACTACAATGCTTTGAAATGCAACTTCAGCATAAGGGAGTATTTTCTTTGCCCATCACACACTATGAAAGATGTGCTTTCCCTTGAATGCTTTTATTCTCTCATCCTCCTAGCCCTGGAGGCTCTGTTCTCCACTGTCTGCAACTATGGAATGATGTGTGGAAGTTCAAAACTTGCATCATTGGGAATATAAAGAAAGCATCTTTTATCTGCAGGTTAACAGTCAAACTGCCTGCATTGTTTTTTGGCATTTTAAAATGGGAACCTCATCGTATCCTGAGATTTTTTTAATGACTTTTTCTAGCACCGAGACCCTTCTATGCTCGAAGGTTTTTTCTTTTCTTGACCTCCAGGGTATTAAGATACTCACAAGGTTATACCAGGTTGTAATAACATGATGTCACTAGCTCTTATTAAAGAACAAGTATTGTGCTCTCTGAGGAAGAGAACAGGGTAATTTGTAGGAAGAGAAGTGTCGTCCCTTCCCAGATTTCCCTCTCTGTAGCAGTTCCATTGTATAATGTAGGTTTCACCATTCCACTCCCCAGATGTCTCTGGGAAGTTCCAGCCCTTAGGATGTTTATATGCCATTCAGCCTCCATCTAGAAAGTGAATGGTCATGGAGACGTGTTGCAAGTAAGGAAATGCACCCCATTACTCTGTGATGAGCCCAATGGACACTTTCCTTGACTCCAGGGCACCAAGCACTGCCTCGTGATGACACTTAGGGAGTAAAAATAACAATGTGATGGGAAAAAAAAAGAAAAGGAAGATGCTGCTTTCTGGAAATTGTTTTCAGAAATTGTAAGCTAGAAGGGGTCAAATCAAATTTTATGTTGGAATTTTGAGGGCTTGATTGTCTTATTTACTTTCATAGTTACAAGGATCAAGTTATGACACCTGTATTTACCTGATCTCTAAAAATAGCTATGCTCACTATACCTGTAAAGGTATCCTTTACTGCTGTTACTATTCACTCGTAAATGTACCTACTCTTCTGGTTGCTGTTGGAACTGAAGAATGTCATTCTTTCTACAGTTAAAAACCCTCCTAAAACTTTTAGCTTAAATGTATCCAGGGTTGTCTATGTTAATTTGCTTTTACACCACAGTTATCTGTTTTCTTAAATGTCACTCTTCCAGTATTTACACTCTATCTAGAAACAGCAGTTACACCTCAGTTAGACCCCTTTCTAGGCTAGATAAACCAATACATTTTAATGTCCTCATAAGACACAATCTGCTTCTCCACAGGACTTTGTGTTTACCTACTAGTTTTCCCATCAAAATTCTTTTTTCTTGTTTCAAAATGCTTTCCAAATATGTCTATTCACAGAAACAGAGAACAGCCCACATTGGAAAGGACCTCAAAAGTTCAGCTTTCATGGGAAAGGGAGCCAGATGAGGTCACCTGGTGCACTGTCCAGGTAAATCTTGAAAGCTTCTAGTGATGGGGACACTACCAAGTCCCTGAGTAAGTTTTTCAAGTGAGTGATTATTCTTACTGTAAAAAAAGTATTTCTTATATCTAGATGGAACCTCTCCCTGTGGAACTTGTACCCATTTTTCCTTGTCTTCTCCACGTGGCTCCTTGTGAAGAGAGAGCCTCCACCTCTTTGTAGACATTCTTTAAGTATTGGAAAACAAAAGGATGATTAGAATATGTTCAGCTACCTATATTTTTGTCTTTGTGGCTAGGAAAATCCACCTATTGCTTTATTATTTCTTTTAATTCTTTAGAGAAGGTTTCATATTACAATACCTGACTGCAAAGAGAGACTATAACAAATGCAAAAAAAGAAGAAAATTTTAAAGAAATGAGAAATGTTCAAAATGAGTTATTTCTTATTGCTAATTTAACTTGATCATATTAATTACTGCTTTTTTCCGTCTAAGCTTTTTACATCAAACTTTCAGCCCAAAGACATAATTTGAGCATAATAGAGGTGTACCTACTATTCTGATAGTTATTCTCAACATATGGAATTTAACTAGTACATATTTCCAATGAATTTATTAATATTTACATTAATATATTGGCGAATATTTACCAGCTTTACTTTAGCTATAAAGATACTATTACAGGATTTGGAGGAAATACTCTTTAATATTAAATAGAAATAAAGAAACATTAATGTAACATTGAGTCTGAGTAATCAAGCATACACAGGTCAGGAGATTCAACATATGATGGTATTCAGTGCTCACTCAATTTAAATTGCCCATCCTATAATTTTGTGTCATGCATTATTCAAATCCATACTTAAAGATGAAAACAACAATGTTTTGTTCAAATAGGCTATGTACAGAGAGTGATTTTGCTTCACAATCTAGATGAGATCTAAAAAAGCTCAAACCCAAAAGGTTAAATTCAGACTAGGGAACTGAGTTTAGAATCACTGTAGGTATTAGTGTTTATGACACTGCGATGTCTGAATCATTCCTAGGTGATTTCTGTCCAAGCTGTCAGACAGCTCATATTTATAAAGTTCCTATGCAAAATTTGGAAACAAAGAAGGTATGGTATTTTAGACAAACTGAGCCTTTCTCAAATATCTTTGAATCTATTATGCAAAGTGAATTGTAGCCTTTAACACTCTAATATCATCTTCTTTTATGCCTTAGAAGTAATTACCCAAGAATATTATCTTGTCATAGGAATAGGGTGATTTCAGTAGAGCCAAACCTTCTTTGAACATTACTGTGTCAAAAATCAAACCAAGATTATCTCTGCTTAAAAATATCAAATGTCTAAAACTTGCTTAACAGAGATGGGGTTTCAGTTGTCTGTATATAAGAAATTAATAGCAGTTTAGGTACCTTGGGATATTTCCCTTCCATTTCAGCTGATTCTTTACAGCAGCATGAGTCTTTCATAGGTCCCAGATCTCATCTGTCAGCCCTTTGGCATGCCTTTGATACCCTGGAACATCTGAAGAGATTTCTTGACACTAACACAGAATGAATGCTTCCCTGATTATTAAACTTAGGAAAATTCCTACAGTCAGTCTTAGTTCTTTCAGACATTCATATTTGAATTTAAATCTTAGGATGAGATTCATATTTCCTGTTTGAGAAGTTGTCTGATGTGTATCTCAGACCCTCAATTTCTCATCCTGAAAAGAAGATGAGATGATTGAAAGAAGATTGAACATTTCCATACCACATTATTACTCATACAGAGAACACTGAGAGCTTCCCAAACACTTTTGGGGCTCTGTACTTGATAAAGTTAATGTAACCTTAGCCACTCTTCGGGCTTATTTAAGGCTTAACAGAAGGTTTGTACTTTCCTTTTGTGTCTTCTTTGCCTGTACAAAATCAGTAACAGAACTCAAACTGAAAAGATACTGAGAAAGGCCACCCTCACAAATGGATTCAACGAGGTTAATTCCAGGGAAATTGCTTCAATGACTTGAACAGTTATTCGGGAATGATATCGGTCTGTAGGAGACCAGCACATAATCCAGTATTTACTGTTTGCATACGTGCTGCACCAAATAAGATGATAATGTTACTGCTCTGAATGAAGGTACCATAGAATATTAAACTGAATATTAAGAATAGTCCTGTAGCTTCATGATCTGCAGAATATTAAGAGCAAACAATTTTTTTAAAATCAAACTACTTGTACCCGCCTTTACAGTTGTTATATACCCTTCCAATTTAAGGAGACATTATTTTCTCCTGTAAGGCAGCAGACTTTCTGCTTCAGGCTGAGCATGAATCAACAGCAAATGTTATAGCACCTACTATAATTTTATAAACTACCGTGTTTTGGAAAATTGAGTTTGAGCTATAATCTGTGATGAAGTTACTATTCCTCCAAGGAAAGACTTAGTAATGGGCAACTTCAACAACCTTTGGGGCATTTCAGTATTCCTGGAAATTATTTTGAAGTAATAGAGGTGTCCAAGAAAATTCTGTTGGATAAACGAACCAAATAAATATAATTTTCTCCCACAAAAACAGTTCAATTAGGTGGACTTGGGAAAGTCTGGAATGATACTCACCATTCTAATTCGTATAACTCAGGTTTAAATGTATCCCTAAAACAATCTAATTGAATAGATTGTTCAGCTATGCTAGAAATATATTACTGTATTTTACAGAGATGTTTTTGCATTCATTTATATTCTATCACAAGGGGAATCCTTAGGCACATGTGTGTCATTACTTTGGTAAGAGAAAAAGCAAAGTTATTTTGGTGTTGCCTAAAGAGTGGAATATCATAACTTCACTAAGACAATAAGATTTATATGTATTTATCAAAGACTTCATCTGTGTTATAGGGATCTACTCATTATCCTTTTCTCTCTGTAAGCCTTGGTATACCCTGGCATTACCATCCGTTATTATATATTCACTTTGATGAAAATTAAATACAACTATTACATATTAATGATATTTGGCTGAAACACCTTAACAATATTTCAATTTATTGAAATAAGTCAGTGTTGAAACACTTTGCAGCTGAAAAACCATTTTGCTAAAACACTGTTGAGAGTTAGTTAGTGCTAAAAGACTTCACAGTGGCTAAGTTTTATTAAAACTTCCCTCAGAAGGATTTGGTCCTGAACTCTCTTTTTTCACATGTTCCATGCCTGATGATGTGAGTATTGACCTGAGTTAAATCTATATTTAATTACTCTTGAATTAGGGGCATCTAACCTAAATATACCTTGAAACATAGTAACAATTTCAACCAAGATGAGCCAAGGCCCAAGCTGCTACCTTCACTGAAAGTAAAAAGCCTCTTATAGTTAGAGAAGCTGTGATCTGAAAGCTTTCTCCTACGAAGAAAGGTAAATTTACTATTGAAGTTATCAATTTAGCCATGATTTCTTTTTTAAAAAGTAGAAGAAAGAAAAAGCTCAAAACAAGGGCCCAGTAATAGCAAGAAATACTTTTCATTTTCATTCCAATGTAAATCACATCCTCATACCTCGATGACTGACATGGAATTCAGTACATGTCCTCTGGCCATCTGTAATAACAATCACAATAAGTTAATAAAACAAATTACGAACATCAAAATTGCTTTGGTTGCAAATCATATTACTTAGCCTTATCTTTCAAAGACAAGAGGTTATTATGTTCAGTGAATTTTACAGAATTGTGTGATTTGTAGAACAATGGACATTTCTTGCTCTCTGAAGCAGCTCTGTATGATCTATGGTGGATCTGTGACTCGAAGCTAGTGGTTGATATTGCTATTATTTTTCACGGTATTTTAATGATTTCTGTTACCTGATTTCTGTGAGGTGGCAATGTGAAAAGCATGCTAGGCATTCTCAGAGAGTTAGTCAGCTTCACAGCCCTTTAGAGGTTACCTCTGCCCCTCTGATATGTGGACCCATGTCCCAAGATATGTGTAAGTAGATAAAGTGATATGTCCTGCAGTTGTTACCATAGTAGTCTTTCTATCTGCTCCAAGATCTCAGAACAAACCAAGTGACATCAGTAAAAAGACTGCATCATCATTTAATTTTCTCTGGGTATTAGGTGTGGGTTTTGAGGGGTACAAAATGAAAACTGATTTCTAGTTTTGAAAAGTATCCCTTATAATTTTTTACTGTGCTTCACTTGCTATAATAGTGGTTTATAATGGATGACTTCTGATTCTGCTGACCACCATACAGTGTATTCCCCATCATCAGTGTACACTGCAGTTCAAGTCCTTCTTCAAGGAGTACAGCTAAATGGAAACAAATGGATCTCCTGAATCTAAGAAAATGAGTAATTGATGCCAAAACAGGATTTAAAAACAGCATAAAGAAAAGACACTCTATTTTATGTGACTCACTTAATGAATTTGTCTAGATTTCATGACAGTAAGATTGATCATAAAAGATTAATTTGATATTAATGCAGATGTCATGTACTTCTGCTGGAACTGCCCTGTAATTCAGTATTAGCTAAATGTACCATGAAAAGAAAGTGCTACTCATAAAAAGTTTGAGTTAGTGAATTTGAGTTTACTTTATATTCTTCTTTTCCCATTATAGAATATTTTTATCTGAAAAGAAAATGAAGGGTTTAAAGCTGTTAAAGAGGCATAAAATGCATCCATTTGCAAATTTAACATTCCTTAAATTGATCAGGTTTTGCACTTTCATAATCTAAATCTTGGAGAATTAGCTAAAATAGGTTGTATTTGAAACAATCAAATCAGTAAAAGAAGTGCATTAAGTTGCTGAAATACATGATGAGCACTGAATTTTGCACCACAGCTGTGCTCTCTAGCCAGCTTCTATCCTGTAGTAATAGACAATACTTTTGTCTCCTTTCTGTAAAAGCATGAAGAAAAATCATATAGTTACTAAGACTAGGTGTTTGGAATTGTCAACAACATGCTTAACATCTGACTCAATTCCCATTACTTAGGGATTACAATAACAACAATCTTTTAGAAAAATCAGAGTCAAAGTCTGAAGTGATGTAACTCAACATCTTTCTAGTGCCTTTAGTGGTACTCTGCTAATTTATAAATCACTTCTCTAGTTGTTTTAGTTTTTCAAGTGTTAAAAGTCATGTAAATTGAGAACTAATTTATGCCTGCGTAGGCCTTAACTTATATCCTGTTAGAATATATGAAGGGAATATATTAAATCCTACAAGAATTTGGGACATATCTGCTAAAGTCAATGTTGGAATAACTATTAAAAAATTGTGGTTTGTTTTTTTTTTTATTGCAGGAAGCATGACCTTGTATAAAATGTTGTTACCAGGATATTTTGAAATAGACTAAGATTTGATTTCTGTTTGTTGCCTGAAGGGTTTATCATGCACTGTCCATTTAAGAGTCGGTGAACCATACATATGAATAAGAGGTATTGCATACTGGACTCAGAATCAAAAGCTGTGTGATCTCAGGGAAACTTACATGAACTCAACACTCTAAATCCCAAAAAGACCACTATCCTGTAGCCAGGCACAAATATATTCAGGAATATTCTTATACTCACTGTTTTCTGATAGGCAGTTTTAGTTTGCTATCCACTAATTAGAACAATGCTTTAAGGAGTTGATTATGCAGGTAACAGAGAGAATATTGGAGCAGTATAATATCAAGTGTACGGTATTACATTCACCTGAATCACCCTTCCAGGGTATCTCTGCTGAGTGTGCAAGTCTGATTCAAAAAGTCTTTGCATGATGGAAGGATTTTATCAATCTGGTAAGATTCTGTGTAGGCCTGTGGTCAGCAAACAATTGAATTGTGCATCACTTATTCTTCTTGGTTTCAATTCTTCTCTCTTCCTCTCATTTTCATTACTAATATTATTATTGTTGTTATCATTATTAATTACTACTACTATTATTATTAATAATAATAATAATAATATTTACTTTAGTTTTAAACTGGTCTTATCTCAACTGACAGGTTTTACCTTTTCCTAATTCTACTCCCTATCCTATCAGAGGGAGGCAAGGAGTGAGAAGGCAAGAAAGGAGGAGAAATCAGGTAAAGGAAGAAACTTAGGATTTGTTTACATTTATGTTTAGTGCATTACTCTCTTCTGTTTCATATGGACATCTTTTGCAGAATGATTATTTTACCACATGCTTTCCATATGTTCCAAAAAACGGTCCAAGAAAGAACGTTTATGCAAATATGGATGTCAGTCACTATATGTGTATCTAGGTGGTACTTACTACAGTGTTTCCTCTCTGCTATTTTCCTGTGGCTTTCCAAAGTCTAGGACATGATATCTCCTAAGAAACATCTGTGTGAATAATGGCACCCTGCAAAACAACTACCCAGAAGGGCAATTCCCATAAAAAGAAGCTGCCACGTAAGATTCACAGTACCAAACACAATGAAATGTACCTGCAGGAAGATGGGTAGCTCCACAGAAATACTTGTGTAACTGTCTGCCTGTTCAAAAGTCTCCACTCTGGGTTTCACATTTGAAAAATGGATCAAAAACGTGTAAACTACATCATAGTATTAAGTGTTTAGTTTAAAATAATTATTTGAAGCACTTTACTTATTGTGGGTGCCTTTTACCATGACGGAGGGTGAGTGCTCAGAACACCCAGTTTCAACTAATTCAAATATTAGGTGTGTGAAAAAACTTCACTGAGCTTGTGTTGGGATGAACTGCCTCTGTTAGGTGCCTTTCTCTTCCATTTGGCAACAGCTGGAGCCTGAACCTCTCAGTGAAATGCTGATTTCAGGTCTGATGAATTATGACTTCATATGTGAATATTTCACACTTTAATATAAACTGAAATTTTCTGACAACAATAAATATTTTTTTAATTTTAAGGGGAATAATTCTGAGCTAATGAAGAGTACTTTCTATGTAGTAAATGCATACTGTTGAAAGAAATACCATTCTGCAGGTATCCAATAACAGAGAAAATAAAAAAGAATCTGAGTACTTATTTAAAATTTAAAACTATTTTGGTTAAATTTGTCATTTAACATTAACATTCTGAAAGTTAGCTGTCTGGTCCATGCTGTCAACTCTCCTCTAGCCCTCATCTAATGAGGAGAGACAAGCACCTCCAGGGGGTGATTCATCCCACCTATCCAGATTCCTGTGCTGGTGAGGATGATTCATTACTACGGTTCCTTCAGCTTCCAGCCTCATTATGGCAAAACAATCACAGAAACCTAAAGACAGGCATACACCCAAAAAAGTTGCCCTGTCCACATATATAGGCTATTCTGCATCCAAAAAGCAGAGAACCTCCAATACTTAAAGCTGTTCATATAGGAAAAATAAAAAACTCTTTAAAATACAGTAAAACTGCGAGTAAGGGCTCTATCCAAGGAACACTGGAATACCTTTTGAGAAAGCCAATAATTAACAAAATTAGGAGAAATGATAGAAGACATTAATTTACAAATTCTTACCGCAGCCTTTTTAGGGGAATTCTGAGTATCTTTGCTAACATCTCTCAAAGGAAGAAGTTTTAACAGTATTCAAATCCAAATTGAAGAAGAATAAAGTTTAAACATATATTTATATGAAAAAGTCACTAGTACTATTCCACATATTTGTGCAGGAAAGACACGAATGTATTAAGTGATTTACAAAATCAATTTCACTTGTATATATGGTTTTGCAAGACTACAATGAAATATGAGGGTATTAAATACTTTTTTATACTGACTTGGATCAAAAACAGTGCAGCTACTGAACTCTGGAAATACTTATAGATGTTTGCATCCGTAACTTGTAAATTTGCCAAGAAAAGATCATAGTAAAACATTTCAGATAAATCCTATCATGTGAAGTTTCCTTAAATGTGGAAAACTATGAAATCTAATTAGAAATGCCAAGAAAATATGATGAAATCATAATATCCTCAACAGCTGCACATTGCATACAGTTGAATGCTTGCTGCAAAACCACCTTAAAAGAACCTGATATATTCACATTTGGTAAAAAATTGCACAGAGCTCCATTGGTCAAAAGTCCTCCAGGGAAGGAAATGTTTCCCTATATTTGATTTCACTTTTTTTCAGCTGCCTTATGAATTTTCTTCAGATCCGAAATATTAATCAGATGATACAGTATTCAAAAGTCTGCCTGCATATGTTCAGGCGTCTCTATCATATAAGTAGACCAAGTCTGAATACATATTCCAGGATATATTGAAGGATCCTATAAAACGAGATGAGCCTTCTTTTCTGGCAATGTACCTGTAAGCATGATTAATACATTTTAAGAGTGCATATTGAATGTGTTATATGGTCCTTGAAGCAAAACTATGCATCCAGTGCTGTTGTGTGTCTCACAAACAAGCATTCAGGCTACAGCAAGAGAGGTCATCTGAGTGCCTTTGTAATTGGTGCTGAGCAACAAATTCAGTGAACAAATGATATACTCAGGTCATTTAGGTTATTTTCTAAAATCACAGGCTGTCCACGATTAACTTAAATATTTATTCAGGTTTATTATTTATCCAACTTGATATTTGGACTGCACTCTTTGTCTGATATTTGAATGATGTTCATTGGCTGTGTTTGGGCACCAATAGCAGTAAGGTACTGTTCAGCATTCTACTTGGTTCATCTAAATAAAAAAATAACATAAGAGGAGACTTGAGAAGGTAGCTGAACCTTTAAGTATTTTGGAGAGGGATGGTGAAAGTAAGTAAATAGACTGGAGAAAATGAAATAACAAGAGGGAAGAACTGAAAAGGGCAATAAATGATTATTTTCTCTCATACAGAGTGCTTGCATGAATATCTTTCTTGAAATAAAAAAAAAATCTTAAAACTTAATTCACTTTATATACACTTTAATATTTTTCCTCACCATCACAGAAATAAATATTCTGTGTTTACCAATTTCCACAATGCTTGGAAACAGAGACTGCAATCAGATTTCTGCCCACTTTTAATAGCTTTTCTGTTAGGATGTAAACACAGGGAAGGGAGAAAGTCTATTGATTGGATCATTCAGGCAGTAACCTATCTGAAATAAATATTTTTAAAAGTTCATTGATGAAATTGTTGCAAGAAAATTCAGGAAGCATACAATAAAGGATAAAAGGACTTGCTGAATACTTTCAAGAGATTTGAATATTGTCTTGTAGCTCAGGAAATAAAATAATGAATGTCAATCATGTGCAAATAGAAAACAGTACAGCATAGCATCACAGAATCATTGATTTTGTCAGGAAAGTTATTTCTCAGGAAGAATCTGCTTACTAAAATCATGCAAAAAAAAAAATTAAACTTGTAATTTTCTTGTGCAATTACCAAGGGAAAAGAAATCACTATTTCACATTTCACTTTTTGTATGGCTAGAGGAAGGCTGACTATAATATAATGCAGTAGCCGTCAAATAAATGGCCCGTATTTCATTTTCAAACAGCAATGCTCCTTCCAAAAAGGGAGGAATCAAGTTTCATTTCAAACTACATTACCAACTTTATTAGGGCAGAGATGATCACTCACATGTGCAAAGTTTCAGGTTTACAACAGATGAAACAACCCTAGATACAGGATTTTGAAGATTTATAGATGTAGTCCTGTGGCCTGAGAACCGTTTTCCTTTGAGATTGTGAACAGTCTTAAGGGATGAGAAAATCAGATCAGAGGATTTGACCAATGAAACTCAAAACGAGAAATGTTTCAAATTAAATCTGAAAGCCTTCTGTTGATTTCTTTGACTTCTGTGAAGTCAAGAGAGGACAGCTTTACAGGGAAAGGGAAAAAAAGATCAAAAAGGCCAGATACACAGCAACAACAAAGATGAAAGTAATACTGCGTTGTCAAAAGGTACGAGAGTCCTCTGTGTAGATGAGTTTAGTGGGAATTTCAGCTTCATTTACTAGTAGAAAGACTTGTGCCTGATTTTAGAGGCACTAACGTAGAAGTCCTCAGCTTCTCTTTCCTGCAGCCCAGGTTCACGTTTTTGTTGCAGCCAACTTCCTTGTTGGGCAAGGACAGCAACATCCCTTTCCTACTAGTTACTTTTCCACTGCTCTCTTTTCCTTATTCTGGAAATTAGAGCATGGAGAGCAAAGTAGAGTAGTATTCTGTAGTGCCTGAATCAAAACCAGAATCAAGAATAATTACATACACTGCAGTGAGTAAAAGAGCTATCAAAGAACAGCAGCATATATACCTAAATAGTTCACAAAAACTTCCTAATAAATTAATTTTTAATTCATACCTTATTTCATTTACATTCTCTGAGGACTCAGACAATGAATTTATCTCTTAAATGTTGCATAATACGTAATATTTATAGAAATCCCTACTCATATGGATAACAATTGTCAACAACTACACCGTAGCCCTAGTTAATTTTTCTGCCTTTTAGAAAACTCAACTTGTCAAGGACAAGAAATATTCTAACATGGAGAACAACTCACAAATAGGAAATACTTAGAAATATCTCCAAATTCTTCATGTTGAAACAAAGAATTTACCTTTAAAATAAGAAATCTATAATTGGCACACATTTAGAAAGTGAATTATGTATGAATATGAAAAAATTAAGGTGACAGTTTACAGTGGAACTGGATCACTGCTTTTTCCCCCATTAAATTCAGGTAAAATATTACTGATTTCTTAAGAAATAGATTTTAAATAATGATATTTTATAGAATAGTTGTCTTAAAATCAAGAACTGTAAGTCTTTACATGAGGTGTTTACCAAAGATTTTAAGAGGCAAAAGTAAGATTTGTAGCAAGGACTATGATTTTGCAACAGAAATTGTCACAAAATTAAAACCACACACACATTAGAAGACGAACTGATGTGGGATAATGTATTAGCAGAAGTAAAACAACAGACATACATCTGTTTAAGCTATGTTGCTTAGAAATTTGATTTAATTCTTCTAGTTTGTAATATATAATATAGCATTGACTACCAGCTAAATTACTGTTCATCTCTATGTTTGCATTATGCATATTATCTAATTTGTCAGTTTTTTCTATGTCTAGGGCTGGAAGAGGCGTTTGTAGCAAACAATTGGATCACTGGATTAAATTCTTTTCACTATTAATGGTTTGTCAGTAGGTTGATCAAGAATTTTCACATAGTTCAAAAGCATCTGGAAACACTAAATGCAAATGTTTCTCAGGCTGGCAGTATTTTATTTTTTTTTGTACAGATATATTCTTTGAATGCATAATTCTTACAGAATATACTTACATGCCTTGATAAAATTCAACTATCTATTAAGAATACCCAGTAAGAAAAAGGGAAAGAACCAGAAAAAAGTGAGGAACAAGATCATGATTATTTCCTCATATCAAATTTGAATGCCATCTTTAAAGTGTTTTCCAAGGTCATGAAATAAAACTGTTTGTAATTTTCTAAGTTGTCTTTGGAAGACTAGCATTTCTTTTTCAACAAGTGCTAATGTTATATCTATCTATATATATATATATGTGATTCATGTGACTTGTGATGGACAAATACAAGAACCCACATTCATTCCTCCCCCAAGTAACATATCCCTGATTACAAAGCTGGTGACATGGCTGCAGCCCAGGGCAAAAATAGAAGAAAATTATTTCCTTGCCAAGATTTCATGGCCAGAGAAGTAAACAGGAGGTTTTAGATTAATGTCTGTCAGTCTTGAAACCTGCATTCTCTCTCACTCCCATCTCACCAAATTTGCAGAATACTCTCTAGAGAACTGAGAAGTCCATTTTGTACAATACCTTCAGTATGTTTTGAATTTGGTTACATCAAATTCTATTATTGTGTCTTGTCAGATCTAACTATTGCAACTAAATTGTTCATTCAGAGTTTTCTACAAGTAGAATTTGACAGAGGGGAGACTGCTTATGGCTAAGGCTAGGTAAGCAAATGTCAGTTATTAGAATCTAGAAGGAAAATGAAAAAAATGAGGGCTATATAAGTCATTCATGAGCACTCATATTTAGTGATAACCATGGCACAGAACAATGTTTGGTTTATATTTTACATGTCAGTAGAAAGAAAGGAATGAATGTGTAAGAAAAAGAGATCACAAAACCATAGAAGAGGGATGACCTGTAAATGTTGGTTTAACAGACCATAAATTTCCTGTATTGGTAAAGATTTCATTTGAAATTCACATTTAGGTAAAAGGACTTGCATTTGATTTTGGTTTTGAAAAATCGTACATACATATGCACAAAGCCACACACCTTTGTGGGCAAGTCATGCAAACCTATTGATTTGGGAGTCTTTAATTCAAGTACTTAATATAAAATCCTATAAAATCCTACTTTTGACAGGTTGTGATGTTCAGTCCTCTATTAGTGAGAGGTATATAAGTAGTGAGTACAGACAACAATTAACACTAATAGCAATTCTGAGAACTAATGCTCAAATCATAACATATATACTATCTGAAGGCATTAAATATGCCATTATGGTAATCTGTGCAGCATCTTATTTGAGTATTAGGGCTTTGGAGACGTATGTTGGACGCTGTTTCCATCCTTTTGTAACTTTGCATCTAATGTCAGCATCGCAACTTGATTACAATGGCATGTCATGGACTTTGTATGAATATGTGATTCTAAAGCACAATCACGTAGAGGCATGGTGTATCTTCTGTATCTTTTGGGATCTATCTGCATTCTGTAATTTAATCTGAAAAAATTCTGGTTGTGGAGGTACTAGAGAATATATTTGCATTTAAATGTATATTTGAAGGAAAAAGAAATACCAATTTTTCAAGTTAAGAAGCAGCTTTATGCATTTTTCCCACTTCATATTTGTCCCTGCTCCGCTAAATATTATTCACATGTACAGAATACAGAAGGTGGTCTTCTCAAGCTTTGACAGGTAACAGGAAACAGATGAAGTTGGTAGGTACCTGTGAAGGCAGAGAGTAAACTATAAACTTCATGACTGGAAGTGTGACACAGAGACAGGTATTGACTCCAAGATATGGCTAGGTCTGTGCCATATTTTCCAAGTAGATGAGGACTTGAGCTGAGAACTTTCCCTGTGTGGGTAGGTTAGAAGCTGGAACCTATGTGGTTTCAGTAAGCCAGCAGTTGTGACTGAGACTTTCTAAAAGTCTCTCCTCCACTACAAAAACTGCTTTAATACACAGTGCGTTCCCATTTGAAAGCTTCTAGCTAACTGACAAATGGAGTTCTGAATAGATTAGAACTAGCCAAAATTCAAGTCCCAATCAACAGCAACTAATTTTTTTCAGTTCATAATGGATCTGCCAATTTCAGATGATATAGTTAATGTAAATGAAAGTGTTAATATCAGCTTTAGCTCTGCAAGGGAGAAAACTAAAAGAAAAAAAATCATCAAGGATGCTTTCTGAGAAAAGTGGAGTGAAAGGTGTCCCTGCCCATGGCAGGGGGGTTGGAACTAGATGATCTTCAAGGTCCACTCCAAACCAAGCCCTTCTATGATTATCTGATTAAATACTTCATTATATTACTTTCAAACAAAATCCCTGCTTCATGAGTCATTAAAGAGTATATTGAAAAAGCAAAGCAACACTACACATAATTTTGTTCTTCAGCTTTTTTCTCTATCCCTATCTGTCATTGTCCACTTATGAAAGTGAGAATGTGAGCCAGACAAATCTCATGTCTGAATCAGCAAAGTCATTAGTGTTTTATTTGGGCTGTAAAGTAGCACAATGTCTACCACTTCAGCAATAATTATCTCTTCTGATATCAGAAGAGGAAATTTGTTCAGCTGCTTCTGCAGCACAAATTTGGTTTTGTTGCAGTTACACAGTTTTCCAGATGTAAAACTAAAATACTAATGAAATCAAAACCAAATTGGAATGCCATTTGACAAAGGAAGACCCAAGAGCAGACACAGAGTACAGAGTAAGGCATAAGAATTTCTGGATTAAAACACCCAAAAAATATTTTGCGAAATAAAAAGCCAATAGGAAACAGACATATCACTATCAAATTGACTGATTGTTGGTGAGTCTTACCCGCCATTAATGAATGAGGTGAGCAACAATGACTCTGGTCATATTCTGCAGCAATTCACTGTTTGACTCCTTTCTTGTTTAACTTAACAGTGCAGTATACCTATTCTTGGCTTTTTTTTCTATCTTTCACTTACCCACTATGCTAGAATTTACCTTTCACTCCAGGTCTCTCAAGCTTTCTTCTGTCTCCTGTGAGGCCTTATCAAAGCTGTTCAAGTAACTTAAATACTTATTGGAAATGCACAATTTAAAGAGCACCTAACTATAGCTGTCATATTTTTCATCTGATACTCAATAAATGTATAAAAATGCTTTAAGTAAGTTATTTTACTTCTTTGCAAATTATGCATATTTGGCACTGAGATGAGAAGGATTAGTTCATTTATCCTGAGGATCTGGAAAATTATTTACGACATTGTCCTAATCCACTTCTTGTTCATTTTCTCTTCCTTGAATGATTTCTTCAGGTCTTTGGCTTTTTTTTTTTTTTCCTTTTCCTATTGGCCGCTTGATTAGAACCACATTTCTTCATGTAGCCATCTGCTTGCCTAGAGTTAGCGTCCGCTCCTCCTGAAACTGTTACCTTCATGGTGACTTTGCCTTTTCCCTGAAAGCCACCTGGTCAGACGTGTCCAAGTACAACAATATAATGCCGAAGAAGTGCTGACTCTAGGCAATATAAAATTGCTGTACCAAGATATTGTGGTTTGGTTTTTCACACTTGCAATCTGTTACGTTGTATTCAGTGAAATCTATTTTCATAGGGTTTTTCCCCCCAGTCAGAGTGCCAGGACAGCTAATAGATCAATATAAATATACATGGAATCTGGCATGGTAAATGTCTGCACTGTACACATCAAGTAATTTTCATGAGAAGGTTTTGACATATTTTTATTCTGTAGTATGAGGTTAATCACAAGATATGTTGATTGATGCCTTAGGTAACAAATCTCCTCTAGGAAGCTTTTTAGAGTATAATGTAGAGTTTCAGAGATGCATGAAATAGTAGGATAATGAGGCAGAAGGAACTAATTTTTAGCTGGAATTGCCTCCAGCTAAGCATGCATTCTTTATACATATAAGCTTTGGAAAAGTAATTTAAAACAAAACAAAAAAACCTAGACAATATAAAGTTAAAAATGAAAATACCAATGCATTCAAAAACCCCATTACTGTCCTAGTGTCTTGTCCACAGGCAATATAACAAGAAGAAAGAATCTAAGGAAATTGAATAGGCTGAACCAGCTCCCTGGACTGCAGTCCTGAGAAACGCAGACTATATAATCACACAAAGCAGTGTTGTTTTCTGACACTCTCCCAGAAATCCAGTAATAGTGTTTTTGGCTTTTTCCTTCTGTTCTCCTGCATGTAGGGATGCTTATTAAGGCCTTCTTTTCTGAAACTGATGCTGAGTTACCCCATGTGATATTCCCCAGCAGACTCAGGCAGTCTTTGAAATTTACACATTCTCTTCATAATGGTGAAGTTTCCTATCGAAAGCCTTTGTTAATAGTAGGAGTTAGTAACATTGGCATGTTATAGTTTTCCTAAGATTAATTTATAAGTACATATGAATTACCAAGATGTGTTCTTTTTCATAGCATTGGAGAACTACAACACAGACAAGCAGAAGAAAGAGAGGAAGAGTGTTAATTTTTGCTATTGACATGTACTAGTTTTAAAACATAAACCAGGAGTGAAAATGAGGGGTGGAAAATACATCAGTTCAGTAGCTCAAAAAATTAATTGCAACTAAAAGAAAATTGAGGCTTATGAATGCTAAGTCTTAGATGAGCTACATTCATTGCCATGAAGGGGGAAAGTGGTAAATTTTTGCACTGAAAATGCACACTTGCCATTTCCCCTTCTGCCAGCTTTTCTGTCTATTGATCTAGTGTTAGCTGCTGGAAATATTTTTCTAGTCTGGTTTTGCCTTACTATCCTGTATTTAGTTCTACATACAGGATTTTGCTTTCTTAGAAACAGAGATCATACAGTGCACACAAAGCTTTCTAAATATAACCCTTATGTGCTCTTGGGACTATACAAATTTTTATATCTCTTAAAACATTGAATTTTATACCTACGGGAAATTCAAATATTTCCTTATGTTTCCTGTCTAACAATGACTTTATGCAAAACCTGAAACTGAAGCAGTTGATATATAATTGGTATTTTATCAATTTGCAGGCATGTGGTACTGTGATTTTGCATGTTCTGGTTCCGAAGTTTTTCCTTTACTGTTTCCTGATTTTAGATTCTGTTAAACTCTACCTTGTCACGATCAGATTTCTGACATGTACCATTAAACTGTGTCAGGGAAAATATACAGCGAATTAAGTGTTATACCTTTTCAAGCTTCTTTCTAGAAACAAAACCACAGTGACTACCATGCTGGATGGGCACTCTCACTGGATGACAAGCAGCACAGTCCCAAATCCCTTTATTTACTTTTTCTATGGTCTATTAGTTCCTTTGCATTCCTTTGGTACAATGAAACAGTTCTACTATGAAGGACAGAGGGTGCACTCTTTCGACCTTCTTTCTGTTCCTTTGTGTACTTTCCTCCATATATGCTTTTAAAGGAAACTTCTGGTAGCTAGGAATCCCAGAACCAAAGACTCAGAGAGCAGTTGAGGTGGTGAGGTCCTTATAAGAGTCATCTAGTCTTAGTACCCTGCTCAAACTTGGTCAGCTACAGCAGGTTGCTCAGGGAGCTGTCCAACTGGGTTTTTAATATCTCCAAGGATAAAAAGACTCCACAGCCACTCTGGGCAGCCTGATCCCAACATTGTTTTTTGTCTTCATGTTAAATATTTGTTTTACTTTCTCAGGTTAAGGAGAACTGTTATTCCCATCTCCATTTTCTAAATGCAAAGGAGAAAAAAATTATCTTCTAAATAACTTTGAACTAAAATGTTTTAATAAGTATTTGGCTTTACAGTTCAGATACTTAAAACAGAATCTTTAATGTTGATACTTCTAAGCATATTTTTTCATTATTTAATTTAAATATAATATTTAAATATTTTCTTATAACAGGTTTTAAAGATTTCACCAGTATTTAATAGAAGTTTCTTTTCCTAAAAAAAAAACCCCAATACACCAGTTTAAATCTTAACTGAAGTACAAAATTAGGACCGGTGAGGGTCATCTACAGAACTGAAGAGATTGTTGATGATTTTACAAAGAAAGTAGGGCTTTTTTTTTAGGTTGCAAGTAAAAATATTGACTGCTTTAATCAGGCACTTGCTGAAGGAATAAAGCTTCATTTGAGAGTTCCAGAGATCATTTCTCACTCTTTCATCTTTTTTCAAGTAGAGATATTTAGAATAATATTTCTTGTCATATTAGAGTTATTTGGCTCTTTGTCTTATTTTAAGATTCGGGAAGAATAAAGGGAAATGAAAAATGAAAATATATAATAAGGGCTATCTTTCATTTTCTGAAAACCAGAGGATTCTGCATACAAATTCAGTGAAGGACCAGATTGTTTCTTCTTTCCAGCAAAATCACCATGGCTAGGTTTTACGAATGAAGATTTACAAAATCACTGTTTATATATTTGTAACGGGAGGCCACAAATCCTCTGCAAATACATATACAATTAAAGCAGGTTTTCAGATTTAATTCCAAAAGGATTGGTGTTTCTGCTTAGTAAACATTTTATGACAAAATTCACACTTCTTAAAAAGAGTACCTTAAAAAAGGTAAATACATTCCTAGTCATTACAATTCTTTGATAAACCATTGCAAGCAATCATGTTGATATGTTTATAATGAAATTAACACCTTTAAAGTAGGTGCAGAAATACTAGATAAAAGTATATTTTTCTGTAAATTCACCATACATTGTTTTAAGATATTTATGAGGTACTCTATGCAGCAAGTGTTAACAAGCAAGCCTAAAGCACTATGCAGCAAGTGTTAACAAGTCAGCCTAAAGCACTAATACTGATGGGCAATGAAACATTTCTGTGGAAGAAATAAGGGGTTAACCAAAGAGGTCCAATTTCCTTTGTGTTGGAATACCTGCTTCTGAGGGAGTGAGACTGTACAAACTATACAGTAAGATGTCATGCAGAAAAGTAATCTGGAATTGAATCCTACTCTCCTGATGTTGCACTTATCTCCTTTCGGTTCCCTCTGACAGCGGAGTGCTAGGCCAGGAAGAGGCACTATTTATCCAGGTTGCACCTTGATTTGAAGGCTGTTCTCTCCCAACAAAGACACTTGAAATGGAACAGACCTACCTAGAGACTGAATAGTACATGTAGCAAAGTCTTTTATGAGCCTCATTGACATGCTGTTCTAATGCTGCTTTTTCTGAAAAAGGTAGTGTGGGAAAATCCACAAAGTAAGAAAGGCCATGTAAAACAGCTGTGGTTGGAAGTACTTGATCTTTGTCCAGATGGACCTCCAGTCCCTTCTGGGGACTTTACCCCAGACAAGGATTCAAACTGAAGCTTCTGGCTCTAGCATGGAATTTTTCCTTCTCCAGTACAGTTGTAAAAATCAATGGCTACTGACTGGCTGGTTCTGAAAATTAGGTGCACAATGTGTACCAGAAACAATGAAGAGAATGATTTCTCTCACTCTGACTCACTGTCCCAATTGTGAGGAAACCATTTAGAGAGAAATGTGCAATCAAATGCATGAACAAATTAGCGGAAGAATAAAATTACGTGGTCATTCTTAAAATTGTAGTTCCATAATGCACATGCATGCAAACACATCCTTATGCTTCAATATTTCTCAGATTATTTTTTTTTCTTATTTAAGAACAGTATGTGCACTTGATATTAACTGTTTATAGAAAATGTTCAACAGTTCAGATTAAAGTTCGTACGGGTAAAATGAACGATGCTGTCATAAGGCAAGTTCTTTCTCTACTGTAAGGAATGATATTCACTAGTAAATGATCTAAGGGTGTGAAGTGTTAATATTTCATGTGTGAGTTGAAGATCCATTGTCTCCTTGCCTGTCAGGCTGCTTACATATTCTCTACATTTCTATCTTGAAAAAGTAGTTTTTGTCAGGTAGTTTATGATGTCTTATACCTGCCTCTTTTAGGTCATAGGTTAGAAATTATGTCCTCTCTATAGCCTCCATTTTGTCAGGTAGTTTATGGTATCTTATACCTGCCTCATTTGGGTCATAGGTTAGAAATTATGTCCTCTCTATAGCCTCCATCTTCAGACATATTATCCAAAATGCTCAGTAGGTACTTAAATGTTCTTTGTCCTTTGATATGAATTCTAAAACAAAAGTTTAAATCCTATGTAGACAAGAAGTCTTCCCAGTTTAAGTTAACTATTACACTTGATAAAATAAAATATTATTACTTTATTATTGAATGTAGGTACTATTATTTTCCATGTAATGTAAGGGAGTACATAGCAGCTTCATTTATTTTTCTGTGATATAGCAGCTTTCTAAAGATTTTTTTGGAATATATTAAGTAACAATTTACAGTACTGAAACAATATGCTGTCCCTAGAAGCAGAAGAAAAGAAAAAGGTGAAATGACAGAAGGAAAAGGTGAAATGACAGAAGAAAATGTAGGAAAAACAATTAATTTTTTTACTGTTGGGATTTGTGGAAAATATCACATGTAAAAAAAAATTAATGAATATGGACTTAAATCGTTAGAAATTATAGAAAAGTCAAGGGTAAATTTTATGTTCTCTTCTCAATGAGATATTGCACTATATTGGGGAGGGAGGGAGAAGGGAGTTGTAAAGAGACGATAATGAGCTTATTCTGAATGCTTTTCTTCTCCTTTTGCAGATCTCTTCATTTCTCCTGAGAGAGAGTAACCAGTGAGTTAAAAAATTAAAATGATGGCTCATACATCTGTTTGCCATTTCTACTCTTCTCTGACCTTAAAACCACCCCTCCTGCTCCTTGAAGATTGCGATATTCATTGTTGAGAATGATCTTTTTTTTCTTTCTTTTGAATCAACCTTATCCTATGCTTTGATTTTACTGAGCATTATTAAAGCACTACTTTCCCCCCTGAAAATAATAAGTCATAGAAAAGAATATTAGAAACATCTACCTGTGATTTAAAGAGTGAAATTCATATTTATATGTTGAAATATTAAGATGTATGTACATAGGTAGAAACTTTTGTTCAAAACAGTCTTTACCATTTCATGAGTGAAATGGTAAAGCTGCAGAATAAGTTTGATACTTGAGTCCCATTGTCTGGCAAGACTTTAGCACTTGACATTTATCTCCTATAGATTTCTTTATAAAACTCATGCTAATTATGTAGGATATTTCTGAAAATGACACTTGACCTTGAAGTCACTATCAATTTCATTGAAATATTTTTGAAAGTTTTAGCTTCCATCTCAAAGCTCATGCCCTCATGATCACCTCAAATCATTACAATGTACGTTCATGGGCTAGCTTTTCCTCTTTTCCTTTATATAAATCCATGGATGTCAGGATAAAATTGGAAAGAAAGGGTTCTTCTACCAGTAAGATACAGTGAATATGTCAAATAACATGTACTGAGTAGCATTATATACCTCTGTCCTGTGTTGCCAACACTAAAATCATTGCCGAAATTCCAAATGAGATAAATCTGCTGAAACCTTATAGGAATCTGGTGTCAAAAAATATTTTTTTTCTACTTCAGTATAAATGTTTTTCTTCATCACCTCTGTGCCTGATCCACAAAAGTACTATAATTACTGCCGGATACTTGTTATTTTGATTTTAAATATGAACATTAGATTTTTATAACTCCTAATGTGTGTGTTAAAAAAGAAAAAGAAAGAAGAGGAAAAGCATGGGGCTTTTTTCCTCATTTGGGGTATTATGTGCATTTTTATGGCACTTCATTTCACCTGGTCCTTTTTTACAATTATTCATAAAATATAGATTATAGATTTCCCCTTAAGTTTCATCCATCCTGTACAGGTTTATAGCTGTGATGTCAACATAACATTATTGGGGTCAAATGTTATTGTAATTACTGGTACTTGCGCTTCACATAAAGATCCCTCCATCCAGAGTGCAAGATCAAGCTGATCAGTCACCAATGCAGCAACTTGGATAAATTCAGAAAACCTTATGCTGCATAAAGTCTGTGTTTACTTCATATATCAACCTATAGTTAGAGGTTACTGCTTAGAAGTCTTTGACTACTATTAAATATTAAAGTTTGGTAGTAGTATATTTTTTTTCTTCCACTTAAGCAAGTGAAAGAGGTTAAACTTCCTGAGAAAGAACATTTGTGCTACTCTGAGTCACAACCAGGACCAAGTAGTTGTTTCATAGGCTCATCTCATCTAGTTTACATTATTGTTTAATATTTTTTTTTACTTTTCCCCCCAGGCTCCCCAGGCCATATAAACTGATCAGTGATGTTATTTTTTGATCTATGTGGAATTAACAGCTTTTTTTTGTTGATGCTGTTTATCAAATGTCCCATTTGGGACAGCTGAATTGTAACTCAGGTAGTCTGAGTTTATATTAATTAGAGCTAGTGAGCAGCTCATTAAGCATGAGAAGTTTTTGGAAAATGAATGCAATTGTGTCCCCAGCTGATCTGTGAAAGCTGAAGATGATTTCCAGTGCAGGTGAGGTTGTCTGCCAGAGCTGGTCTTGGCAAAGCTTTCACTGTAGGAAGGACAGCAGCTCTCAGACCTTGGTTCTTTATTGTGACATGTCATAGCACAACTGATCTCACATGCTGTAAAATGTCCTGCATGAGGCAACTGTTTGTACTACTCTGCAACATGAGACTACACAGCTAGGTATGGCCTATCTCTGTCTAGCAGATTGCATGTGGGGTCAATAAAGTGTAAGCGAAAAGAACGTACACTGTGGATCTTAAATGAATTTAACTTGGTTCCTGAAGGCTGTTCTGGTGTGATATAAGGACACTGTATCAGTTCATGATGGACTGCACAAATTTCAGCTCCCACAAGACGAGGTAAAGTATTTCTCATCTCAGAGGGAAAGAGTGAACAGCCTGAAAAAGTAAACTCATTCTTCCTTCATAGAGTGAATCCTTTCTTTATAGCACTGGGGACGACAGAAATCATGAATAGAGAGCAGTGCTGATCTCTACTATGTGACAAAGTAAAGACTATCCAGGATTTCAGAAATTAATACATTAATAAAAGAGAAGAATTTAGCCAGTTGCTAAGGAAAAACACTATTTTAGTATTATTGCTTTAGTAGTTTATTATCTATTGTCTATTAATATTTAGTAGATTATTATTGTTATTTTATTATTTAGTATTATTACTTTATTAGAAAATAAAATTAATAAGAGCAAGAAAGATTTACAGTATAAACACACTATTACTTAGCTGATAAAAAACCCCCTTATTGCATATAATGTCTAACTTGCTAGCTGTTTTTATGTGTTCCTTACAGGAAGAATGAATACGAATTCTTTTGCCATCTAACCTTAATAAAATTCCCAGAGTGTAATTTAAATGGGTTTTAATAATAATAGTGTTGCTTCATGGGTATCAGGTGATCTTACTTTGTAAAACATAAAAACTTGAAGACTCTGTGGACAATTTATTTGAATAAATTTCTTCCAGAGGCAAATGGAGCTTATAAGATAGGAAGAAAAGAATTAGTATCTTCCAGTTGTAAACTCCATTATTTTTTTGTGTTGTAGTATAGTGTGGTTATTAGAAACTCAATGTTAGAAAATATTGTCTCCATCCAAGTAGCACTTAATCTCTATTACCTGGAGGTTAAAAGTCAAAGAACAATCATCTATGTCAGTGATTCCTGCAGCAGATTGTTACTGAACCATGTAAGGTCATTTAGTGGGGAGAATTAGCTCCCAGCAGCTTCACATGTCAGAGATATTATAGTAGCATCCGGCCCCAGCTCTTCTCCCTGGAAAATTATGGTGATTCTGTGGGCTTTCTCAGGAAAAGTGTCCTGTAGAAAGAAAAGGAAGGCTTACCTTTAATAGACATTTTTGCAAAGGGTGACAATGAAAAGAAAAAAATTGCTGACTTCAGAAGTCAGCTGCAGATGGAAAGCACACAAATACAGCCAATTGCCCTCAACTTTACAAATAGATCAGTAAGACATACCCTGTGTTTTTGTAGTTAATATGTCTCTTAAGTCAATTCCAGTTTATGCATAAAGAAGGCAACCTTTCTCCTATGACCACCTGAAAGACCAGGAAAACCTCAGAAAGCTTCAGAAATGGGCCATTGACCAAAAACAGTTTGGAAACTTATGTGCTAATTTAATTAAAAAGGTGTCAATAGTGATATGGGCATATGGGATCAGTCTCTCTCTGGAAATGCTATGATCCATCAATGTAGTGAGTGTTCTGGCTGTGTTGTTTAGACTGGTCAGTAGAAAAAAACTAGGATGAAAAAGAACAAGATGCCCAAGCCCATGGAGTTGACCTGACAGTGACACAGAAAAATGGGCTGAAGCTGTGTAGGAAAACTGACTGGAAGGAGCTGGAAGGGTCAAAGCACATCATGTTTGAAAGAAATTTGAGGAAAGGGAGAAAGACCCAATGTGCATACAAAACTTTTTACCGTAGAGTTCATTATAACTACCATAAGGGACAGCAGAACTGGTCTCTAACTACCTTACATCTCCTCTTTCACCATATCACACCTATATAAAATCAAATGAAATAACATGAGAATATGTATTTTCTTGAAGTTTTATTTTTGATGTAGGGCTTATTTAATTTACTTACTCATTTTAATGTTTTACAAAGGAAATGTCACTTTCCCCTCTTTACTCCTAGCGGGTAATGAGGCCTAATTCCAGTTGCTTGCCTTCACTTAGAAAACAGTATTGAAGAAGTCAAAGTAGGATTTTGAAATCATTAAAGTGTTTGGCTTGCTTTCTGTATTTCCCAGTTCCAGGCCCAAAGCAACAGAAAGTGATGCAGTAGCAGAGAGCTCACACTCTCACTTTTCTGTTTTGGTTGCTTACTTCAAACTGGGAGCATAAGGGACAGTTTGACCAAAAAAGCCACAGGACAGGGAAGGACTGAAACTATTTGCTGAAGGGGCCGAATTCTTCTGTTTTTTTAATCTGCGCATGGTTCTGGTGTAGAGTAAAGGGTGAAAAGGTGTTCTTTTTCTAATTCACAGTTTTCTAATTCCCAGTTAGAGAAGAGATTTAATAATAACTTTTGAAGTATAGTATTTATCTCAAATGAAGGAAATACACTTCGTATCATCTCTCCCTACCATTTAAA
The DNA here is from genome assembly GCF_001715985.3 of Manacus vitellinus. Lineage (NCBI taxonomy): Eukaryota > Metazoa > Chordata > Aves > Passeriformes > Pipridae > Manacus > Manacus vitellinus. Next base: position 19,686,675 of record NW_021940604.1, read on the forward strand.
ATACACAAATGTTCCATTTTAAAATTGTACCATTTTTTGCACAATGTATTTGAAAGTTTTATTATCTTTTCATAGGCCTAAAAAAAGTGTGGATATTTTCAAAAGAATAATTGCTACAAAGGACAAATTTAGAACTACTTTTATCAGTATTAACAGACACTTACTTAGCGGAATGCAGTTAGTTGTCTTTATGATGTGCAGTTCTTCAAGTCACCCAAAAGCTTACCTGTCCAAAATAGACATGCAATTATTTGTCAGAAAAAAGTCACTGAATACCTACTATTTCTTTACTATCATCACAGTAACAGTATAATCACAGACAGATAATCCAGACTAGTACCATCTCCCAGAAATTCTTTAAGTGCAAGTACATTTCAAAATTATTTAATGCAATGTTATTGAAGACTCAGATTTTGTAGGCCAGAGAACACAAAATCATCCAACTTGTTTTAAGTTCTAAATCTGAATTTCAAACAGATTGAACAAAATATACTGAGTCCAAAGTACATCTTTCAGAAAGTTTGTGTTGAAAGTCTCTAAAACACTTTAAAACACAAAAAATTCCTCTTTCAAAGCTTGCTTCAATAGTTAGTTTCCTTTGTATATAGGAAGCTGTGCTGAGTAGAAGTTTGAAACCCAAACAGATTTAAAACTCAAGGCTGTGTACTATTAAAATTCAAACTTTGAAACAGACCTGAAAACTTCTTATTTTTTCTTGCTTTACATTATTTTACCTGAAGTCCATATATCTTCACCTGACAGTTAACTTTCTGTACTTTACACGAGGTGTGGCTTTAACTGACCTTACTAGAATGTCAACACCTATATCATTATATGCACTGCACTTAGCCCATAATCATGACATGTGCAATGTAGTAAAACAATACACAATGTTTTATGATATGTGGCATTGCATCCTGTAAATTAAGCACTATCTACAGAGGAAATGAAGAAGGTTATTACATGAAAAAGAAGGGCCAGAAGTTCAAAGACAGATAAAGATGAAGATGGCATTATTTTAAGCTCATCCAAAACCTTTATTAATCTGATTCTCTGAGAAGTGTGAGAAGCCAGATCACAATATTGGAGGCATTTATTATATCTATGAGTTGTACAATATATTAATTCAATAAGCCTCCATATTTCAATGGATCACTGTTTCACAGGAAAATTTGTAACCTTAACCATCTCTGATTTTGTCTCTTAAACCTGTGAGTGATTTTATCTATAGATTTTCTCATGGAATTAGAGTTTTTAGAGAAGAGATGTGTTTGGACTTTTTTGACTTTTTTCCACACTCTCCATTTCTTTTTCTTTTTTTTTTTTAAAAAAAAAGATAACTTCCAACAAAGAAAAATAACTAGAAAGCAAAATACCCAATGTAGCCTTTGTTAAAAAGAAAGTGAATGATCTTCCACATTCTCAAGAGTTCTTCAAGGTGCAGCTAGTACAAAGCGCTCCCACTATCAGGAGATCAGAGTAGTTTTCCATCACTGATTGTCTCCTTAAAGATGTACTGTATGACAAACCGTATAAGACATCATCCCTTGCACTTTGTTTTGCTTTCCCATGCCCCTTCCCCCACACCTGTCAAGATACTTTTATTTCAAGCAGTCTTTCTCAGCTACTTTCTGAAGAAGGTGTGGGAACGTCTCATTTCCCTCCACTCCTTCCCTGATAAACATTTTATCTTCTCTTCCTCCACCCTTCCATCTCCTGCCTCCAGTTGTAATTCAGAAAGCAGGGCAGAACAGGCCTAAACTCAATTTCCTGTGTTGAATGTGCAGCTGCTTGACTGATGCCCTCATGAATTATTAATGAAAATACCTCATGTGCATATTCATGAAGTGTCTGTTTATTAATTCATAATGCAGCTGCTACAAAGACAGAAAGTGGAGGGCTCAGTCTCCTCCCACGTAAAGCAATGTCTCTTCCTCAGCTTCACTCCCATTCCTGCCCCTTTACTAGCTCATCCTCAGTTATGTGGGAACATAAACAATTTCCATTTTTGTTGTGTTCTGTTCTTGCATGTCAGTCTTGTGCCAGTCCTCATTGAGAGGAATCTAAAGGCTTGGCATCAAATTCACCAGTAATGTTTCTTATGAAAAATAAACCTTAATGGGAGTAATGAGAGTTTACATCTCATTTCAATTATTTTCAGTAGCTCTCAGGTGCTCCAGCACATACTTCATTTGATTTTTCAACAAATACTACATGCAGTGTGGTGGTGTTTGTCACTGGAGACTAAAAAGATACAGAGACTTCCCAGAGAAAATGATGAAAAATAATGAAGTAGTTAGTTACTTGTGCAGCTATATTTTCCAGGAATAAGAGACAGAAAACACAAGAAACTTGAAATAGAAAAGTTGTCAGTGAGACAAATTTCTACAAAAAATAAGAAAAAAGGGTAAAAGCTCTGTGAAATTCTTGAGCATTACTGGGATAGGCAAGCACACAGGTTATGATTCTGTGTGAATAGTTTCATTTTCCCCTCCAAAATGGTGCTAGATATTTCATTATATGATCTGGTCTTCATTAGAATCTACCTTGACGCAACTGGCAATTGAAATGATCAGAAAAAAGTCAGAAAACACTTTGCATTGGTTAACTCCAAGTGTCTGAATCCAGCATTTTGAATGGGGGTAGGTGATGAAGAAGTTGTTTACAATTAACTGGAAAAAAAGAAAGTTCTTCAAAGTTTCATGTGTATCTTGTCATTGCAGAAGCAGGAAAGCCCTGACCACAGGGATTCTCACAAACCACTCAGACTGATTGTCTGCTGTTTCACAGCTGAGGCCAGAGTATAACTGAGTAATGGGAAGGCATTGCATGGGAGGGATAGGAAGAAACTTTTAAAAACCCATCAAGGCTACAACTTTGGAATCACTTCTCGGGGAGGTAAAGGGGGTGCAGCTGGTGTAAAGAATGAAATAAGACTTTCTGAACTCTTGTGGGCCTGGAACCTGATAACATTCTGTGCATTTAATTTACACACACAAAGAGAAATAGTTACATTGCAGTCTAGTTTATATTCTGATTCCAAGATTTTAAAGCCAGAAGGGATTATTAGGTCATGTCTTCTGACCTTCTGTGTAACCTAGATAATAAAATATCATGCAGACTGTTGTACTGAGCCAAATAACCAGTGTGGAGTCATAAGTCATAGGTGCTTCATTGTCAAGTTGTTCCTCAATATTTGATCTTAAAAGCAAGGTGATTTGGCTTTAGATAAATAAAGACCCTTACCTCATTCTCTGTATCATTATCTCTACTTGTTCCAGCAAAGGTTAAGGAACATGATCTTTTGAAGTAATGTAATTCAGTGGAGGGCTCTGTGTTAAATTATCTAGTGGAGCTTCTGTTTGCCAGTGCTAACACAATTATTAACATGTGGTACTGTATTAAATAAGCAACAGCCTAGATAGAGCTCAAAGCAGTAACAGAGTCCTGACCAAATATTTAAGTGGAAATAAGAGCTGTCACACTTACTGTGCATCATTTGCAACACTTGCTGCCTTATCGGCTCTTTCCCCACCCTCTGCCATCATGTACCTCACCTATTCTAAGCCTTCTCCAGCACAGCAGCTGGTGGATGCTATTGCCCTCTCCTGGCTAGAAACTGTGAAGTGCAGCTGTGCAACTAATACATGTCTCAGCAGGTAAAGGAAAACCAGTCAGGAAGATCTTGGTCCAGGGCAAATAAGTAGATAGAACTCTGGGGTCACAGGAAGACTTGTCATTGTCCAGAATTTCAGCTTAAAGTTGAACAACTACTGTTTCAGAGAGAAAACAAATAAAATTAGATAATATACTGAAAGTGAAGTTAAAACCATAATTTACCTAGGGAAGAATGAATCACACAAATTCTTTTAAAGAAATGTCTCTTGGTGCTCCTGACAGTGGAAAAATATTTGTGGAAGAGAGTTTTCACCAGGTGTATAGCCACCCTCCTGAACATTCCCCTTTAGTCATTGCCACTGAGATACAGCCAACAGCAGAACTACATTAACAGCAAGACCAAGTTTCCTCTTTACTCTGCTTCCTGTGGTGGGCCCCTCCTGATCTCTCTGCTGTGACAGCAGCTTTAAGGGTTTAACAACACAGTGTCTTTTGATCTCATTTCGGCAGCTGTGATTAAATAGACACACATCACTTGCTGTGCCACTATGTGAGCAACTCATGGTTCACCTTCACTGAATTAGTACCCGCTGAGCACTGCAAATATTTGAAATGTCAATCCATTTGATAATGTCAAAGAGGGCTGCAAATACCACAGAATGGCACCAAGGAAACATTCAACACACGCACTGGCATATATAATATCTCTTTTCTTCAGGACAAAAACCATAGTTAAACAGAAACATGAAACCATCTAAGAAGACATTAAGGTCAACAGATCTGATAACCTGAAGTGGGACATACTCCTGCAATTTATCACTTTAAAATTTTAAGCAAACCTATCACCCTTCAAAGAACTTAATTCTTCCACATTAACCCATTCTAGCAAATTATTTTGTCTTAGTAAAAATTGGGGTGTTTACAACATAACAACCCATATGTTTTACATGTAGATTCTGTGGCTTCAGATCAGGGCATGAAACAGAGCCTTTTTATGACATCTTTATTGTGTTTTCCCACTCAAGAATCCTAAACCAGAGGAAAATATTATATCTGAATAGAAAACAATATTGAGGTCATACTTGCAGTCACAGAAGCTTGGATCAGCAGAGATACAGGTGAAAGCAGAAGAGATTAAGCTGATTAGTAGGCTGTAGTTTGTCCTGTTGAAAGATTTGCCCTTACAGAAGACAGCAGGAAATAGGACATCAAACTTGTTGCTGGGAGTCAAATGAGAAAGTTAGCAACCTAAAGTATACACAACAAAGAGCCGAAATTTGATAATTACATAGAGGAGGGAACAGTCTTCCAATGAGCTGCAGCTTTTTTTTATTTCTATATACTAAACTTTCCAGTTTTGTATACTAGACTTTCCTTTCTAAACTGCAGATTTTCAAATGTTTCCCCAGCTAGTATACAAGAAATTAAGTATTAATGTTGCAGAGCAAGCTTCCTTTTTTTTACTGAAGAGTCATTCACTCACCCGAGTGAATGTAGCAAGAACTAGTAGTTTCTGCAGCAGAATATACCATAGAAACTCCATATAGTAGTTTTATTTAAAGGAACTAACTAAACAAAGTAAAGAAATAATGAAGAAGGGAACTGATGCAGCCAGCCAAGCAACACCAAGTTACTCTATAACCAGATGTATTGTCCTATTGTCCTAAAGAAGTTCATAAGGCATTAGAACTCTGGGGACTCCAGCCAGAGAAGACCAACAAAAATCCTCAATGAAGCCCCTCAGAGACCTTAAAAGGATATGTTCATATGCTAATAAGCATAGGGAAATATCATGAATATGTAATAGGAATGCGAAGAATGAAAAATGAATAATCATGTAATGCTGCCATATAAGCTGCAGTGAAGATACCTCTGTGTGCACTTTGGTGAACTTATTCCCAGGGCACCCAGTGTCCTGCAATCATGCAGTGTGCCATAATAAAAGAATGCCTGGCTTCTAAAACTCACAAATTGAGGCCTAGAACTTTCTTTTCAGTGCCGATTTTAGGCTACAGAGAAAGGTAAATTTCATGTTCTGATGTACTGACTGGCACAGGAGAAATATACCATGTGCCTTATTTGTGGCACCTGAAAGTCAAGTGATGATTTTACCATTGTATGCTGGTGAAGACTAATGATTCACTGAGCACAAATACATCTGCATGTAATTAGAGGAGTAGTACCTTAGCAATAGGAAGTTATATTGAGAATTATTGTTTGTTTTATACCACTGTCCATTTATCTTGACATTTCAAAAGACATCTGCTTTTAAGTAGCTCAAAGGCCAGTTAATCTAAAGAGCTATATTTAATAAACCAAAAAAAAAAATAAAAAATAAAAGGATGAACTGCACTATACTCAGCAAGAACTATGTGCATTAACATAGCGCACAACACTTCAACCCCTTCTAAAGACTTGGATACAAGTTCTTTTTGGGTTTATCAGTTGCTTCAACAGCTTAATTTTCAGGGTTTTTTGCCTTTCTCACAGTCAAATTTGGGTGATGCTCCACCTACAATTTTTCTCTTTCAAGCTCTGTATTCAGTACATGAGAGATTGTTTTATGTTACTAGCATATCTGTATTCTTTCCTACTAAGATATTTATAAAAAAAATTAAGAATAAAAAAAAGTAACAGCAGGTCTTAGTCTATTTAGCTAACATAATTAAAATACAGGTGTTAGGTTTTATTAATAGTAGATACGATTAATGAGTCTAGAAATCAATCTGAATGCAGACAAAGCAATTCCAGCAAGTTAGTCAGAGATATTAACTTCTAAAATGAGTTTGGGAATTTTACTTGCTGCTGTGTCCATTATCTTTGTTTATAACAAAGAGCATGTCAATGCAAACACCCCAAGCAGCAAAAGCTATTACTCCTTCTTCTACCTCCTGTTCTGAAGAATTTAAAGACAATTTTCCCCTTATTTTCTTAAAAGTTAAAAAATTTTATTGTAGTTTCATTTCCATTACTTTATTGAATTTTATCTTATGTCAAAATATGCAGATACACACATACAAGCCCTGTTACGTTGACTTCAGTAGATTTTGGTAAGTACAGCCAAAAAATTCAAGTCTCTTTCACTGCTCCCTCTACTTTACATTTGTTTAATTAAACCTGAACTGTTGATCACTGCTAAGTAAGTGCTTCAAAAACAAGCTTATCAATTATTGCTCTTCCACCTGCTTTTCATCTGAAACCAGGAGGGCGGGAGACTACTGTCAAAAGTAGGCAGGCTCTGCAAAGCCTTTGCTCACTTCTGCTAATTTTTCCTTTGATCATATTATCAGACAACAATGTCAGGTATTCCTTTTCATGTGTGCAGTTTATCTCAAATCTTTGCTTTCTTATCCTCTAATCAGGAAGGGACTAAAATTCGGATAATGTCTCTGTTACATAGACTTTCACTAGGATAGCTTTTTCCTTCCCCATATCCTTCAATCACCTCAGAAATTGCTCAGTTGCACAACTAAAGCACAGAATATGAATATGAACAAGAGGGTGGCTTCAGTAGATCTCTCTCATCTTACTTCAGGACATGCTTTATCCTGAGGCAGACTTTAAGTACCCCCAGATACTCACTCTTCCCACATGGCATAAAAAACTGCCCCTTCAGACATTTCCCAGATGAGAGCGGGGCAAGGTCCTTCCTTAGTGCCTGATTAGCTCATTTGCTGTTCTTTCTCTTCTCTTTCTTTTTTTCTTTTTTTTTTTCCTTTTTTTTTTCCCCAAGCATGCATCTACCTATCCGACAATTACAACCCTCAACTCTTGTACTTGCAAGTTACATAGCTTTCTTCAGTTTTTCTTCAGGATGCATGGGAACAAGAAGGCAGGCTTATGTGGACATTCTTAGATAAACAAGTGCTGGGATACCAGAGTGTACAATAGCAACCCAAACTAGTAATGTTTAAACAATTAGCCATTGCGTCAATGCAAAAGATAGTCAGTCTTCATATGGAGTCAGCAAAATTGCAAAAAATAACATGATTATGCCTGTTCAGAAGCCAGAAACATGAAACTAGAGCTAAACTAGCACAAATGACCACTCCTGCACTGCTCTCAGCCCCTGACAAAAAAGCTCCCTCTTCCTTTGGAAGACACAATAGGTCAACAAGCAGACAGGATGCCTGATATGGAGGATTCCATTTTCTCTCTCTGCCTGGCTGAAGGCCATTTTGTGCACATAGATCACAAAATGAGTTTTCGATTCTTAGAGAAGTAAGGAAGGGGGCAGCAAAACAGCTGCCTTGCACTTCTGGAGGGCTAAGGAGTATTTCCATCCTTTATTGGATATGGGCAAACCTAGTGACAGTGGGTGAGGAAAAGGCTGAGGTATTTAATGCCTTCTTTGCCTTGGTCTTAATAGTAAGACCAATCGTTCTCCAAGAATCCAGTCCCCTGAGCTGGAAAGGATGGAGAGCAGAATGAAGGCCCCATAACCAGAGTAGGCCTGCTACATCACTTAAACACACACAGATCTATGGGGCCAGATGGGATGCACCCAAGGGTATCAAGGGAGCTGGTGGAGGAGCTTGCTGAGCGACTTTCAATAAATTTACCTGATTAGTCCTGGCTAATCAGGGAGGTTTCAGTTGACTGGAAGTTAGCAAATGTGATGCCCTTCTACAAGAAGGGCTATAAAGAGGGGCAGGGGAACTACAGGCCTGTCATCCTGACCTTAGTGCCAGAGAAATTGAGGCTCCAGGGAGAACTTATGACTCTCTACAGTTACCTGAAAGAAGGTTGTACTGGGTGGGTGTCAGGCTCTTCTCCCACATAACAACTGACAGAAGAGGAAATGGCCTCAAGCTGTATCAGGGAAGGTTTAGATCAGCTATTATGAAAAATTTCTTCACAGAAAGCATTATCAATCACTGGAACAGGAGGCTCAGTGGTGGAGTCACAGTCACTGGAAGTGATACGGTCCGTGGGGCAGGGGAGAAGGCTGCAGCACTGCTCAAAAGGGTCCTATGAGGTTTGAGGTTGTGATGCAATGCTGAGTTTAATGAGGGTGCACAAGGGTTTTATAAACTCTGGCGTGGAATGCACCAGAAAATGAGGTGGAGCATAAGACGGACAACCAGGGAAACGAATTGGGATAGGGACACGGGCGAAGAGGGAGGAACCGAGGAAGGAAAGGGCGAATGGTAGCTGTCTCCTCTCTGCAGCTTCTTCAGCCTATCAGAGGAGGAAGCAGGGAACAGGCATGCCTGGGCAAGCCCAGGCATTACAAATCTCGGGGAAACATACAGTGTATATGTTTATAAACACATAAGAACTGTAAAGTCTGTATAGCAAAGTCTGTATAATAAAGTCCTTTCAGTCGCTGTATATCTTTTTCCATTCCTGAAATCGTTCCCATTCTGATCCTTGTTCCTTCACAGGAAGTGTTCAAAACTGTGTGAATATGGCACTTGGGGACATGGTTGAGAGTTGGACTTGGCAGTGCTAAGTTAGTGGTTGGACTCAGTGATCTTAGAGGATTTTTCCAACCTAAGTGATTCTGTGATTCTGTGATTCTATTCCTCTGATTAAAAAGGAAGGTTTGAACAAGGACTCAGATGACCTTTAATTTTAATCAAGGGAAACAAATAAACAAACAACTCAGAGAGCAGCTGCAGCACATAGAGGCAGCACATGGCTCCCAGCCATGAAAACCTATCTGGCTGGGCAGATACAGTCAAGAATACCCAGCACAGCTCTGTAACAGCTAACATGAGTAAAGGTATCTAGTAGATCCCAGTGAATGTTGACTAGCCCTGGCTCAAAGGCTATCGGTGAAATGTAAGTGAATCCCCAGGACAAAACGAGAGAGACACAAAAAATTACAACTGTCCATTCACTGAAAATAGCATGGCATAATACAAGGTTATACATTTAACTGTCACTTCAGAGGTTATTATTCTGATTAAAAAACGAAAGAAGAAAAAGATGATTTAGTGAAGAAAAACACTTCAGTGAGAGCACAAGCAAATTTAGATTTATCAGTGAAGTCAATTATCAGTGCTCTGGGAGACAGTAGCTGAGAGGCACAAGAATTTCTTATTCTATCTCTCTGCTGAACCTGACCTTGAAAATACTTCTCATCCATTTTGGGACAAAAAAAAACCTATAAAGCATAAAGACCATTAGATTTATTTGCTACACTGTGTCCTGAATTGGCCAGTCACACCGACATACTGAATCTTATCCTAGAGACAGCACCAGGCTGTGCAGCTGCAGTTTCAAGTGTGTTCAATCTTTTGGCAAGAAAATTTTAGAGGGACAGTGCTGTGACAGATGCACCTCAGGCCATCCTGCTGACAGTGTCTGCTGCAAGGTGTTCCAGTGCAAGGTGTCCCTGCCCATGGCATGGAGTAATTTTATGACCTCCTCAACCCCCTTTCAGAAGCCAAGGTCAATACCAACACCAGCAGGCAGTTTAGATCCTGCCCATTTCCACTCCAGAAGCTGGTGGAATTCTTTACTCAGGTGTAGGAGTTCCTGCAGGTCCTACAGGGAAAAACAGCAGGTGGTGAGGAAGGTAAATGGGATATATAAGCATGGCAAATGGAGAGAAGTGGGGATCAAGGAGCCAGTTACACAGGCACAAACAGCTGGTTAGTTTGCTTGTGTGACTGAGCCCCACACCTAATGACCACATGTCAAAGAAACTTCTTCACCATAGATTTCCCACAGCAGAGCCTCAGGCATCCAATTTCTGGAGAATGGCTGTTATGATCTTGTTATTAAAATTATTAGAAATGCCTCTACCCAAATGAAGGTGCAGACGAGACCAGATGCTAAAGTCAATACTATGGGTTTTATTTAATGATAAAGCGAGACAGAGAAAGAGAGATAGAAAGAAATAGGTAAAAGGAGAGGGGGAGGGAGAAGAAAGAAAGAGATTAAAATAGAAATGTATCACCGCTCTGTAGAACCTGGCGGTGTCCTGTTGGTCTGGTTCTTCTGGTCTTCTTGGTGGCGAGGGTTTCCTAAAGAACACAGAGTCCAATGGATTAACATACATTCGGGAGATGCCCAGCAACTCCACTTGGGGGGTGAACTTTGCAGTCTCTTGTAACAGATTTCTTGTCTCACTTGGATCACGTGCAGTCTTCTGATGGTGGAAGGCCTCAGGAACGAATTAGGGAGGTGTTTTGGGGGTCTTTGGTGGTTTATGACCCCTTCTCAGCTGTCTCTCATGTGAATGCCACAGGTTTAAATGGTCTTCTCAGGGGTTATTCCTTTGGTTTGGAGTGGAGAGATTTCACCATCACACCCAAAACCCTTCTCCCCCCCCCACCCTCTGAGCCCAGCTAGGGCTGATTCTTAACACAGATACATTCTTCCTTCCTGAGCCTTGTTTACTTCTCCTCAGACTTGAGATGATTAGACAATAGCCTTATCTCAAGTCCCCAGCCACAGTCCAAACTCCAGCCAGGAAGCATTGGGAGGACTTAAGTCTCAACCAGTTTAGGTCAAAATAATCACCATCTTTTCTACCACGAGTAAAATCATTTCATAATAATATATAGTAATGTAATTACTACCTATTCAATAGTGTTTTCTCAAAGCCTATGTGTAAACTTGCACAGATACTACAGACTAGTATATGAGTTACAATTTGGTTTTGGGTTTTTTTTTACTTATGTAGATAAATGGAGTGCTCAGAAGTTATCACATATAGAATCGGAAGGCAGCTACAATACAAAAATTCATCAAGATTGCCTCTCATGGGTTAACTCCAGCTGAGTACCACACAGCTGCTTGCTCAGTAAAGACACCTCACCCCTTGCGCTGGGGAAGAGAATCAGACAGAAAAGTGAGCTTTTTGGGTTGATACAAGAACAATTTAATTATTGAAAATAACAACAACAACAACAATAATAATAGGAGAGAGTTATAAATCCCAAGAGACACAAATGATGCACAGTACAAATGGTTACCACCCACTGACTGATATCCAGTCTGTCCCTGAATAATGATCAGCCCCCTTCTGGGTAACTCTTGCAGTTTATATACTGAGCATGACATTCTGTCATACAGTATATCCCTTTGGCCAGTTCAGGTCAGTCATCCCAGTTATACACCCTCCCAGCTTTTTGTGCATCTCCTCACTTGCAGAGCATAAGACACTGAAAAGTCCTTGACTTAGGGTACAACTAGGCAATAGCCAAAACATTACTGTGTTATCAACATTATTCTCATATTAAATCCTAGAAACACAGCACTGTATCAGCTACTAAGAAAAATGTGAACTCTGCCCCAGCTGAAACTAGGTGAAACCAGAACACTGCCCTATTCATGTATATTTTTTCCATCTAATGGGAAAAGTGCAGAGGTAAAATGAAAATGAAAAATCTGTGTACCTTCCTCACATGTTATACAAGGAAAAATATCATCTACTCCTGAGTCCAGACCAGTCTTTGAAGTCACTCCAAAGACTTCAAAATATTGTACCTATACTAGAGTTATAGAAAGGAAGGAGATAAAAAGAAAGGCCTTGAATATATACTTGACCTTGATCCTATAAAGAAGAGTGGAAGCAATGCCCTCAAATTAAATGAATTACATCTGTGCCCAAGAGTGAGCAGCAGGAAAGAACAGAGATGGTTAAAGCTGTGTAAACCTGTGGGCTTGGCAGCTTTAGTGCTTAGCGGAATGCCCTTAGTTGGAAAATAATGAGCCAAATAATAAATCTGATGTTCATTTTATTTGTAAAAAGAGAGGTACACATGGCATCCAGATAAACAGTTAAATAATAAAACATGTAACACTTCCATTAGTTAGAATCATCTAATTACATCAACTTTATAAAAAGTTCAGTACAGAAATATATGTAGATTCTTGCTGCATATTTATTACATTCCATTCCATTGCAAACAGTCATTACACAATTGTAACAAAATACATTTTTGTACAAGACACAAGGAGGTATAGAAAGAACACTTTGATTTGCTGAGGGTGTGTCAAAATGCTGAGCCCAGAGATTTTGGTCAGTCTGTGGCAGACCTATGCCTTGTGGTTCCACTTGCTCTCCACAAGACCTTTAAAGTAAAAAATAGGCAAAAAAGGTGGAATGAGTATAAAATCTCAAAGGAAAAAATGACAAATTGATAATGGATGAACAACGTCTATCAAGATTTCTTGCAGCATACATTGTAGTATTTGTCCTGAAATTCCATCATAGAGTTGAAGTTTTGAATGGATGCAAAGCATGACTTCTACTGCAGAAAATGGATAACCTTTTCTGTTTAACCCTCTGTATACAAACAATTCTGTGCAGCTGTATTGATTACATAACTGAGACTATTTCTTGTTCCACTCTGTTTAGGAGGGCAGTCATTGTTAGAACGGGTTAGTTTAAGTCAATATCTTTAATAAAATACAAATTTTTCCCTAGCGTAGGAAAGCAGTCTGTTCAATACCTTATGCAGCTCGTTTGATGAAAATGATAATAAAAAATGTGACCCATATCAGGGGTTAAACAATTATTCTCCCTCTATTCCAACAAATTAGTAAAATGGATATTTGCCAATATAACTTTTACAGTGTGAGGAAGTAGGAAGTCTACAGAGTAGACCAGAAATTATTGTTGAAAATGTTAGAAATGGCTAATTGACAAGGACCCCACAACATACTTCCAGGCAGAATGAAGTATCATAAAACCAGATTTACAAACTCCCACTGATTGAATAAAGTCTGCAAGGACTGGAAAATAGCTAGAATAAAGCTATTATTTAACAAAGAGACTAGCACTTTTTTAATTTTCTTTTTCTTTTTAATGTTGCAATTTACTGAAAGTTGTACAAAGATTTCTAAAGGCTTTAAAAGGATTAATTCATGAATATATCCATCTGATCAGTGTTCTTAATGAAGAAAATTAATTACTTTATTGAATCTATGGACTCTGCTTGAAAGTAATTGTAAAACTTCGAGTTTCCAGACATCAAAATGAGCCTGCTCATCTTATACCCAAGAATAACAAAGGTTTGGAGACAAATAAAAGAAAAACAATTGTATTGTCAACATATTACATAGAAATAGCTTCTCAATAAAATTTTAAAAAGGTTTTTAAAAAGTTTAGAAATTTTAAGGGTGTGACATAAAGGTCATTAAGTCTGGTACTAGAATATTTAGATCAGTGATAAAGTGAAGTATTTATAATGTGAGGCCACAACCAATGACTCAAACAAGTTACCAAGGAAGGTGCTAAACTCTCAATCTTGTGTGAGCAATCTGTCTCACCTGTCTTAGACACTTATTTCAGAATGGGAGGAGTCTGTAATACCATGGAATGTAGAGCCCGCAGAAGCCAGGGGGGAGACTACATGACTAATTTAGATTACATTTTTTAAGTAGCCACAGTCAGATGAAATAGAGACTCATCACGAGACAGGCAACTAAAAATATGCTATAACCCAAAGAAAAACATCTTGTTTTGCCAAAATGAGGATGCAACACACTATGCCATCTGTTAGCAGGAAGTCAGCTTAGATAATGACGATAACCGCTTTTTTATTTCAAAAGCTTTATAGGGATGGTTTATCAACTACCTATTTTATGCAATACTTCTGTCAACAAAAATGGAATGATATACTGAGGTCAGGTAAAGAATGTAAACAGTATAATCAGACATCTAAAATATGGCAGTTATAAGAGATTCTGTCTTCAGTTTTGACAAGGATCATTTAAAATTGAAAAGTTTTAGAGAGAAAAGAAGTTGTTCTCACCAGGCAAAATTGGTAGGTGGATGGTATATTTTGTGAAACAAACCAAGCATTTGGGCATGCAGGTCTTTCAGGAATGAAGTTGAAAAAGCAAACTTTTATAACAGATACAATTTGAGAACAGTTTTAGATTTAGAAACTGATTTAGATTTAATTAGATATTATATCAGCAAGACCATCTGAGAGAAAATGAGATCTTAACATGCAAAGGTGAGAGATAAAGTAGTTATCTGTCAGAGGGGAGGAGAAAGAATCAGCTAAAATTAAATTAGTTGCACACTGTGCGTGAATATTTGTACGTGTGTTTGTGGGTGGAGTGCTTACCAATGCCCTAGAACCAGTATTCCTACTGAATTGATGATTTTTGCTATTTCATATAATTATGAGCATAGTTCCAAAGTTCATCTTTGTAAGCTGTTTTGTCAAGATGAGATGACCAAGAAATTATTTTCTCAGAAACATTTTTCCCCTGCTGATAGCTGGGTCATTGCATCCTTGAGTGACTGTCTGTATGAGTTTATTTTGGTGCATAATGGTTGTTTATTTCCACATACATAATTTCAGTAACAGCAATGAGTACACTATGTGAAATATAATAATACCCTTCAAGAAATTAGAGTAAAGAATCTGAAGATTTTAATGGCTCTTCTGCAAGGAATATTTTTGTAGTGGTTGTGGAGGTCTTTGGCCAGCTTAAATTATGACTTGAGGCACAACCTAGATTCATTCAGTGCACATCAGACTCTAGAGAGCTGGTTCCAAAAGATTAATTTAGTGACAAGGCTGTTGGAAGAATTCATTTTCCAGTGCAGATACTGTGTGTGTTTGGGGTAGTGACAGCAGTGTGAGAACTATTTAAAATCTGTCCAAGTTATCATATCAAAAAATTGGCATGGTTTTGTGCCTGTTATCTGGAGGTCATTTTCGTTATTGAAAGTAAATGTGTTGGTAGAAGAGGACGATAATACTGACATCTCGAGTGTATCCTATGAATATTGGTCTTGCTATCTGAAGTACCTAGGACAGGATATGTTTTAGAAAGCTATGAGATATTAGTGGACAGAATGGCATGAAGGTGTTTTGAAGCTGATGGAAGAAACCAGCTGCATCTTAGAGATGCAGCTGACCTTGGAGTCTGGGATATTATAGATCTGAGAGTTGTTTTCATGAATGGTGTTTTTGAAAAATTCAGCTAAACATTATCAGTTTTCCAGAGATCTCTCTTGCAAGGGATTTGGCTTTATGATTTTTCTTGGAACTGACCCATGTGTCCAAACAGACTATAATGATAAATTTGAGTTCTAAAGTGAAAAAAAAAAACAGTATCTACCTTGACACATTGCTAGATTACCTCTCACACTGCTGATCTGTGAGTACAGGTTTGTGTTTTACAGTGATTTCCTCACTTGACTCATCAAACTATTTTCTCTGTAGCAACCATTTCTTATTCTTAAATCTATGTTTTTTGCAAATTCCTAACGCTTTTTGCTAACAGTACAGTGGCAAAGTTATCACCTCTGTAAAATTTTCTTTGGTTCTTTCTTTGCCTAATCTATCTTGGCTTTATTAATCCTTCAGAAGTATAATCTCAGGTATCTAGGTTAAACATTGGACATATGAATGAACAGAAATACTCTAACATTAAATTTATTCAATATTTGCTAATATTTGAGAGTGTTGATAGAAAGTTGTACACAATTTATAAGCTCTGGACAAAGTAAAATGACAAGAGATAGAAACTTTATGAAATTTGGGGGAAACATTTATGTTTTGAACAGAAACAACATCACTCTGTTTTATGCCATTGATCATCCATCAATTCCTACATCCTGCTCACAAAGAAAAAAAAACAAATCAAAGCCACTAATTTCTCAATATAGTAAGATATAGTAAGAAAGATTTACTTCTTCAACCTTGATGTAATTACTGATGATTCTGAGTCATGATGTCTACTTGCCTGTAGTTTACATGTTTATCTACATATCAATATATTTGTCTCCAACCTGAAAATCTCGCCACGACTAAGTCTCGTAATAACCAAATTTTCTTATTTCTGTGCCTGCAACTAAATTGGCACTTACTTAACAACCAAATATCATTAAAAAAAAGACATATGTATTTATAAAATGAATGTGTCATTGTGAAAAATCGAATCCTGTATATCTTTTTTTTTTTTTATATAGTCCAGTCTGCCATTGACATCAATGGGCCTTGGACTAGGAAACCTCCTTGTTGAACATCTTTCTTTCATGTGAAACATTTGAAAACGACTTATAACTCAGCAATTTCCCTTTGTATTATCTTGCATGAACATCTTGATGAGAATTATCTCAGTGCAGTACACTGATGCCCCAGGAATGGGCAAGGCTATAATACTTTTTTGGTTTTATTGGTGGGTCTGAAAGCTGCTGAGGTTCTAGGTACACCCTGTGACTGGGTGATCAGAGCTGCCTCTGCTCCCGTATCTTTTCATGCTATCAGAATGCTGCTGTCAGCACTGCTGGGTTGTAGGATTTGAAACACAAAACCTTAGTTGAGTGTTTGAAGTTCTTGGTAATGCTGAAGCAAATATTGAGGAATACATTTAGTGCCGGTAGCTGGGTGTGCAGCTGCAATGCGAGCTGCAGGTTGAGAGGGTGGAGGGAAATGGTGAGAGCCCAGACAAGAGGCTGGGGACTGGCACCAACCTTTTGTATCACAAAGGACACTGTATGGGACCTGTGGCCCAGCCAGGGGACTGGACACTCCAAGATACAACAGGAGCCAATGGTTCAGATAAGAGAACACAGATCATTGTGTCCTTAGACTGTGAGGGTATAAAAGCCCAGGGATTCCTTTACTTGGGGTCCCTCCTTGGAAGCACCGGCTCGTGCTGGCTGTGCTGTTGTTGCACTATGATTAAACTGCCTTAAGGATCCAGGGGTCTGAAACTCTGCTATGGGAAACCTGGGGCTGAGCCAGTGAGGAGACCCAGTGTGACTGTGTGAGAGTGGGGTGTGCAAGATGTCATGGGGGCTCACTGGAGCCACCTGCTGAGAAGGGACTTTGGTCCCAGCAGTGACAGTTTCTGGTGGTGGAATGTCAATGCCAGAGCGGCTCTGGAATGGTGAGACAGGGAAGTTTTCCTAACACGGATTTTTGAAGCACTTTTTTCCTGACTTTTATTTGTTTGTATATTTATTTATTTATTTATTTCAAGTTTTCCTCTACCACAACTGAGGTGGCTTCATGGATGATCATCAG
Source organism: Manacus vitellinus (assembly GCF_001715985.3). Classification (NCBI taxonomy): domain Eukaryota; kingdom Metazoa; phylum Chordata; class Aves; order Passeriformes; family Pipridae; genus Manacus; species Manacus vitellinus. Next base: position 19,704,251 of record NW_021940604.1, read on the forward strand.
CCAGCCTTTCTAAGGACTTTGCAAAGTAGATGGACTTTTATGGTAATGCCCAATATATTAAACTTTCCAATTTTTTTCTATTTATATTTTTTTTGTTTTGTTCAGATCTACTTCCATTTTTCTCTCAACCTCTACCACTAATTTCTTTTGTCCAGTCTACTCTATCGCTGCATCTTTGTTATGTCACATTTTTACCCTGCCAGTCCAATTCAACACAGGTTCCCTGTTGGATTAGAAAGCCTCTAATTCAGAGGTTTGTTCTCCCCCAACAAGCTGGCATGCAAGGCTTCCTCTTTGTGAGTAACCCTATGCATTATTTTAAGTCTGATAAATCCTTCTGCCAGAGAGCCTTCATCAGCATAATGTGTCTCTTGTCTCTCATCTCAGTCATCGGCTTCCTCTGCATGTCCTATTGCATTCACAAGCCTCAGCATGCTGTTCTGAAGTATCTTGGCAATGGACTTCATCTCCTGCAGGGAGAGGAATCACTGTGTCCTAGCTTGCTACCCCTCTTGATGTGGGCTTGAATTTCAGTAATCAGGACACAGCTTGTGCAAGAAGACTGGTATTTCAGTTTCTTCTAGATGAGTAATGTTCAGAATAAAAGTAGGGTACAAACCCTAAACCTTCTTAGCAGTATGGAATGAAATAATAGCATTGATCTCTCCATGTAACTTACAAGTTTCCAAATATTTTCCTTCATGTCTTAAAAAGTCTTCTCCCTTTCCACAAATTACTGTTGCACTCTCTGTCTTTTTGGACTAGAATCTGTGGAGGACTTATGATCTGCTCTTTATAAAGGTAAAAACTATAAAATAGCAGACAAGTGCTTCGTTTTTTTCTTGAAGATTCAAAATAGCTCTTTCCGTCGTGATACATTATACTCTTTCTGGTACTATCACACAGTACATATGGATCCTCTAGTCTCTACTTAGATTTATCATTCTTTCACCTCTGTCAGCACATGACACACAGAGGCACAGTTTGCATATTTCCTAGCAGCCCTTGCTGTTCAGGTTTCAACTCTGATCTCCCACTGTATGCTAAAGAGTCTTCCTGGCTGTTATATTTTACTAGAAGACACTTACCTTCCTGAAGATTGTAATATTAGTTCCTCCTCTGAACCACTGAACCGTGGTTACACTGCAGTATTTTAAATGAACGAAGCAATGTCCCAGAGAACTTGGTATTTAAGATGTTTTGTACTCAGTTTCTTAGTTCACCACTGTGTTTGGTAAGGAAGTGTTTACTGTTATCAATTTAAGTTAATGCTTACCTTAGTTTAAGATATCATGCATATAATTCTTACTGCGGTGGCACTGTTATCAATTGGCACTGTTGTTATTGCTGTCTTTATAAATGAGTGAGAAAGTCAAAGAGAAAATTTTCTTAATCTATGCATGCTTACTATTGGGTCAGAAGATGTCTCGTTCAGATCCAGATGCTGTTCTGCCTGGACCAGCTGATCTCATAGGTCCATCCTGTTAGAAAGCCTTCATTAGCATAATGCTTCATCTTAGTGGAATGCCTTAATTTTGAAGATCATTTCCACCTGGAAGTGCCCTAGAAAGTCATATAGATCTTAATTTTTTTCTCGGAGTAACCTTATTTCTCCCTGTTGAAATCATAGGCTGGCCATACATCTTCATTATAAAAAAAATATTTTATTTCCTTGAAGACACACTTCTTTCTTGTTAGACCAATATGTCTAACTAACAGTTGACTAAGGAACAATAACTGTCATCCAGAATTTTGGTGACTCACTGTCATGTTTTACTGTAGGAAGCTTTATACCAGATTTTGTGTTCTGTCACTTAAACACCTAGATGGATTAAACATACATATCTTGCACTTTGATTGAGAACAGATGCAGTGGTTGTTTACCAGTTTAAAGATTGCAATTCACTCAAAGACCACTAACCTCTTTATACTAAATGTAATATAGCAACACTCAGTCATTCCTCTTTTCCGTCTATATAGTGTAAAAGTAGAGTATTTCAACAGAACTAAGCACCTTCAAACAAACAAAAGATAATATGATTTCAAACTAAACCCTGTTTTAGAACTGTGTCATTCCAAATACTGGGGGTTTTTTTCCACGTGCTTTGAATAGATATTTTTAACAAGTGGATGAGTATGATATTAATTTACCATGGAAGTTCTGTTGATTTTATACAACTTAAGTTTTCCTCTCTAGCTATGAAGGCTATATGACAGTGATGTATAATTTTGTTTGTAAAATCAACCAGCAACATAAATGATATTTACGGATGATATCTAACTGCTGTTCCAAATTCCTAATGAAAAATAAGAAACTAAGCATAAAAAATGGCAGCAGTATTTCAATTTCCAATATAAATAGTCCAAGAAACATTTAACCCTTCCTGATAAGGTATTACCAGCATGAAGTCTTATCTTAGATTTCTTCTCTTGTATAATCAATATACAGTGCAGCACAATTATACTAGCTTACCCTGCAGAAAATCTTCATTAATGTTTTTTCAAAAGTCTTTTGGACAAATTGCACCATTTGTAACATGTATCCGTTTCCTTCAATTAAATTTACTTACACTGGTTGCTCCCTGTTTCTTGGCAGAATTAATAGTTACCAGAATTCAGTAGCTATGTACTCTCAACTGGTTATCAGTGTGCTGTAGACAGTGCTGAGGTTCCTGTGATTTGGTTTTTTTGTTTCTTTGTTTCCTTCTTTATTTCTAGTTTTCAACTTTTTCCCAGGATTCTTGAAATTCTTTCTCTTCTTCCACATGCTTGCTGTCAGCCCAGCATTGCAATTCCTGCTGGTACTATTTCTCCTTTCATTTCTAACAACAGAATGAGTCTTTTGTGGACCTGTACTTCATTACTACCCAGTTTCACTGAGATGGGATGCTATTCAAATCCCATTTTCTTCTCTGTAGGTAAAACAATACAGTAGGTTTGTTTGACAAAGTCAATGTGCTTTTCTGTCCCATGTGACTTATATTGTCAAATGGGATAATGCTGAATACCAACAAAGCACAATTCCTCTTATTAGTTCTTCTAATGAAGCAAATTTCTAAAAGAACCTGGGATAAAAACCACATGGTGCTGCTCTTCAGCCATAGGTCTGAGTCACACAGCCCAAAGAGTCAGATTTTGGAGTGGAATCTCTGGCAGAAAGAGAACAAATCAAACTGACTGCACAGAGCTCTTTCACCAGGACTGTGAGCAAGGACGTGCTTAAGCTGATGATATGGGAACGTGCCCAGTATGAGTTATTCAAGTTGGTCATTTTCCAAAGACTGATTTTCCATGAGAATCTGTGGTGTTGCCACAATATTTGGCCACATGTCTATGTATGCTACAGAGATACCCTAGCAACACTCAAGGAAAGCCAAAAGCTTGGTATTTCTGTCTTTTTATAAAGACATACTATTAAGCCACCAGATCATCAATCTTCTTAGGGCTTTGCTTGTATGTATGTTTGTGTGTTCATTCATTTATTTGTTAAATACTGGCATGCTACTTATTTGTGAAAACAGAGTAGATACATGGGTAAGTGGAAGCAACATCTGTGCACACATATAGCCAGGAAACAATGTGAACTGACTAGAAACTACGTATTGTGTGGTTTTTAGAGTGGTCATAAAACAATTAGTTCTCTTTTTGTTATCCTAGACTATCTTTCAGGATGAGGATACACAATCAAAAATGATTTTAAAAGTTTTATATCATTAGACATCCTATCCAATCGCTGTCCAAAATAAAGAAAAAGATATTTACTCCAGTACCAGTTTCTAATACTAATAAAATGGTATTCTCATTTTACTAAGTGGTTTTTTTTCCTGATCTATTTAGTAGCCATTCCTGGCTGCAGCAGTTACAGAATAGCTAAATGTCTAAGTTAAATGTTCCACCAACCTGTCTTTTAAAGTAGAGTTGATTTCAGTGATTGATTGGTAGCAGTCTTCTTACATAAGGATAAAAATTTGAGCCCTTAAGAACAATAGCTTCAAATGATAAGTGATCCACTCAGTAACTCTGGATTCAGGAGCCAACAGCTGGCTGATGAGTTTTCCTTCCTAATCAAGTTTCTATGGCAGGTACCATAAAAGTTTCATTGGCTAAAACCAGAAATGGACAGGACTAGTCTGAATTATAGATACTAAATAAAATATTTCATGTTAACACTAGTGCTGGAATACCAACACTGGTATCCTGGGATGAAAGGCAAATTTTGCTGTGAGAGGGGAATAAATTAGAGAGCCATAGAGAAAGTAGTCCTAATAAAAGCTAATAAAAAAAAAAACAGCTGTCCTTAAATTTGAAAGAAGGGGAAATAGAGATATAGAAGATCTAGAGAAAGAGAAAGGTATGAAGACTGATTTTTTTAGGGAAAAAATTAAGTCAGAGAAACAAAGAGAAAAAAATGAGAGTCACTGAGAAGGGAAAAGGAAAATGAAAAAGGAACAGAAGAGCTTGTTGTTATCAATGTCATTCTCATAGTCCCATCAGCTTTTGAACTTTTTATTTTTTCTAAGTTTGGAATATAAGAATGTCGTCTCAATCCATAGAGGTTTCTTGCTTTGCTTTGATTTTCTTTTGTTGTTGTTGTTGTTTGTTTTGTTTTGCTTACAGTTACATGGAAAGACATTATAAATTTGGTGTCACCACCAAGAAAACTATCCTCAATACTTTAATGTCTCTTTCTTATTGTTAGGACTGTTTGCAAAGAGATAAGCAGAATTTCTCTTTTCAGGACTTTATATATTTTTGTGATATTTCTGTATGAAAATATATAAATATGAACTCTAAAATGAATGAAAGAACTATTCAAAGTAATTTAAAAGACTGATTATTATATCTAGAAGGAATCTGGGAAGTTATTCAGCGCACTGTAATAAAGATTTATGGATTTTTAAATTTTTTTTTGTATTAAAGATCTCTTGGGTTTTGGTGGGAAAATTCAACAAGTGCTATAGTCTGTTTTCAAAATGTTTCCCTTGGACAAACCGGTTCAGTAAACCACATGATGAGAAAAGCAATTCTGGACGTAAGTGGCACAGTTATCCCTATGCCTGTGACACTTATGATGTGATTTGAAAAATCTCAGCTACTACTGCAGTGCTAGGTATACTAATACTTCCCAGTTATGTAGCATCAACGTGTCTTAAAGCACCAAGTAAATGTTCAAAGGATATACCACCTTTTTGCAGATTGAAAAGCTACTATACAGAAAGGTTATGATTACAAAGCAATTTGATGACACACACAAGCACAGAAATGATTTCTGGTCACTTGTGTTAGACAGATGTGCACCATTTTATTTATTGATGGTAAGAAAAAGGGGAAAAAAAGAGTTATTACATAAAACCATCAGCTCTTCAATAATAGAATTTGAAGTAATCATTGCTATTTTAAATCTATAGTTAATGACTTGCTTTTCTTCTAATGTTTATCTTTTTCAAGACATCATTAGAAAGTTTGTAACTGGTGTGATCAAGAATTTATTTTCCAGCAATCAAATGCTCTGATGTATTATTTTAGTATAATAAAGGTTAATACATGATCTCAGAATTCTGATGTAATTTAAATTTTTAACAAATTGGAAATATTTATATTGAAACCTAAATATTTTGGGTTTCTAAATCAGACCTAAAGATTTAAATCCAAACAAAAATATTGATTATATATCATATTCTGTGTTTAATATTTTATTTTACAGGAGAAAGGAGGGGGCTTTTCTACATGTTCTATAACCTTGCAAGGAAGTCTTACAAAATCACATCCAAACCATAACTTAGAAATGCAATTTGTGCTATAATAAAGCCAGGGTTTTTATTCATGTCTTCATCTCCTAAAATCTGAATTACTGTCAAAGGCTGTGAAGAAAGCTTCTTACTAAATTAGGTATCATACAGATAGAACAAATGTTTGTACACCTATCTTAACAGCATTATGATAGCCAAATATAAGCACCTTCAAATATTTTTAAATATTGTGTCTTAAAAATATATTGTGTTTTTAACAGGTCCAGAGTGGCAATATTTCAGCATCTTGGGCTGTCTAAGGAGACGTGCTGTCAACAGGTTCTCAGTGCTGGTGAAACACATCTGAACTGTTGAGTCTTCTGTTTGAACAAAAAATGGATAGGCTGGAGTGAGGCCAGTGAGGGGCCAAGAATATGAACAGGGGGCTGGGGCATCTGGTATATGAGGAGAGAGACTTTATTAACCCAAAATATTTAGCCTCAAAGTGAAAAGGGTCAGAGTGGTGGTGGGATCTTATCCATGTGCCTAAATACCTAATAGAACAAAGGCAAGAAGACAAAACTTCTTCTGAGTGCACTGAGTATGAAGTTAAAATCAGGTAATTCCATTTATACACAAAAGACACTTTTTACTTTAAGGATAGTCGTGGATTGGAACCTGCTCTGTCTGACTCTGCTCTGAACAAGGGCATTAGATCAGACAATCTCCAGAGATGTCTTCCAGCCTCAACTACTCTCTGACTCGCGGGAGAGAGGTTTAACTTCAAATTGTACACCAAACTTGTTCTCTCATAATTTTGGTATTGACATTTATTAGCTCATCTCTTGAGATGGGTTAAGTGTATTATTTTTATTTTGAGATGGGTTAAGTGTATTATTTTTTATTTTGTGAAGCACACAATTTTTATGTGCATACTGCAATTGAATGCAACACAGTGATTATGCAGAGGGAAGAATAAAGGAAAGAAGGAGAAAGAATCACAGTCAAGCTCGTAAAATATGGATCATATTGAAGCTCGGGAAAGAGATGAGGGAGAATTCCATTCCCCAGTTCAGCACCCTAATGCTGTTCAGGTAAATATACCCATGTAGCAAGACATTAGGAATCAACAAGTAGGGGAAAGAAATGAAGACTGTACTATGTGCTATAAAAAGACATACAGTTGCACAGTGTCATCATATTGGACCCAGTTGATGAAGTACAAAGAGCAGTAAATATTCTGAAGCATTCTGAGATTTTGAAGTACAGGATTAAGAAACAAAGGAAAATGATCCAAGTGATTTAATATGAGAAGTAGATAGAGGTGATGTACACTGCTGCTTATACTATAGTCTCATTTCTGATACAAATTCATAGTCCTTTAATTTTTCTATATTCTTTAAAATACCATGTAGAAGCATCAATCAGTTTCAAATATGTTGTTCCTTGTGTTGGAATTTGTTCTTCAAGACACATTCAAAGCTACAGGCTTTTGAAAAATATATTCTCATAGAACCTGGTGAAATACAGGAAAAATGTTTCTTAAGATTCTATCTGTTCAATGACTGTACACAAAACTGGAGACTCATAAAAGAGAAAACACATAATTTAAAATGTTTAAGACTGTCTAATTGTGATTCTTGGATTAACGGCAGTGAGAAATCAGTCAGATTTCTTCTTGAGTTATACAAGGGAACTTTCTAACAAGATCTGATATCCCAAGTAATAAATGATATTCAGTGGAAGTAATGCTTGATGAGCATTCATATTCACAAACTCCAAATAGCGTAGTTTGTCTTCTGGAAACCCTTTGGAAAAGTCTGGAAGTTTGATCGCTGAAATATATTCTCAGAGTATTCATGGTCAATAAAAGTTACTGAGAAGAGAAGAGTTCACTATCCATAAAATTTGTTCGAAAAAGTTTAGGGGAAAGAGAAGACTGACTGTGGACTCGTTTTGGCCAGGGAGACTGACAATGTGTCTAAACTGGAATTAAGGATCTCCTCCTGATGTCTGTTCTTGGCTTGCTGGTCTGTACTGGGGAAATGGGATTGAGGAGAGAGAAGTGACAGATGCTTAAAGAGGAATAGTCTAATTTCAGCACTTGACAATTCTTGTACCTTGTGGCATGAAAAGAGAGATTGCTCTCATTAGAATCTCTTTAATTCAGTGCTCAGAGAAATGAACATTGCTAATAAGCAGACAGTTAAGAACACGGAAAGAAAATCTGTAGCTAGAAAAGATGGTCCTGAAGCAGAGTGGGAACTCTGATAAATGCTTCTACTGTAGGAAGCACAAAGGTCTCTAGTGCCAATGAGGTGAATAAGAGCAGCACTAAGACCAACCTGGATGGCTCCACCATCTGATAAGGAGGTATCAGTCAAGGACATCTCTTTCTTTCTTTCTCAGTCAACAGCCCATTGAGCTGTCAGTTCATATTGATCAACTCATGAGGAAAATTATCTCTGCTGCTGTGAGATACCTTTCTTGGATCTCACTACTAGCTGATTTAAATTGAATTTTATGAAATGTTCTGATAGAGAGGAACAAGTCCTTTCAAAAGTTATGTAGAAAGTCTGCAGTGTCATGGGATCTCCAAATCCGAGGTCTCAAACAGAGCTGGAGACTTTAGTGGAAACATTTATTTTTCCATATCTCAAAAAGTAAGATAGGTTGCTGCTCAAACAAATATTCCCTCAAGGACCTATTGAGCATGATTATGCTATGCCCATTGCTGCACTAATCCATATCAACAATGAGCCAAGATTTCTTGGTAGGCATAATGACCTCTCAGGAGGAACAAAGCTTTGAATGAAGAGGCATTTACATTTCACACCTGGGTCCAAATAGTTCAGCCTTCAGACAGGTAAAGGCAACGCTCCCTCCCCCAGAATTTAAATTTATCACACTCCATTTATTTGTTTGTTTGCTTGCTTATCACAATATAATGAAAGATGATCCTTTGGCGTGCTGAAGACAAGCTAGTCTGTGGGTTGCTACAGCCACTAGCTGGGAGAACTGAGAGGGAATTGAAGAGGAGCTAGGAAAACTTTGTTATCTAAATCTTCCTCTCACATTGCAAAGAGACTTGGGGCACACATACACAATCTAAATGCTTCCACTAGGCGATAAGAGTTTTGTAGATGCCAAATGCAGCAGGATTAGACAGACTGCATTTTTCACTGCATGTGACTGAAAAAGCCCGTCAAAATTATTTTGATTTGTGAAAAGTCTGAAAACCTGATTAAATATTTTTTAATTATCCACATTCCTGCTCAAACTTAATATCTGGTAATGTATCCATGTCTGGTCAATGAACTAAAGAGTTAGCACAAGAGCCCTCACAAAAGGACTAAAAATATTGCATAAAGCCAATGATTAATTGAAAAATCTTGCTATATATTTTGAAGAAGAGAGTGGTAGTTTTAACAAAAAAAAAGACCCAAAGGAAAAAAATACTAAAATTACTTGCATTTCTCATCAAATGAAAAGACAAAGATTTTTTATTTTTTAACAGATAGAAAGGTGGAAGGGTAAGTTTTACTTATGTAATAAGGTATTGCTTTTGATTTTTTGTTTTGTCCTCAGAACTCAAATATACTCACAGCTAAGATAGGTTTTGCTGTATGTTAGAGACCATTGACATTTGCTTTAGGTAACTTGTGCTTTTCTAGCTAAAATTCTAGATGCTTCAGTGAGAGGATATTATTTATTATTTTCATATTTTATTAATTTCTTACAGCCTTAAATAGATCTTAATACTTGGATTTTCTCTTTTTTTTCTTTTTTTCTTATTTGCCAGGAAGAGTGTGGAATTATGAAACCATGAGGATCATCAGGACCAAGGTCCAGATGTGAATGGATTTTAAACATAAATATTTTACAAGTGTATGCCCATACACAAACAGGCCCGCACTAAAGCACTGAATAGTTTGAGATCATTTCAATTAAGGTTAGTTCAGAGCTCATTGTTACATGTCATTTCACTAAGTGATAATTTAACACACTAAATTACCACTCTGTTCCTCATGGAAAGTGACACTCATGACCACATAATAAAATGCTTTCTAGCCTGTTGTTCGGATTCATAATTCCACTTTGCTGTAGGAGGAGGAAGCCACAAGTCATTCCAGTGTAGCTGTCATTAGGGGATGTATTGCCTTCCCAGACCATGCACTGAGATTAAAAATGCTGACAGACTCTCATTCGCAGATGGCAGAACGCTCTAAAGCTGTTGAACTGGCACTCAGTCAGTTGGCTTTTGATCGGGTTGTTCAGATATAAAAGCCTGTTTAAGCAGAAAAGAAAATAGGCTGTTCATGTTCAGTTAGTATAAAACTCTTTTCCAGTGGGCCTTTGTGTCTTTATCTTTCCTTCAGCTGCTTTTAATTGATGCTGTGAAGACATTGTGTATTTTGGATTTAAGGGCAGGAATAACTCTTTCTAACTCAACTCCATATGAAATATCTTTTCCTAATGGACTACTCACACAATAACTTATTACTAAATTTCTTGAAGTAGTTACAGATTTTCTTATTTTAGAAGGAATAGAATCCAAATCTATTTATGGTTGTTTGAAGAATCATAGCTTAGTGTAGACTAAATATACAGATAAATAAAAGGCTGTTTCACTGCTTGGTGCAGAACAGCCATTAAAATCAAGGGGTTATGGGAATGCCCAATAACCTGCAATTTGCAGAGAACTTTTGTGATCCTTCAGAATAAATCCATATGTCATATATATTTTTAATTGACTGCCTGATAGATGTAGTGCAAAACAGTGGTGAGCACAGAGCTCTTCTGCAATGGGGAAAACAAATTCCCCTGCTCTGCTCAGTGCTGTGGTATTTTCTGTTTAAATAAGACAAAGAAAACAAACAAAGAAGTTTAATTGTGTTCAAAACATAGAAAGAGAGAGCTCACCACCGAAAGCAGAAGTTGTCAGGGCACAATGGGGCCAGGGGCTCTCCTGGGCCAGGAGCATTGGGACCCTCCCAGGGTCAGGATCTCCCAGCCATGGCTTGTACTATTGCCCCAGTCAGTAGCAGGGCAGCCGGGGGGCACAAGGTGTCCCACACCTCCCTGGGCACTGGTCCTCCTGCAGTGGCACAGAAGCAGGGGCTCATGGCCCCTGGGGCTGACATGGGGTCCCAAGCCATGGGCTGGTGGGGGAGGTCTGAGTGTGCCTCTAGGGTCTTGGGACAGGTTCTTGAACCTACCTTCACAGCCTGGCAGGAACACTGGTCACAATACAATTTTTGTGTAGGAGTAAGAGGTTCCTCGCACTTCTACTGACCACAGAAATGTAAGGCAGAGATGAGCCTGACACTTCTCTGATGAAAGGGATTTTGTGGGGAAGAGAGAGATTAGGAGAACACTCCTTTAGAGGTGCCCCAGAAAGTCTTCAGGACAGTAAATGACTTGGGCATACAGGAGAGAAATTTGAACTTTTATACTTTGAAAATCCCCTCCTGAGGAATTTAATATGAAAAGAGCTTTGCACTGAAAATGTTGAAAAGAATAACAAAAAACCAAGATAAAATAGCTTAGAGGAAACTTTTAGTGGTTGAAAGCTACAGTCCTTCACATCTTCCAAATTAGCACTTAGTGAACAAATAATGGAATAAATATTGTTGAGTAGTTCCCTATAATACCCTTGAATGAAGCACTTGACTATAAGTGAAGTGCATAGCCAACAGAGAGTGAACTGAGGGAATAAAAGTGGAAAGACTGATAAAATAATTTGCTTCTTTCTTTTTTAAGAAAGTTTGTTATGGGGTTATCTCATTGTAGGAAAATGCAGTAGTCCATGGTTTAATTAAAGAAACCAAAAAAACATAAGTAAGCATTTCTCTTGCTGTTACAACCACTGTTATCCAAACCCTTAAAGTCATCTCTGAGTTGCTTAAAAATTTGTTAAAGAATTTATAGAGATCAATTAGAAGAACTTAAAAAATGTTAACAGTTACCAAAACTGGCAACAGTATAAATATTTAGATGTATTTCAAATACAAATTTCCTGGAAGATATTTACCTTCCATATGCAATCTTAAGTTGCTTGTCAAACATAAAGGCATCCTCCAAAAGGCAGCAGACTTGTTATAGTATTCCAATTACAAAGCAGTGTTGCTTTCATTATAGCAGCTGACAACTCTTGTGTTGCACTTCATTGTGCTGCAGTAGAGTTGAACTGAGGACTGAAAAGACTGATGTTTGCACAGAGCTTTACAGCTAGCTGACTCTTGCTGGAGTAGGGACAAGGGAAGGGGCAAAGCAGAGAAAAGTCATGTTATTTGGTGGGCTCAGTAAGAACTAGGTGTATTTCCCCCTTACTTTTGCCTCTAGCTCATTTAAGTTTTTTCAATAAGGATAACTGGAGGTTGTGAAAGCAAGAATTCACTTGTCAAGATTGCTGATACAGAACCTAAGGATTCCTATGGATTTGGGGAATTTGTTCACTAATTTGTTTCCTAATATTTGCATCATGGCTGCTTCTGTCAAGGACAATCTCAGAGAATGTTTAATCACCATAGCAGCTTCTAGAACAAGCAGTATGTGTACTCATACACACATGTATCTCATTGTGGGCTCCAGGATCTTATTTTTCTGTTTGTGAAGTTCAGAGATGTGGACAGAGTACACTCAGGCTTCCCTACACTGTAAATATCTGAACTTCCTTCACAATAAAAAAATAAATGGAGGTGAATGAAATTGATTCATATACAGGCATTACTGTGATAAAGGATCAGGATGCTGTGACAGGCAGAGGCTGTTACCTGAATTACCAGTTAACATATTTACATATAGTCCTTTGTAATGGAGGTAACAAGGAGAAAACTTTCTATATTTAAAGCTATTAAAGAAAAATAGCTTTAAATACAGAAATAGATTGAGTCTGCACAAAATTGCCTATACATGTTTAGAAGTCCAGTGTTAGCCCTTCATGTCTTTTACTGGGGTTTTTTTGTAACTTTTGGTTATTTTTCTATGGGCCTTACTTTTATTAAGAGATGCTTGGAAATATTTCATAGCCACTCCATTGCATGCAAGCATTGTGCTGATATTATAGTAACCTTGTACTGAAATTCTGTTGCTTTTTAGAGTTTGGTTTTAACTACTGAAATAAATTAAGTGTGCAAAACACAGTTTTTGATTTCTTTAGCTTCTTCTTCTACCTGCAGATAACTAGTCAAGAGTCTCCTTCTCCCTCTAGAGAAAGCTGAACAGCATCCTTTCAACCTGTGCTGTCCTACTGTCATGTGAAGATTCTGATTTTGGTTATCATCTACCTGTAAAGAAGAAGAAGATGTTTCTTCATGTTCTGCTTCAAACATGGAACTGATTTTGAGTATGCTTGAGTATATTTGAGAAAACACCATTTTTTTTTAATCTTTGGCCTTATTTTGATAGACATGAATAACTTGGAGGCTGTGCTTTGCCACTCTCATGCCAAATAAGTGTGTTAGTATTTACTTTCCATTTAAAATTCTATTACCTTTGAGTACAATGACTGTTGTTGCTGAGCCCACAGAAATGTTTTAAAAGATCTTCAACTTTTTTACTTGCTGACATATTAGGACTATATTATCCAATTATACTGCTGTGAAACCTAGATAGACAATCTACAGACCTAATTCTGCAAATTTATATTTTAAAACACTGATAAAACCCTAACCTCTTATCCTCTCAGTTTATAGACTTTTTTTTCCCCTTTCTTTTTTCCCCTCTGTAAATCCAGTGCATCCAGCCTTATTAAAAAAAAAAAAAGTCACTCCCCTGGAGTGATTCTTGTAGAGTGCAATTTTGTGATTGGTTTCAAATTCTCTCTTGCATATGTCACATTGTGCTCTCCTGTCAAACTTCTCCCTCAAATTCTCAAATACCTTCCTCCTGAAATAATATCTATGATAAAGCTGTCAGTGAAAAATATTCAAAAAAAGAAACATCATGTTAATTGCTTACATGTCAACAAGCATAGTCATGCTTACTACAGTAAAGTTATCAGATTCATGCATATTACCCTAAATTTTCACTTTCATTCTTTCCAGCAAATCATCTCCAGAATACTGTTTCATAGGAAAAAAAGGAGCAGAAAAAAACCCTCTAAACCAACAGACAAAAAGTCCCCTGAAGAAATATTTATTTCTCACAATTGTCTATCCAAAGTTACTGTAGGCTGCTATGTAAGCTGTGTACACTTGCTCCAGAAGCAGTGACCCAATAAAGTTCTGTATTGAAGTCCTCCACATGAAATTAAAAGAACATCAAGGCTTATTTTTTATAGGAAATAATATTTACTTATAGTCTAGCTATCCATAAATATCACCTAAAAAGCTGTGGAAATTTCTTTTTTTTTTTTTTTTTTTGAGACAAAGGACTGCGGTAGAAAAATAAGGTTGGTAATTTTCAGATATTTTCTACTTTCTAATGTATTATTTTTTCTTTTACTATTCCATAAGTGTTTCTTAGAGAAATGAACACAGCCAGAGGGATATGAAAAGTAGTTATAGTGAAATCCCAAACCATTTCTAAAACACACTTCTATTCAGTGAGTTGCTTAAGCAAAATACACATTGGGGGAGCATAAAAGGTTTATTAGCTTTTTTTTTTGTGAGTTACATAATTCACTCAGTGCTTCATCAGTTCAGAGAAAAAACCAAACAAAACCAGCTGTCCAAAGCCCATAAGGACAACTGTGTTATCCTATTCTGCCAAATTTTTTATTTTCCAATATATACTTAGTTGCACACTTAGAAAAAAAAATTAACATTGGTAAATAACTGTAATTGTTTCAGTTATTCGGGAAGTACAGCTGGTAAGGAATAACTGCTTTTTCAATAATATGTAAGTTTTTTCTCAAGTGTGGTCATGGTGTTAATGACAAAAACAGCTCAGAGCATCAAAATTTGCCAAAATAATAGTGTTCCCATGAAGAAAATCTTCAGGTTTATTTACAGAACAAAACTTCTTGTAAAGTAAATTGATTTGCCATCACTATTTTGAAACATATTAGGATGCCTTACATATTACACTGGGAGTTTTCAGAATATTATATTCTGCTAAATTTTGAAATGTTAATTATCAATAAATCCTAAAAAAATTTAACGATATTGTGTTAGCTTCCCTCATGCAGATTTCTGAGCTAAATGGAAGTATATTAATCCATTGGCAACACAGAAAAGAGCGTATGGATATATACCTCTGCTATATCTCCTTTATCTATTTTAAGAGTTCAAAGTTCTTAGGTGACAGGCCAAGCTGGAGAACAGACTACATACATTCTGTGTTATAGTATCTTGAATGTCAACCAGTTTTCCATATACAAAATCAATCAGTAATAATTACTACCTGAAATACAAAGAACTTGCTGCCTATAGATTTGATAAGTATCACAAAGTGTCAGTGGTGATCAGTACAGCAATAAACACTTGTTTGGTTTTATGACTATGTGTCTGGAAAAGTTGTCAACTCATGTAAATGAATTTTAAACTCCACAGCGTGGTCTGCACCTCTCCAGAACTCTGCCAGGGCATTTCCAGGTAGGAGCTGAAATCCAATAAATTTGTTTAGGGGGCAGAAAGGATGTGTATTGCTTGGAACCCGTGCAAAGATTTGTTCATTTCAAGGAGCCCTTCCTTTTCTTATCACAGGGAATCTTTGCACATGAATGCTACCTATCCTAAAACTCTTTATATAGGCCATCAAATATTTCATAAAGCATTAGTCAAATATGTGAAAGTAATCAAGTAAAAGTCTAATCAAACAAGTTGATCTTAAGCAAATATTTCAAATGACCTTGAGTCTGAGTTCCCAAGCAAGTTCCTGTGTGTTTGAGAGGTGGGGATGGCAAGGGGAATTAATAAGTCTGAAACTCAGTAATAGCCTTGCTCGTGCAGTGGTACCTGGTAAATGTTACAATGCATATAAGAAAGGATATTAGAAAACCCCTCTTCTGTTAAAAGAAAATGTGAGCGTATGCTCCACACTTTCATGGAATGAATAACAACTATAATCCCTGTTTGGAAGGTTTGTTAGCCTTGGTGTATTACATATGGCATTGCAATATGTGTTTTGTATTCTTTCGAAATTAATTTTTAAAATAGCAGAGACAAAATTAATCGAACGCTTGTTTCCTCGCGGCTTTATTTCTTAACTTCTGTATATAACCAATTCTAAGTAGATGTCAGTGTAATATTTGTCTGGGGCACCGAATAGGAAATTCTGATTTAGTAATGTTGTTTTCACTAGCTCAAAGATTAAAAAGAAAATAAATTCTAAATTCCCTAGACTTTTATTCTCTGAAGAGATAAGAGTACATGTCTTATTTGTATTCATGCAAGCTTTGGGGGAACTGGAAAGCTCTGAAATCAACTGAGGAGGAATGGCACTCTTTTACATAATGGAAGATACACTGAATAGAACTTCGGTTATTATTGTATTATTTGATGTCAGTAACCATTTCTACTACCAGTATGGCAGACTGTCCATCTGAAATACAGATAGCATCACAAGCTATCCAACATAGAGAAAATTGCATGGGTCTGGTAGCCATTTTCAAACTATGTTATGAGAAAATGAGAGACAGGAAAGAAGATAGGCTGGTTCTCAGCAGGTGACAAAAACGTGGTAATATCTGCTTTGCCTATCAGCCCTGGGGATTCTATGTATCTCATAGGAAAATCTGTGCACTTTCAGAACATTGTGTACATGAATGAGATCCCAAATTCTCATCTCTTCTTTGTGTCTTCACCCCTGTTGAGAAGTGTAATGAAGCTGAAAATACAACAAACTGAGAAAGAGAGGGAGGATATTCATATTTGAAAGGAAGACTATAATAGTTGAAACAATGCGACGGAAAATTTTTACTCTTGTCTTTTCAACCTTCAGATAGTCATGTCTCTTATCTGTACTGCAGTTCTCAATCTGAAAAATAGCAATGTGAACACAAGAAAAGGTTTAAGTTGGCTAGTCTGTTACAACAGTACTCAGATATCATAAGTTTTTACATTCTATCATCCATCCTGGATATTCTATCACAAAAAAATTAAGAAATTGAAGAAACAGCAATCCCACATCCTCAGACATAACAGAATTGCTCTTTTACCTCAAACATGTCTTGTTTCATTTGTCATGTTTGAAAAAATGCTAATAATCTACTCCTGCTATCAATGTATTTGAGTTCAACAATATTTTCATAGAAAAGAAACTGTCTAATTTGAACAGAGGATCAATACTGGTCATGGATATAATTTAAATTGAATAAACTGGTTTGCTTTGTGTTAATTTTCAATGTGTAGTCTGGGGACTGAATTTATAGCAGTAGAAATCTTGAGGAAATGTTCAGGGTAAGTCAGTCATGAAGCTCTCTTGGCCCTGAAAATCTGGTTAAGGAATTATATTCATCCAATTAATATATTATTCATATCTGTTCAAAATAAGCCAAATCTTGAATATTTACTAACAATAAGTATTACAGATAAATTCATATAGAAACATAACTATTCAAGTTCAAGAAAAAAAAGTTCAAGTTCAAAAAAAAAGCCGAAAAAAGAAATTATATATTTTTAATTTGACTGTCTAGTTTGCAAATACCAATGTTACCTCAGTGTTCTCTTTACTTTTGAGTTCTTAGCCACAATCTAGTCTTTAAATACACTGTATTAACTATTATAACTTGGGGTGCAGCTTGCAATTCTAGCTATATGCAACTCACAAAGAGATTAAATGAAACTCTCATGCGAATGTTGTGTAGCATGCAGGTTTGAGGACTCCTGAGGAGCACAAAACCTTGACTCAACAGAATGGGATTCCATAAGAAGCTGATATTTCTAAGCATCCATGTGTCACAACTGTGGTATCTGGAATTGGACCTTCTCCTCTAACCTGCCAGCAGTTCATGTTATTTACCTGTGTTTCTCAGCTACAAGATATTTTAAGATTTGTTTTTTTAATGTGACTTGTAAGAGCACCAGTCTGTCCATTTTGCTGCTATCCAGACTGTTTCTAGATGCAAAAAGATACCAATTTCTTTTAACATAAATTCTAATGACAGCCCCTTTCCTAATAACATTTTGCAGTGTATTTCAAATATGTAAACATAATATTAAGAACAAAAGTTCATTACAATCTGTAATGTTTTAGTAAACCAAAACACATTTAGAAATAATGATTTTTCATCCACAACAGTAATATTCTTGATATTCTATAAAATTGCATCATTACTTACTAATCTGTCAGAGAAGTTATAAGGAATGAAAAAGTAAAAATAAAAGGGGAAATTATGAAGTCACAAAATTGTGTAAAGGTATGCTAAGAACACTTTGTAGACTCTGAATTTTTATCCATTTAAAAAGTCATTCTTCAGGGATTTTTGCATTGCTCAACAAAGTGTAGAATTCCTTTGGAAACTTTTCACATATATATAAATTAATATGAAATTAAAACACTAAGACATATAAAGAGATATATATTCTTGTATGAACACATTTGTATATTATAAAACTCCAACTATTTTAATATATAAATTACTATGAAATTAAAACACTAAGACATATAAGGAGATATATATTCTTGTATGAACACATTTGTATATTGTAAAGCTCTAACTATTTTAATCCCATGTTATCTGCTCTTCATAAGACTCTTTGAGTTAACTCAGTGTAATAATGAAGTTCATATCATGTAGCAGTGGATTACTGCTCTCTGGGAAAAAGAAGAAAAAAAAGTCACCTTCCATGGGGAAGCATAAGCACATTCCGTTTCACTGGGTAACAAAGAAATAAGAGAATTGCAGAAATGGTCAGAGTGAGGTAGATTGAATAGTGTGAAGTGAGGAATCATTAGAAAAAATAAGTTACATAACAGTACTAAAGAAAATAAAAGAGTCTTAAATTTGCCCTTGATTTTTTTTCTTCGTTGCTGTTGTTATTCAGTAAAAGGAAAACAACTTATGAATTGTATTTTTAGTATGTAGTTATCCAACAACTGCAAATGAAGTCGTAGTGAAAACCAGAGTACCTTAAAGAACTCTAGGTGACCTATAGAGGAAAGTCATATTTCACAAAGAATGATAACTGAAGCCATTTCAATAATATTTTCAGAAAAGACTACTTGTGACTATGGTTACTCCAAGAAAACTAAGGTATTTCAGTACCCATTAAAATTCTGAGGGAATTATGTCAGTTTTCCTTTAGATAGAAAGAGATTTTACCTCTTACACACACAGAACTTTAGCTTAGGTTTTGTATTAGAAACCATCTTGCAAGAAATGTGTGGTATTTTCAGCATTTATTTCAGACATGGCACTGGTAACATATCATGAAGTCTTTATCCTTACTTTCTTCTTATTATTCTTCTTTCTATTAATTTCATGTTTATTATATTGACTTAATATTTGAGGGTTTTATTCACTTAATATTTACATCTATTATGTTTAATAGATATAGGATTTTACATACTTAACATGACTTAAAATAATGTTTAAATATTTTGATATCTTTTGAGGACTGAATCTCAAGCTGCATTCTACATAACAGCATCAGTAAAGGGGTTCTGTCTTTCTACTTCTAAGGAAGCAGATGCAATGGGATGTAAGAGGACCTGTAAGCTTTAAGTGCTGTTTACCAGGCAAGTGTCACAGAGAACAGCTGCAGCAAAGAGGACTAATAAGACATGACAGCAAAAGTAATTTTTGGGGCAAACATCCTAAAGTGTTCTCAACCAAGTTAAGGCTGGCACAGTGCAAACATCTCAACGTTTGAGGATAAAACCTGAAATTGTTCTTTACACACCCACTCAGCAGAGGCTCCAGATTACCAAATGAAGATGCTCTTCATCCTGAACAAATCCTGAACAGATACAGGCACATTGTGGCATTCGCTTCAGTTTGGAGAGAGAATACGGACAAGACGGAATGTTTTCAGGCACAAAAACCAAAACAACTGTTTTGTTTTACAGGTTTCAGTAACATCATAAGACTAAATATCTGCATTTTGTCATCCTTCCTAAGACTCGTCTGTGATATTTTGTGGGATACCATAAACAATGACAGCAAAACCCTGATGTTACTGTGAAGATTATTGTTTTGCAGGAGTCTAGAAAAAAAAAAATAGAAAATAATGAGATGGGGGCTGGTGGGAAAGGGAGGAAGGAAAAGTGAAATCATGTAAGCAATTACTATTTACAAATACACAGCAGGAGAAAGAGAGAGTTGGGAACACATTTTTTTCTTAGTATTCACTTACTAAAATATAGAAATAAGGGTATCATCTTCTTTAAATTCACCTCCTTGAACATTAGAGCCTCTGGAAATTGTGATGGATTTGTCTGATGATTAGGTTTTTTTCTCCTTTTTTCCACAAACCAGGGAGTGAGGAAGCAGTTTCTGTGCAGAATAGAAATAGCAAGTTAAACTCTAAATAAAGCATCAAAATTGGAGGGTTGGGATTCAAACAGCAAATCAGTTTTGAGACAATTACTTTGTCACATAGCAGCTACTGAAAGATTACATTTCTGTTGCCATGCCTCATGCCTGAGCCACTTATTCCTAGGAGACAACTGTAGCACATTTTTGTAATTATTGTGAAAGATTAATAACAACTATGCAAGCTAGTTTGAACCCACTGAGGGTGCAGGAAGTGGTGTAAAAATGGCAGGGGACATAGGATGCTTCTGTTTGTTCAGCAGCTGCACTGCAGCACTACAGTGGAGAAGGTGAGAAGCAGTTTCTTGTGCATACACTGAACTACACTTGGTAGAGTAACAGCTCTCATAGTGTTGATTTATTTTTATAGTGCAATGTAAAAATATCTGTCACTAATATGGCTTTGCGGGGTTATAACAGTTAAACATTACGATCTTCCTTTTACTTAAAATTATTTAAAAATTAAAGTCATGTATCTGTGTTATCAATTGGACAGCCATTGGCAATCATTTATTTTTAATCTTTTTTTTAAACAGTAATCAGGTATGTTGAAGAGGTGTGAAGGGAGGTTTAGGTTGGATATTAGGAAGAAATTCTTTACAGAGAGGGTAATCAGACATTAGAATGGGCTGCCCAGGGAGGTGGTGGGTTCAACGTCCCTGGGGGTTTTTAAGATGAGACTGGATGTGGCACTTAGTGACATGGTCTGGTAACCACAGCAGTAGTGGACTAAAGGTTGGACTTGATGACCTCAGAGGTCACATCCAACCTGGCTGATTCTATGACTCTATAATTCTATAAAGTTTTATTTTACTTCATTCTTTTCTTTAATCTTGTGCTGCAACAAACTATCCTTGTTCATCTCACTACAAAAAAAAAATAAATCTTATTTCAGTACAGCACATTATAAATTAAAATAAGTTATTAGAATTCTTATTTACTTGTTGACATAGGTAAATTCAGTTGAAAACTTGCATAAATGGAGGATAAGATGGTACTAAGACAGTAATGAATTCAATCCCCAGTCTATTGTCCTTATAGGGATTGGAATGTAGTACAAATGTGAATGCTCTAAAATTATATGTGAAAAGAAGACTACTATTTTAATAAATCAACCCAAAAGAAATGAGCTGATTAAGAACTGACTGTGGTGCACATAATGCAGACCAAAACCTGCTTACAGGTAAAATAAAAATGTTTTCCACTTGAGCTTGGCATTAGAAAAATACTGTGACTCTTCCTCAATTCTGGCCTCATGCAGTAAAAAGTCATCATGTCATTTCCCCTCTGCTGCCCCACAGTAGTAGAATAATTACAATTTCTCTTAGGGTGAGCAGCTGATATAGGGAAACTCATGTGAAAAGAGCTGTCTTGCAAATCAGGTTTGTCAGCTAGTAACAGACAAGTAACTATTATTATCTGTTACAGCAGGCAAGATATAAATGTCATCTTTTTTCTGAAAGGTGAAGTTAAACCTTTCAGTTTCACTACAGAAGATTTCTATCACAGTTTTACATAGTGCTAAATGTGGAAGCTACCCCTTTACCATCTGTCATAGCAAGTGATATTTTGGGGCCACATTGTAACCCAGATGATGACTAGCTCACAACCTTGACCAAAATACCTTCTGTGAATGAGTTACATATTCACTTAGGGCCTAAATTCAGCTCATTGACTGGTAGGTCAGCACCTCCAGAAGTGCTCTAAAGAGCTTAGGAAAGCGAGGAACACGCGGAATCATGTAGAACATTTTGCATGGGCATTAATGGGAAACCTAAACATGAACATGCTGATGGATAATCATTCACCTACCATTCTTGGAAACTAACAAAATCAAGTGGGGACAATATTCTGTCCAGTATTTTTAGCCCACCATGCCCAAAAGGTGTTGTAATTTTCCTGAAATGCTGCAAACTCTTAAACCAATTCATTCTTTCAGTGCTGAAAATCCCAATTTAGTTTTTAAAAGCTATTTTTTATGCTTTTGACAGGTGAGCCTTTGCAAACACGAACACTGAAGATTATTGTTCTGAATTTTACTCAAGAGACATTATATGTATGATTTTGCTAAAATGTATCACTGCTACAAATGAGAGATGTACTTTTGATATCCTGGGTTGCTGTGGGAAGGCGAAGGAGATAAAACAGTCCTTCCCACAGACTGGGAAAACAGTTTGCTGCAATTTAAAAAGCACCACACAGAAGTTGGTGAAAGGACTAAAAACAGGTCAGCCCATATCAGAGGCAAAGTGGGGAAACCTGGCAACACAGACTAGAGAAAAAGTGACTCCTTTTTGCCTGTACTATGGCTGCTGATGTGCAATAACTGCAGAGAGATTGCTTTGTGATACAAATATCTATGGTGTCTTTTTTCACTCTTAAATAAAGAGCACTAAATTTTCTGAAAACTATCTGATCACAGATAAACTCCTCATTGTTCCTATTAGAGCCATGGGGTAAGTACCAACCCTGTATTAGGTATCCTAAGATCTGGTGGGAAGATAAGGGGACTGGGACTATAAAGTCAAGGCTGGAAGCTGAGGACTGCACTTCCTCACCTGAACAAAACTCATATTCACACTTCTGAGACCTTAGCAGAACAACTTAGTGGAACTTGTGAGGGCTAAAGCTGTAGTAAATGAACATCACAGGAACTATGAAGATGTCTAAAATAATTAAAAGTCTATTTCATTTTAAAATGACTCAATTGATGATTAAATATTGGAACAAGAGCTCCAGACTTCAAAATAGATGCAATGTAATCCTTTTGTGTATTATCGACGATACCTTATTTAGGAATACACAGCAATAAACAAGTATTTTGAATGTGAAGTTATATTCTTCAGTGCTTCCATATCAAAGTATATTTTTGCCTTTCTTAAGTTTATTTCATGGTTATTTTAACAGCACAGCTGAAAATAACTGAATCTTGAAGCTGTAATTTCACTCAAACAAAATATTTTTTGAGTGATATTATAGCTTTTGCACAGTATTTTACCTGTGCAAAAGTGAGGAAAGAAAATTCAAAAATCTATCCACAATTTTAAAACCAGCTGTTGCCGAGCAATTCTGCTGAGGATGATGAAATTTCTCTGACACACAGGCCAAAGAGAACTGGTCAGTGGTGGGCACAAGGGACATCTCCCCATGTTCCCACAGTACCATTAGATAAAGTTCTGGACTCCAAAACCACTTTTCAGAGGCCCAGTGAGGATTTTTTAATTTTATTTTTAATAAATTAAATTTTACTGTTGTCCAAACTTTGAGGGATTTGACTTTCCATGCCAATCTGGTGGCTACACAACCTGCCTACAGACTCTTTTAAATGGTATTTATTCCATATGAATTTTCTGACTTCCACTGTGCTTCTGTGCTTCAGTTGTTTCGGGGCACGTAACCAAACTCCTCCCAAAAGTGCAGCTGAGCTGAAATGAATAAACATTTTAGACTGTAGCCAAACAAGTTCAAATGTAGGCAGTTCTATTCCTAAAATTGGCCCAAAATTATCACATTACAGCAGCTGTCCTCCCACTATTCTACATCTAAGTATTTTCTTCAGAATCCTAAAAAGTGTTCTTCTGTAGGTGCAGTTTATGAAATCCCACAGCTGGTTAGAAATCACAGAAAGCTATATATGATATCCTTGCTTTGCAACATCTTACCAGTAGGTTCTCTGCCCAGGAATATACCATATCTTCATTAAAGTTTGTCAGTGCACTTTGGAGATTTCTCTGGGAAAGGCATAGAGAAGAGTGACTATTTTCTGGCTTATTTATCATTTTAACAATATGCTCAAATTTAACTAGCACTTTTTTTTATGTAAGTGGTAGTGAGGGGGAGGATTTTGACAAGTCTTGAGATTATTTAACTTCTTCCTTTTTTAAAAGCTACTGTAGAAATAGATGAGAAAAATTTAGATTAATCTTTTGTCTGAGGGGGAGAAAAAGAACAAAAACCCAAACAAACAAAAAACCAAACAACAAAAAAAACCCAAATAAACAACACCCTCCCCCCAAAGAAAAAAAAAAAAAAAACACCAAAACATATTATGAACCTGTCTTCCTGTCAGCCAACTCAAGATAAAGTTTTGGTCCAAGACCACAGTACAAACCTGAATTTTTACTTTATATGCACTGAAGCCCAAGTTTTAGCTCGAACCTTTCCAAAATTTACCCACATTTTCAAACCACTTAGTTTGAAAATCCTGGCCAAGCTTTTGCTTCCTTTAGGAAAGTGTTTACCATTGTGTCGCTGATGTCTAAATAGTACTTTATGTAACAGAGATATGGTGAACCTAAGTGTCACACCTAATAGAGGTGCTTAATTACTTTTTTCCCCCAGATGTAAAGCATTATAAGCATGATTAATGCTGCTTTCAGATTTTTGTTTTCCTCTCCTCTTTCAATCTTTCCTGCTCTATGATCAGTTGAAAAGCAATAAGATTGTGGCAGAAGGACTGGTTGTGAACTAACAGCTAAGGGTGTCAATATAGACATAAAGATATCACCATATAGAAACTCTCAATTTTGTATAAAAATACGATTTATTGATGGTTAACTTAGAAAGATGATTAGTATTAAAAAAGGGAGAAAAGGCAACTTTTTTCTTTTAAAATGTCTTAAGTTAAATGTATAACTTTATGAGGAATTTGCAATAAAGAAATTAACTTCCTTTTAACAGTAAGTAGTGAAATATTCTAGATACAGCCAATACACTCATAGCATAGTAGAACAAGGGTACAGAATTTTGTTTGCCCTACTGTATTTTATCCTGCACAAATCCCAGTCATACTAATTAAAAATAAAGACAAGTAGCAGGTCTTCAGCAAACTCAGCATGAGAAGAAAACCTAAGAGAAAAAGAAAAAAAATGGTTTTCTTGTTACAGCCCTTGCTTCAGACTTCAGATCCGGGTTGAAGTATTGCCTAGAAGTTGTTTCCACTGCAGTGCAGAGCCCAGATCTTCAATAGCATTTTTCCAGAAGCCAGTAAGTCTGACCATAGAATTGTTGAGGTTGGCAGGGAACTCTAGAGGTCACCTGGTCGAATTCTCCTCCTCAAGCACGGCCTCCGAGACCTGGTTGCCCAGGACTGTTCCAGAAGGCTTTTGAATATCTCCAAGGGTAGAAACTCTACAGCCTCCCTGTGTCAGTGCTTGGTCAGTGCTGTCATGGGCACCATTGAAAAGAGCCTGGCTCTGTCAACTTTGTGCTTTCCCCCTCTGGTATTACATACTTTGATAAGACCCCCCAGGCCTTCTCTCCTCCAGCTCTCATCCTTTCCTCACATGCGAGATTCTCCAGTCCATCATCTTTAAGGTCCTTTGCTGGACTTTCTACAGTATACCTATGTCTGTAATGCACTGGGGAGACCAAAACTGGACTCAGCACTCCAGGTGTTACCACACCAGTATTGAGTGGAGGGATGGATTGTGTTCCTTGACCTATGGGCAACGCTCCTCCTAATACAGCCCAGGTTACCTCTAGCCAGCCACCTTAGTCACAAGAACACATTGCTGGTTCTTGGCCTGATGGTTATGTCCAACACTGTACAATTTAAATTTTAGCAGCTTGAATGTTTCAGTGGCTTCTCTGTAAACTGAACACACTAAGGATATTTCTGGGTCAGTTTTGCACCTTCCTTGCATTTCCTACCTGATTATATTTAAAACAGATACACAGAGCACCTTATAACAATGCAGCCCATATAACTACTGGAGACAATATTACAACAGTAGCAGCTAGTTTTACTTTTTTTACAGATTTGTGAGTCAGAGTCAATCGAAATATTTCTCAGGCTTCTGGTTCAATGTAGATACTTAAAAATATTTAACAAACAGGTGTCAGAATTCCATTGAAACCAATTTGGGTACACTTTTATTGCAACAATGTAATCAAAACTATGCTGCCAGTTTATGACAGCCAAATTATCTGCAGTTTGAAGAAAAGCCAAATTTCACAATATAGCTGATAGGAACAAGATCAAAGAATAATCCAATGTTCAAGAGTCTTTTTCTAAATAAGCTGAAATACCTCCTATACCCGTTCTAGCAGCAACACAACTGCTCCTCAGATAGGCTGATGCTTATGTTGCCATTAGCTCTGCCACAGTTCTAATTGCACATTGAATATATTTGTAATAAAGCATTTTCCCTCCACTGAGCTGCAGAGTTATCCCTCTCTAAGTAGTAAACAGAAACACTTCTCACAATGGGAATTGAAGATAGTAAACCTTTTTTTTTTTTTTTGTCCCTTATCTCACCAGGTTTAGTCCCTCTCCTGTGGATATCTTTTTCTTCTCTCAGTTTGCATTTGGACTGGGTTTACTCCTTTCCTTTTCTAGCTCACTGGACTGGATTCCCTGGTTTATTTCTAGTTCAGTCACTTTTCCATGTATTTGTGCAGTTCTTTCGTACAAATGTGTACTCAGTTTTACCCACTACTACTTTCTAGTCCATCTCTTGCTTCATTTAATTTCCTTCCATTTTATGACTTTTGCCGTTCCAAGTTTTTCTCAGTTATTTGTATTCTAATTGCAGTGAAATGCAATTAACTTCCTTTCTTGCTCAGTCTCAACTACTTGAGAATAAACTAAAATAGGCAAGATTTGGAATTGAAAAGGAATGCATTATACATTATTGAAAATATACATAATGAACTAGGATGGGAATAGGAAGTGAATACTATGTGCTAAACTATTAGAAGGGAATAGTCTTGGTGACTGAATGGATAGTAAAGGGGAAGAAATGCATGGACTGGGAGTGAGAAATAGATTAAAGTAAATTACAAAAAATGAAATGAAAGAAGTGAAAGGGAATGATTTAGGGGAACAAAGAGAAATAAGGTAATAAACAAACAAAAAAAAGTAGAGTACAAAAAGAAAGACTAATCTAGGCTTAATGGGAAGAATTTGAAAAACATCAAAGAGAAAATTAACCAGATTCAGGTGAAAACAAAGTCCAATGTAAATTAATGCATAATTAAAGATATTAACATGAAAAAATTATAGTATTAGCTTGTACTTAAATGCTCATGATGCAAGTAGCCAAAAAGAAACAAACTGAACTATTTTTACAGATACGTTCATTTGAGTGCTGACGAAATGCCTGGTGCTTTTTTTGTCTCTGTTGTGAGCTACCATGGGGGCAGAATTCCATTGCCTGGTCATACTGGGTTCTCAACAGTGGTTGTCAAGCGGGCTTACTTGAATATCTGGCAAGGAAACAACCCTTATTTTCCCTACACCTATTACCTCGAATGGAGATTAATGCAATGCTTTCTACATGGGGCCCTCCTTCAAACCACTTACAATTTGTAGATGGGGTAGAACACTCCAGTCCACTTCTTCGGCAGCATTTCATGCAGAGAGTAGTTTGTTTTGACCTTTTAAATGACTTTTTAAACGGTTTGGTACTCATCTAGGTAGGAAACAAACTGTCTCTTCTTGTGTTTCCTGCACAGCTGAAGTCACCTGAGGTACTTCAGTTAAAAGCCCCTTCATGGTGATAAACAGGAGGAGGTTGATGGTAAAGTGTTCTCCATGTGAAGTCTTTGACATTGAACCAAGCTTTTTTCTTTTTTTTTTTTTCCTGGGATCTCTCAAAAACTAGATCTGACCATATCCAGAAATATTAAATATCCAGGGAAGTAAAGGGAGAGAGGAGAGATCAGTTAGACAGTAAGGATGGACAGGAGGGACACTGCTAATCAGAAAGGGAACTAAAGGGCAAAAGTTCAGAAATGGAAGATGAGGGAGAATTAGATGATACTAGAATCTGAAAGGTGTGTTCAATGGTGGGTCCTGTTGCAAACTGAAAAGAATACCTTAAATATAAACTGGAGGAGTGGAATCATTTTACATGTGATGAATTTGACCTATCCAGATTAATTTTCAGTTTTGACACTGTTTTGTACAATGTTTTATAGGAACTTTACGTGAACTAAAACAACATTATCTTTATCCTGGAAATAGTACATATTAATTAACACATAGTAGGTCACATATAAATAAAATAAGTTGCATTATGTATTGCTATTTCTTCTAAATATAGGTTTCTAAACTTTATATTTACTTCTTATTAAGAACTAAAAATCATTTCAGAAATTGATTCTGAGATAATGGTTATTGCTCAGTTACTTTTTTTCCAGTGCCTGGGAGGTGGAAGGACTGACTGAAGGTTTTTATTGTTCAGTTAGACCTTTGCACATGAGAAGAGAAGGATTCTGCATGCATGATTATAACATGTCAAGCAGTGGCTGTCAATGGAAGGAAGAAGTAAAGGCAGCCCAAGCTTAGGTGATCACCCCTATGACAGAGGAGTGCATAGAGAAGGAAAAGACATCTTGTTGATGTCCCTGTGGAATGAAGGCAGAGAAATGTTCTTGACAGTGGCAACCATGGGATTTCTTTCTCTGTCAGTGAAAGGAAAGCACAACTGACAGTCTCAGCCTGGAGTACAGCAGCGAGAATGGAAATAGCACTGCAGGGTAAATGAGCCATTGGAAGAAGTGCAGTCCACAGAGTGAAAAGGTAATTTTTAGAGTTTTAATTTAAAGCACATACTATATATATATATATATATAATATATATATATATATATATAAAGTACATATTTGTAAGTGCCCTAAAAAAAAAGGAAAATGAAAAGGAAAAGGAAAGGAACCTTCCCAAATTATGTTTCTCTATATGGCAACTTAGAGGTAGAGAGGCTAAGATGACATATGTCCATTTAATTTTCAGGAAATTGGAATGAAATATAAATATTTTCAATTTTATTTTAATTATTCAACTTTGATTATTTAAATAAACTTTCCATGTTCTGCAAACCTGTTGAAGAAATCAATGTGAAATATCCTTTATTGCTTATTTATCCATTTCTTTACAATTGCTTAGTATCAGTATCAACTGCAACATTATTACTGTTTGTATTATAAGGTAAAATTAGTTTCTGTGACCATCATGCCACCATTAGGTCTCAAGCTATTTTCTTTCTTCTATGAAGGAAACACATGCATTTAGACAAAGAGGGATCATGTTAAAAGACGTTAAGCATTTTATATTTACTGATTAAGTATCAGAAATATTTCAGGTATAGAAATACTTTGAAAATACTAACATCGTAACACAAACCTCACCTCCTCTACTGAGTCACAGTTTTAGGCAGAAACTGATTTCTTTAGAAATTCTTTGCTGATTTGAAGCATGTTTGATCCTTAAGGATGAAGAGATTAAGATGCTCATTTGGGTGTGGCAGAGTTGGCTTTTCGTTCCCAATTATTTGTCCAACACACCTCAGTTCTGACTTATATATATAACTTTAGCTATTTTGAGAATATTGACTTATCGGAAAAGCTGAAAAGAGGAAAAACAATGGAGTTCACTTGTCCTGCATGGACATCACCACTGTAACTTAATGTATTATTACCAGTATTACACCAACCCAGTGTTTTCCATTTCTATGAAGGTGTATTCCTTAGAGAAAGGAAGTTTAAAAAGAGATTAATATATTGCAATAGTAAAAATTAATTTTTAAAGGAAATTATTTTATTTAGATTACATTTTGGTCTTAGTTCATGTGATATTCAAATCTCTATATTATGAGTTCTTTTACTTATATTGGTTTTGATAAAGTTTTCCTCAACCACATGCCCTTCTGTTTCATTCAATGTATGGATATGTGCACCTAGTGACTATAAGGCAATGTTCTACACCATTCCATTTCTATTATCACCGCATAGCTTTTAATTCATTTTCACGGCACCTCTGTGATATGAGGTCAACCTGTTAGTTATGTTTATTAGGACAAATGCTAAAAACTGGCATTTTATATAAAAATGCAAACAATACAGCATCAGTAAGAAACAAAGGGCAAATATAAAACAAGACAAAAACATTTAACTGATTTATGACGCAGAAATGTGATTTTTCCTCAGTGCTTATATATTTTCTGTAAGGATAGGCTGTCAGAAACGACTATATTACAGTCACTGGTGCAAGCTCCTTTGCTGCAGCAGGAAGATATATCATGAAGACTGAATGTTAAAGAATATTTGTTCTGTACTCAGGCTATGGAAGAGATTCAGCTAATATTTGGTCCATCAGGCTATTAAATTCATCTACAGTTAGTTTCTGCATTTGTGACTCTTACTTCAGTCAGTCAGATTCTGTGCATAAGTATAATAAGTTTAGTATGCTGCTAAACGACATTGCCAAAGCAAGTTGATTTTTGTTGTTGTTGTTTTTCTTCACTTTACGTGGAAAACTACTGCCAGAAGATGGGCTTTCCTTTTCAGTATTCTTTTCTGTCATATAACGGAGTTACGGAGACAAAGGTTGAATTTCAAATATATTAGACCCCAAGAAACCATATTAGATTCAAAGGCAAAAGTCTAAAAACTTATCATTACTGCATAGTATTAAACAGTACACAGAGAAAGTATGAACACAAGATGTAAGAAGCAGCAATACAGGGGAGAAAAAAATCCCACTTCCAAGCATCCTCATTCATTTTATCAAGCACACATTCAAGTATCCTTGCCTTGCACGGGTGAAATATCATTTTCATATGTGTCAGTGGCATGGACAGTAATCTGTGATAGCAGAGACAAAATACCAAAGCAGTGACAAAGCATTTCAGGCAAGTAGGAAAAACAAAATTGGTACCAGTAAATATGTTAGCAGATCAATACATTTCCCAACAATAACCTGCACAGCCACCCAGCCCTAAAGTTAGAGAATGTCAATTGAAATGCTGAATAGCCTCTCTGCCTTCAAAAATTCAATGGCTGCTCAAAATCCTGAATGCTTTCTGTAAGAGTTTCATTTAGCCTTTCAGTTACAAAAGAAAAGAAGGAAAACATGGGAAATCATAATGTCTTTTGTAAGAAGGTACAGCAAAGGTATCCAAAGTCCAAAATACACAGTAAATATACTGATGTTCCATGAAAATACAATATTTATTTAATGCTATTTATTTGCTTATTTTTTCAGGTGACTGTTTATTTTTTTCTGGACTACTACAAATATAGTGAGAGCCAAGGTTTCTATAGTGCCTCAGTACTCAGTGAGGTCCACTGACTCTATGCACAGTAAAATGTGAAGATGTGTTCCACTCTTTTCATCATTTCCTGTATAAAGGAGTAAAAAGCACTGCATTTTGGGTTGCTTGGCAAGGTATAAAAATCTGATTTTTGGAGACAAACAAGTGAAAAGATGATTCCTCTACAAAAAACCATTTTTCATCTGAAGATTGCATTTAAATACCGAGGGGTTAAGAACATGCAGTGATTTTGTAGTTCCGTGCAGGACATTGTAGATGTGTTTTGCTGACTGACTCTAAATTCTGTTTAATGCATCAATTGCCTGTGACTACTTATATCGAATTCAAAGAAATTTTTCTCCACAGCAGAGGGACTGATTGTATTTATTTTTTCTTTTCTTTTTTTCTTTTTTTTTAACATTACCCCTTCTGCACGAAACTGTGCCAAAGGATGCAGGCAGTTGAGAATAAAAAAAAAAGGTTACTGTACCTGCTGTGACAACAAGGATAGGTTTCAGTCAAAGAGGGTAAGTGGATTTGATAATTTTGAAAGTGTTTTGTGAGTGCTCTTGTCTGTAGTATATCAGGGAAGTGGACAAATCCCTAAGCTCTGCACACTAGTTCCACAATTAGGCACTGAAAACCTATGTGCCATTTAAGACAAGTAGTTATCTGAATACAGCAAGCATATGTCTATTGTGTACAGCAATATGTGGCTAACAGAAATTAAAAGAGTGGAGGCAAGCAGGAAAAGATAGCCAGTTTTAAAAAAAAGAAGGCATTTTCCCCTTTTTGGGGAAGGAAAACTCAAGAATAATTACAATTGAAGTTCTAACTTATTTTATGTCTTTAATCTCAACTACTAATGAAACAACACTGCTTGTCAGGCCAGATATTTTTCTGAAAGCTCTTTAACTGTAAGTATCGTATCTTTAACACAGCTTTCTAAAGACTTTGAAAGTGCCATTATTCATTTCCCATTGTTTTGACTGACAGATTTCTTCTTTCCAATATCTTGGTGGCAAATTTTTTGTGATACCTTGCTAGCTCTTTGGTTAACATGAGTCTAGTCTATTTCTTACCTGCTAGTCTGAATTAACCACTGGCTGCCACAAGAGAGGAGCCCCAAAGATACGAGGACTCTCTGAAGCAACATCCCAGCCTTGGCCATATTGGTCAACATAATTGGTCTACTCTGGCCTCCAATCGGGAGGTCTGGAGGCACACTATCTTTAACACTGCTGATGCTTTTAAGAAAGCACGCAGGATCACTCTTGAGGAGAAAAGACAACGCAGAAAGAATCGTGCCTTGCGGAATTTATCACCTAAGGAGTCTTTCTGCTGTGCCTTTTGCAACCGAACGTGCCTGTCTCGTATTGGCCTTTTTAGCCACCAGCGTGCTTGTAACAAACATGGGGAGAGCCCTTCCCAAAGCTTTGTTCATGAAGCCTAGCCATGATGAAGATGAGTCTGAATTAAACACAAGATTCCAAGAAAATACTTGTGAACTGAAGAGAATCTGAGATCACAACACTGCAGGGGGAACATTCCATGGTAGACTGAGAGCTCTTGAAAAGTGTCAGTCACACCAATATTCCAATGAGTTCAAGGAGACTTGTGAATGTTTGCACTGAAAAAAAACCAAAATTGTTTCTCCCTGGTAACACAGCAGTACTTGAATATTATTAGGGTTCATACAATGCAGCTTTATTTATGACCATCAACTACATCCTGCTGACATTATCACACTAGTGCAATCAGACCCAAGTCAAGGTTTTTCCTTCTTTTTAGACAGACCTGGGTAAAGTCCTGTTAATAATAGTGTCCAGAAGAACCTGCCCCAGTGACAGAATTTCTTTTTACAAAGCTTTTGATTTCAAATATAAATTACACATATTAAAGATGTATATTTTTTCTATATAGATAGGTGTTTATTAATGGCAGTGTAGGCAGTGTTCAAACAGAAAAGTATGGGGGTGATGCCTAAGGGAAACCAAAAATTTTTAAATGTTCCCTTAACAAGTTGTCACTTCTGCTGAGACATCAGAAAATACAAGTAGAGAAGCTAAAGGGAGAGTTGATATATTTTGTCAGGGAGCTTAAAATGTACCTTGTGGAGTTAGACCCTTAAATCTCATTGGGTAGCTGATATCCAAGGTGCTTCTGCAAAGCTTGGGTTTTGCTTTCAGCTCAGTTATCTGCTCAGGTGACAAATCAACAAACCTTTAAGAAAGCTCAGGCCCTTCAGATAATGCTCTAGATCTGATGTTACAGTGTGAAAAGAAATCTTTGGAAATGTGGAAAGTGACATGAGGAAAGAAAACCTTTAAATTGTGCAAACAGGTGGCATTTCAGTAGTTCCACAAATATTCAATAGAGTGTGATTCTTGCTTATATTTTCAGTCTCTCTCGTTTATGTTCCCATGAATAAATATATAACACTTTCAAAAAATATAAACTACAGAGTCTCAAAACTCAGGATACATTTTATTCATGTTTTAGGTGTGACTTTTTTTGCTAATATCTTCACACCGGATTTTCAGGAAATAAACACTTTGGCTTATAAAGAAAATTGTTTTCTATCCACAACACAGATAAAAAATGACTGCACAGTGCTATCTCTACAACGTGGTTAGCCAGTAATTCAAATTATTCTGGGATATCTCATTCTGGAAAGGAAATTCGAGAATCATAGAATCATATAGGTTGGAAAAGACCTTTAAGATCATTAGGTCCAACCATTAACCCAGCACTGCCAAGTCCACCACTAAACCATGTCCCTAAGTGCCACGTTTTAAATGGGTTGGTGACTCCACCACTCCTCTAGGCAGCCTGTTTCAGTGCTTGACAACTCTTTCCATGAAGAAATATTTGCTAACATACAACCTAAACCTCTCCTGGCACAATCTGAGGCCACTTCTTCTTGTCCTATCCCTTGTTACTAGGGAGGAGACTGATCCCCACCTGTCTACAACCTCCTTTCAGGGAGAGGAATAAGGTCCCCCTCAACCTCCTTTTTTCCAGGCTAAACAACCCCAGGACAACTTGTGCACCAGGTATTTCACCAACTCCATTGCCCTTCTCTGGACATGCTCCAGCACCTCAATGTCTTTCCTGTAGTAAGGGGCCCAAAACTGAACATAGTATTTGAGGTGTGGCCTCACCAGTGCTGAGTAATTATTACTTCACAAAGCCATATTGATGGCTTTGTGAAGTAATGATTGGATTCAGTGAGTGACTTCAGTGATGAAAATACTGCAAAAAAATTCCCATATGTATCTGTAAAATACAGTCTATAAAGGCAAAATATTTTTGTATAATTATCAAAGAGAAGTACAATGAAGTTACAGGGGAGAATGTGCTTGATTATCTTACCAACAAGATCATCAAGATAGATAAATGTCAAATAGCAAATCAAGTACATATACTATCATTGTTTCATTTGCAGTATTTTTAAACAGAGCTAAAGCAAAAATCTTTATTTTCAATTTAGTAAAAAAAATTTAAAACATGTATTAAATTATAGTATCAAATTTTGACTCTAACCTCTATGGAATGGATAGAGAATGTGGAGTTTTTCATCAATTCAAGGATGATAGTCTCCAAATATGGACATGAGAATTCGAGTCTAGTTTTGTTGATTCATGGCATAAAATCCACATGTAAAACTGGTGAATTCCCTCTTAAGGGCCTATCATGAGGCTCTTAAAGGACCCAATCTCCTGCTTGCCATCTCTAGAAGGAGAGTTATTATACTAAGCAGTCCCAAGAGAGAGAGTAATCATTTATGTGGAAACAACCATTAACATAAGGTTATATTTTCCTTTTTTCCTTTCACAAAATGTAGGAGGGACTTGGGAGAGGCTATATAAAAAACCATTTGCTGATCTCTTTAATTTCACAGAAAGAGTCCAGCCTACCACACCCACCTACATATATCCCCCCAGTACCCTCCACAAATTACCGAGTTTCCTGTGTACTTGTTGCAGAAGAACCACACTGCATGGGAAGTACATAACCTCCTTTTGTCTCATCCTTTGCCTCTTTCTCTTGCCTGTCATTAATGACTTCAGAAAATAAGTCTGATAAATAAATTTTTTTTCTTTCTGCTCTTTAACTGTGCAAATGAGAGGTTGTGTCCCCCAGACTGTCACTGAAAGGCAGAGGCACAGTGTTTACAGATACAGTGGTGAACTGCCTTAATTCTACCCATGAGAGTACAAGCTGGTGTTAAAACAAATGGATACTAAAAAAAAGAGCCTAAACTAGATAATAAACATTCCTGTAAGTAGCGTGAGAACCAATATAAATCCATGTTTTCTGTTGAAAATAATCCGTCTCTATTGATCCTTTAGCCTAATTTTCTCTGACTAAGATTCAATTTCCAAACTCAGCAAAGCATAACTTTCTCTGATGGTTTTAGATCTTGTTCAGTCCCTCACAGACTTAAGGTGTTTTACTGCCGATATATACTTATTTTAACTTCCTAGACTTTTCAACACTGCCTTAAATCTAGACAGTAGACTAACTGAGATCTGTTTTCCAATGTATTGTAAGGAGATCAGACTTGGAGATGGTGAGAAAGTTAAACACAAATTATTCCCGTAATATAAAATCTGAAAGCTTGGATATTCAGCTGCTGTATCTGAGTTTTTTCCAGAGTTGGGTAGTTGCTTACAAGTACAAGCTTTTATGCAGAATTTGTTCTCACTTTCTGATGCTATAACTAATTTACCTATTTATGCCAGTGAAGGTCTTTTATGAACAAGGGCTACATTAAAGCATTTGATACAGCAGTAATTCATACAACCCTGAAGACAACAGGTTAGTCTGTACTAGCCCCATGGAATGGTGTGTCATAAACAGAGCATGGGGACACAGAGCATGGACCATGGCATGCTCAAAGAAGGCAGAGGAAATGGAACAGCTGCAGAGCTGCACAGCAACCAGGACTGTCCAATAATTTTGCTGGAAAAAGAAATGAAAGAGGAAAATAACAAGTATATAGAAAGCTCAGAACATATCTAGCCAGGAAGAGGAAAAAAAAAAGGCAAAACAAAACAAAATAAACCAAAAAAACAAACAAACAAAAACCCAACCAACAAACCTATTATTAGAATAAGACAAAATTTAGGTGTTTGGAAGAGAGTTAAGCAGATGCTGGAGGTAAACTAGAGTAGTAACAATGGTGATATCGCTCTGACACTGACTTTCAGACCACTTTATGTGGTGTTTTCATAAATGAGGTTGGCATCAAAGAATTGTTGTTGACACCCTGCTAAGAGGTAGTGTTGGATCTCAGTAGATTCAGAATGACAGAAAAGAAGAGCAAGGTAACAGCGAAGACTAGAAAGATAAGCAGTGGTGTAGTTAAATGGGAAATGATGGTGAAAGAAAATGATCTGCTAGTTATTTTTCAGAAATCCACATGCCACTGAAGACATAAAAATTAAAAAAGGACATCAGGAAACTCAGAGATTTTGGATAGAATACTGTGCAAAATTCTGGTTAAGTGTTCTTGCAAAAAACATCTTACAGCTGCAACTGGGTGCAATAAAAGAACAAGTTGAGTGAGATAAAAGGAACTATAGTAAGGAGCTTGCAAGAATCACTCATCTCAGCACAGAAAAATACAAAGTGACAGGATAAGGTTATTCACCTTAAAGGCAGTAAAAGGTAAATACCCAAGAAAAGAACTTCTTCTACAAAACAACATTCACAGGAACAAACTGTCTGTAGATATATTTAAGTAGATTCACATAAAAAGATTTCTAATCATCGGATAAATGAGACCTATTACCCTGCTTCTGGTAGCATGGGAGAGGTAGGTAATTCCTAAAAGATTTCGCAAGGTTCTGAGGGTTGCATTTAACAATATATTATTGGATTCAGTGACCATGGATATAGTTTTCAGACCTGTGTCATGACAGTAAATTCTGTCATTTTAAAAGTCTGAGAATTTCAGATCTATATTACCTGTAAAACCAGAGTTGCTGCAGAAGAACATTTGTGGAGGAATTTTGAAGTTAAAAAATGGATTCTCTCTGAAGTTTTTTACAAAATATAAATTATAACAAAAAAGATTTTTTGACAAACTGGTAAATTATAAAAATCTCAATAAGCGTGCTCCAATCAAAAGCAAGAAAAAATGAAAACAAAAATTCAAACTGAGTGACCTACATGTGAGAGGGCTGAGGGCCTTTGAAATACAATCTCTTTTGTTCAGTCCAGAGGAAGAACAAATTATTACCAGTTTGTGAGCATTTAAATGTACAAACAAGCGCTGAGGATGATACGTGACTAATTATTCTCTTGGTTAATAAATTTGAAAAAGAAGACAAAGACTGAACAAAAAGGAAAAAACCCAGGAAACATTGATCTGTAAGCTTGTATTTTGTGGAGAGAAAAAAAGAATAAAGTCTGTAAAGTGCTTTTGACAGGGTCAGGGGAAGAAGAGCATCTATCTTATTTACTTTGTAAATAAAGCAGAAAATATGTATTCCAAGCTCCTAAGACCAGCACTTTTATAAGTTTTCAATTCATTTCATTTATAAATAAATGGCATGGGTGGCCAAGGATAAAAACAAAAAAAGAATTTTGAAACTTTCTGAGTTAAAGGACTTTTTCCAAAATGAGAGTAAACAAGCTCAGTTTTAGCATAATTTCAGTAAATATAGAAAACATGAAACAACTTTAGAAACCTGAGACCACCAGTAAATTGTTAACAAAGTTTTGTTTTTCTTCCCCTCTACAAACATTTAAATACATTTACGATAAGCCTCAGCTGAACAGCATAATGAACCCTAAACTGAGTTTTGTGCACAGAGCCAGAAAAAAGTATTTGAATCATATCAGTTAGCCTTAAATCTGAGTTTGCCTGAAAAAGTGAGTGAAAACTAAGTGAATGCAACAGTTTATCACTGCAAATGAGCTTTAGACAAAATATTTGATGTATTTGACTTCTGAAATTTCACTGAACTCTGATGCTGTTATTTCATGTATCCAGTCTCCAAGATCTGGAGAAGTCTTTCTGATGTAATTTTTTTTTCAGTTTTCTGAATGTCTATGATCTAAACTCCCACTAAAAAGAAAAAAAAAACTAAATATGCTTTTAATGCCATGTTATAGTTATAAACAACTATAAGGCAAATGACTGAAGGGCTGTTTCAACTTCCCGGAAGTCAGTGAGAGTCTTCACACAGAAAAGAGCAAAGGTCAAAAGAAGTGTTAAGTGTTATAGATTAGTGGCAGCCAGTTTCTTAGCTGGCTAGGCTACTATTCTGATTTCAGTGTTAATCATGGAACTTTGCGTGCTGAAGTTCCTTCTTTATCACATAAAAGGCAACAATTATATTACACCCTCCAAGTATTTCTATATTTCCCTTAGAAAAAGAAGAGCTTGGAAATAGTCCTTAAGTTCAATTAATTGCTCTGCCAGCTCTGCCCATACTCTCTGTAAGGTAAGAAGTAATTTACACAACATTTATTAACTCAGCTGTTTTCATGTTTAGAATTAGAATTTTAATTATTTTCCTAGACATATTTAAAATCACATTTGCCAGTTAAGTGCTACTTTAGAAAGCAAATCCTGACAGCACAAATATCCTATGACACAGCATATGAAAGTCATCATTATTTCAGTAAAACAATCTATAAAAACAGTAGTTGACTAAATCAAGTGTCATGATAGAAAACAGAACAGAACATTATCCAATTAGATGTTGTCACAAACTCTTTATTTTAAAACCCTCTTAATTTCACCAGCAAATCTTCATCTCTTTTACCTGACAGACACACAATGAATTTTCAGACTTAAATCCTGCAACTTGTCTTCTAGGAAAAATCTATGCCTCTGAGCTGCTAAATTGCTGAACTTCAGTAGGCAAGAAAGGGCATCCCACTGTCTATGCTGCTGTCAGCTCCTCTCGTTGAAAGCCTAGCTGGCTCTCAGGCATTAAGATCCAATAGACGCCAGAGAAAGGACTAAGTGTCGGTCTCAGCCTAAGCTACAAGGGCAGTCAGCACTGCTGCGGTAGCTGTGACCTTTGAGTGTGCACTCAATGTGTTGGGGAAGTTGGGAGAAGAGAACAAGGCAACTTTTACTAAAGATGAGTTCAGATCCCTGAAGTCCGGGGAAAACATGTTTTAATTAAAGTACAGAATATGTAAAATCTTTGTTTGCCCAAACTGCAAAAGCCTGAAGAGCTGTTAAGAGAGACTACCTTAAGTCTGGGGGACAATAACTGCAAAAATAGTCTATTAAAAAATAACTGATGACAAAACCAATTCAAATTATGGTAAAAATTTTACTGGCTACAAACTTGCTTTAGCAAGTGAAAAAACACGGGTATGCCCTTCTCTCAAAACCACGTATCTTGAAAAATTCAGCTTCGAAAAGCCTGTAGAACACTTCTATATTTAAAAATATTGTCAGCAAGTTTGGAATAAAAATATTTCCGTGAATTTCATAACATGAAAAAACCCCCAACTTTTAGTTTTTGTGCAACCTATTAAGGATAAATTTTTCAATGTCATCCTTGTGTTTAGATGACTAGATCGTCTTTGTGTAATAATGTATTCAGTGTACCTCTTTGAAATATAAATCAATTATTTTCAGCCTAGTACTAGCCAGAAGCTGTGCTTCTAACAAATGAACTAGAGGATACCTCTATTACTGCTAATCAAAAGGTTCATCGCAAATGTTAGAAACTGTGATAAGCCATGACTATAGCACTGCTAGAAGAATAAGGCAGCAGATTTCCATATGGCCACGATTATTCAAATTTTCATGTGTTGGAGATTTTTACTGGCTCCAGCCCTCCTCATAGAAATCTATTAATATTTTAGTAGGCTGATACAATGTCACAGCTGTAATGGCATCATAGGCAAATTCATTAATTCTGTTCTCACAATATTTTCTGTAACAGTATGAACAATTAGTGCAATTGGTACAATGGAGGGCAGAATTATAGTCAACCAGTTACAGGAGGCATGGTAAACAAGATAAATGAATTAAACTAATTCAATTGTGACATGGGAGAATACATTGTGAATAGAAAAGAAAGAAGTTGTGCCAGTGGGAATGATGATAATCTGTTTTGTCTCACAAAAAAATCACATAAAATAAGACCTCTGTTTTTTAGTCATAAAGAAACCAGAAAGCTGAAAAAATAGGAGGAAATAGAATGGAAAATACTCAGCTAGTCCAGAGCTCGATGTTTCAGAGGAAGCACAACCAACAGAGCAACAGAGTTATTGTGGAAGAAATATGGAGGGAAAAACTTTGTGTCAACATCAAAGATCATAGCAAAGGTCTATCAAAAAACACTAGGCAGAACCTCAGTATGTGTTATCTGACTTCTATGAAATTATGATGTGGGTCACTAAATAAGGGATTCAAGTAATGCAATGCCCAAGAAAGATTTCTTTTAAAACAAAAGTCTGTGTTGTCAGTGCAAAACAATATGTTACTCAACAAAGGATTGAATTAGAAGAAGTTGAATATGCATGCACTTCCATGAATATAAGAATGCTTCCCAGTTTTAGACTTTCCCTTCCTCCATAGAGGGTTCCAAGGGGAGCTATGATGAAATGGAACACAGGTTTTAGAACATGCCCTGGGGTATGGTTGCACAGGAGATAGGAAAAAGCAGCATGGAAGACTGTAGTGGGTTTCTGTGGCTGGGTTTTGGTAGCGGGGGGACACTACAGGGGTGGCTTCTTTTAGAAGCTGCTAGAAGCTTCCCCTGTCCAGTGGAGCCAATGCCAGTCAACTCCAGGATGGGCTTCCTGCTGCTGGCCAAGGCTGAGCCAATCAGGGATGACAGTAATGCCTCTGTGATAACATATTTAAGAACAGAAGGTTGTTGTGCGGAAAGAATTCCAGCCAGAGAAGAGCCGAGTGAGAACATGGGAACAACAAGGTAGACACCAAGATCAGTGCAGAAGGAGGGGGAGGAGGATCTCCAGGTGCTGGAGCTGAAGCCCCTGCAGCCCATGGTGCAGACCATGGTGGAGCAGCTGTGCCCCTGCAGCCCATGGAGGACCATTGGGGTGCAGAGACCCACCTGCAGCCCATGGAGGGGCCCATACTGGAGCAGGTGGATATCTGAAGGAGGCTGTGACCCCGTGGGAGGCTCATGATGGAGCAGGGTCCTGCCAGAGACCTGCAGCCCATGGAGAGGGAAGCCCATGCTGGAGTAGGTTTTTCCAGGTAGGACTTGTGGCCCCTGTGGGGGATCCACATCAGTACAGCTCATGCATGAAGGACTGCACCCCATGGAGGAGTGACCCACGGGACAGCAGTTTGGGAAGAACTGTTTGGGATGGACTCGAGCCGGAGAGGTCCATCAAGGACTGTCTCTCAAGGAGCAGGGTCAGAAACAACAACTGATGGTAACACCCATTCTCCATCTCCCTGCACCGCTGAGGAGGGGTAGGGAGAATGTGGAAGGAGGGGTGACAGGAAGGTGTTTTTAAGATTATTTTATTTCTCACTCTTTGGCTCTTATCCTGTTAGTAATAAATTTAAGTACTATCCCCACTTTGAGTCTGTTTTACCTGTGAAGGTAACCAGTAACTGACCTCTCCCAGCTCTTATTTCTACTCATGAATTCTTAGCTGTTTTTTTTTTCTCTCTCCTCTGTCCAGTTGCAGAGGGAGAGTAAGAGAGTAACTTTGGTGGGTGGCTGTATCCAGCCAGGGTCAACCCACTGCAAAGATAAACAACCAGGCTGTGACAGCCACATAGCTGACTAATGTCAACTTTGATAACACTGATTTTTCATGATATTACAGAATCCAGGTCAAAAGTAGACTTCCTTTTCTTTCACAAATCACTCAGTACTCTTTTTGCCCCACATGATTCCACACAACCAGTGTAAGATTTTATATCCTCATATTCAACAAGTTCTACCTAAAAGCTGCACATA
The DNA here is from genome assembly GCF_001715985.3 of Manacus vitellinus. NCBI lineage: Eukaryota > Metazoa > Chordata > Aves > Passeriformes > Pipridae > Manacus > Manacus vitellinus. The sequence continues at coordinate 19,746,370 of NW_021940604.1, forward strand.
ATAGGGTAGTGTCATTTTTATCCAATCTGTTAATGATTTGGGACATTATATTTGTGTTCACTGGTAATTGAACTATCACAACAGTGATGAACATCTTCAGTATGAAAAATCATATTAAATAATGGTGTCTGTTATTTTACAGGACATATCTCCTATAACCCCTCTGTAGTCTGGAACTATTTTATTCACAACAAAAATCATGCTAATTGACTTTCTGACACAGATACATACAATTTGAAATTATATTGGTCATATGAAGGAAATCATAAAAAGAAATTGGTGGTGCACATTCAGTGAAATACAGATTAATATTCACTTTACAGTCCAGAAACTTTGAAAATACAGCTAAAGCTGACTTGCTCCCATTTCAATAAATTATGATTCCTTGAAGCTCTTCTGCATTAATCAGTGCATTGTAATTACTGCGTGTTGCACTTGATTATTCCTAAAGTATCTACCAAAAAAAAATCCTCTAAACTATATACTTACAACCAAAAAGACTATATACTTACAACCAAAAATCCTCTAAACTATATACTTACAACCAAAAAGACAACAATCACCATGTTCCCAGGTGATTGTTTTGTGTATTTTTTATTGCAATAATTCAGTACTTACATGATTTTCTACTTCTACCATAACTACAATCCATTAGCAAGTTATAAATAAGTTTCCACTAGGCATGAAAGCATGTCACATATAGGAAATCTGAAGCTTGCATCCTCAGTGTGGACAAAAGTGTGACTCCCTGCTCCCACCCCTGTGTCCTTGACCCAATTTTTGCTTTGCATTCTCAGAAGGCACCTCTTTTCCTTTTTCTAGGTTAGGGTACTTAACAAACAGTAATTCAAAGGATAGGAAGATTAATATTAGCAGAAGTCCTGTACTACTCTGTAATGGAAATAATTTAATTAAAAAGGCAGCTCACCTGCTTAACACTGACTAGCTTTAGTGAGAACACCCAAGCTAAATATTTGATAGGCTTGAAAAACCTGGTTATTGTCAATGAAATGCCCCTTCCAAATGTTAAGTTTCTGATCAACTTGTTAACGCACTGAAAGTCCCCAATAAAATGTCTACAAAATGTGATAAAACACTGCGATTTTCCATAAACTTCTAATGAAAATTTCCAAGAGTCAGATAGAAAATACTAAACTGTGTTCACGATGAAAGCAAATATGATTTTAGTCTTAGCTGCCTGCTCAGCTTATTACAGAACACACAGAGTGACATTGGGGGGGGGAGGAAAAATAATATTTACTTCATTAACCATATTTACTCTTTATATATACATTTAAACTTCAAAATAGTTTTGAAATTATGGTTTGTGCAAGTTTCATGAGGCTTTAAATCACACAATCTCCACAAAGACTATATTGTGGCTTTTTGTGGTATTTACAGGATGGTCAGGCTACAATATTACTAGTTGCTGTGATCCCAACATACCCCAACATTCACAGCTTCCACATGGTTGCCTTGGGCTAACCTACTCTTCTTGGCATCCATTCATTCCCTGTTGACTCAGACTATCAAGTCCAGACTCTTTCTTTTTAAAGATTTGTTTGTGCTTTCCTGACTTATGAAAAGATCAACTCCCATTCAAATCTCAAATGATTTAGCTTGTATTCCACTTAGATCCATTTTAACTCCCAGCCCTATTTGCAATTCTGTACATTGACTAAGGGAGAAAAATATGGTATTTTAAATTCTTCATCCTTGAAGTTCAAGCCCCTCATTGCATCACACTGGAGCCAAGTCTTCTTGTACCACAACAATGCAGGTACAGGCAGGGCTCAATTATTGTGAGCTGGGATAGCTCTGTAATTTAGGTGTGATATAGGTACTCAGGAGTTACAGTTCAGACATACCAAGATGACTCTGCAGGCTCTCAGTCTGGCGTTTGTCTAGGCGTGTAGACCCAGCCAAAAGCAAACAGGAACTTGCCCAGACATTTGCATGTCTCTTCTATGTTCTAGCTTCCATGATTTTTGCTTAGATGTAGGGTAATACCTAAAGTTGTTTTGTGTATTCATGCCAGTCTATGGGTATCTGAAAGTTGTCAAAGAGTTTAAACATGCTGCACTAAAATTTAGTGATATTACTAACAATCCTAATCTTCCTTCCTGACACCTATTCAAATATTTTAATTTTTTTTCTTGGTGTAATTCCTCTGTAGATTTCTACTAATAGTTATTTTGGATCTTTTTTGAAGAAAAGAGTAGACATATCTCTAATACTAGATATAGATAATATAAATTATGTGTATCTGAATTTGAAGTTTAAAAGAGAAAGTTTTGTTGAGTTACAGAATACGAAGAGTTACCTGAGAGATTCATGTTAATTAGCTTAAACATTATTAAACTTAAAAATAATATAATCCATATTGAAAAGAAGTTTAAAAAACCTTATAAATTACAAACATGTAAATTCATGTAATGAGAATAAAAAATACTTTTCCAAAGCTGGTAATAGAACCAACAACATGAAATGTACTGTATTTGAAGTCTGACAGTAACACCACATATTAAAGATAACCCTGCCCTTTATGATGATACTTCATGTACAAGAAAACTGTGAATGAGCTATCTTTTTCTCACTTTTAAGTGAAGCAAAAATATTATGACAGCTAAATAACAATATTTAATCCACAATGACCAAGCTGCTAAAATAGAAAAGCTTGTGGAAATGTACAGCTTTCTACAATAAATAAGATTATTAGTTATGCCTCTGAATATTTAGGATTTGTACCGTTTTGTAGATTTTAATGTAGCTGTATAATCTGTCACACTTTAGAATAGTAGTTAACACTCATCGAACCCTATTCCCATATTTCATATCGAATTTTCTAAATTCTTTAGGCTTGTTTAGGCTTCTTTCAAGACAGGACAATAGTAAACACAATCTGTTTAAGAACGTATGCACCCCAGTCCTGAACAACAAGACACCATCATAGCCAAAGCAACCTTCAAGCCTGGAACTTTGGAGAAGCTTCAAAGACAGTATATGCTGAAGAAGAGGAAGATGAGGAAGAAAGGGGTCCTAGGACCCCTGACTCAATTTCTAGGGAGGCATGCCAGGGGAAGATATGGGGGTCGGTAGTTCTTGGATCAGACTGTAAAACTGTAGAACCCCTGGACACGGGTGTCCAGGCCTTTCTGTACTCCTTGCACCAGAAGGCCTTCATTAAAGACCTGTTCTCTATCTTATCTATACTAGATTTGCCTGGAGTTTTTTGCTCCCGAGATTTTTAGGCAAGATTCCAAAGCATATTTAAACATATTAATGGCTGTATAAAATTTCAGTCACTGCTTGTAGCATCTTTTAAACAAAATATTGTTGCATCTTTAGGCCAATGGGTACCTGCTAATATGACAGGGATATTACAGGCTTTGGGAGTCAAGAAATTCACAGGTATCAAGGTCTTAAGAAAGAGAAATAAAGTTGCAAGGTTACATTAGTCAATAAGTTGACCTGCTTCTAATTTCATACTATACACCAGGCTAAATTTCAAATTCCTTCTTCTTGTTTGTTCTAAAAATAGAATTATTTCCCTCTCCTTTCCAGTTTCTCTGAAGGCCAGTAAGTCTTTTGTTTTACACTTGCCAAGGCAGAATCTCCACATTTTCTACTTTTAGAAAGGCCTACATTTTCCCAGGGAGTAACCAGGGCAAAAAATTTCAGGCCAAGCATCTCTCTACTTCTTCACTAGGAATCTGGGGTCATTTCTTTTTGAACAGGTGCACAATGGACAAAAGCAAAGCTGCCTGGTTAAACATTATGTCTTGTGAAACCATGTAGCTGGGGAAACATCAAGTTGTGTCCAAGCTAATGTCTCCTGTTCTCAATACCACTCATGTTCAGGTACAACAGCCTCCAAACCCAGATGTATAGTAAAGAGACAGGTGGGAACCTTACCTCTGCATGCATCCAGCTGTGAACAAGTATATAGACCAGCAGTCTTGTTACATTTTAATCCCTTACATTACTATTAAATATCTGGATTTGAAAGCACTAACTTCAGGATCTGGATGAAAACCAGAGTATGCTACAAATCGATGTGGATGACTGCTGTCCAGCTATCACTGTCTTTCCGAAGTTAGGCACAGACCTTTTACTTTGACAAAACTACAAAGTTATTTTTACAAGTGACTTTTACCTGCAGTCAAATTTGGTTAAAAGTATACTTTTTCCGCTAAGATGAATCAGTACATGACATACAGAACCGAATCGCCTTAGGAGTGGATTGCATAGGAGATCAAACAAGTATGTGAACTGATTTAAAAAGGCCAACTTCTGCAGAAGAACAGAAATTACCAAGCAATCTTCCACTGGCTTCTGAAAGAAACTGTTACCTCTTCACAGGCTTGTCAGATGAAAAATACTGCATTACCTTGACTGTAGCCAACCAAGCTCTTAATTTTTTGGGCAGAAAAAATGCCCAGGGGAAGAAGGGATATTTGCAGTCCTTGTCAATACCTCTTACTGGGCAGCTCATATTACTACCTTGTTCTTGACTAGCGAAGCTAAAGTACAGTATACTTCGTCTCAACTTTAACTTTAAAATGTTTAAATAATCCTGTGACACAGGTAGATCACGCTTCTCTTTGGGTTACTACCTAGAGTGCTGAACATCCCTTTAAATATCCTTTAAAATATTCTAAAGCACCATGCAGTACATTGTCAGGTGGAAGAACAGTTAATGTCTCTATATGGTTAGAAGCAGTGGGCATTTAACACATTGTTATTTTCAGAAGCTGCTTGGGGACACAAGTCTCAGTCTTACCAGGTACAGTGAGATGCTACTTTACAGAGTCATGGGGCCAAGAACGGAAGATAATTAACATTTCTACAGGACCTTCTAGTTATTAAGACTACTTATGAAACAATTTATTTTTGCTGTCTGATAAAGACATTTTGCCCTGAGACATTAGAAAGCATCTTGCAATAAGATTCATGACAATGTTAACATAAATTGGTTCAATCAATGACATTTTGTTTCATAAAATGAAGAAGAGCTGTGCTAGAACATAAACTATTTGAACATGGCACAGTTAGAAATCTTACAAGAAATTATTCTGTGAGATTTTGCATGTGTCAGTAAATGAAATTTAGGCAATCTAAAAACTTTGCACTACTTTCTGCAAAGGCCTTTTTTGACCATAAATTTCTTATCATTTGTTGAGACTAGGGCTAGAAATCTTTTTACCTGAATAATATGCTCATGCTTTTCATACACGCCCACCAAATTTCACTGTCATTTACATTAGATCTTACTCTGATACACATGTAGGGCTAAATCAGACCTTTGATTTTTAGCCATTTTGGCCCTAAAAGCAAGACCATTATCTCAGCTTCAAATAAGGCTTGGGTTAGTTTCTGCATATTTAGTCATTGTGTCCAACAGCTTTGCTTCTGTTAATTATATCAAAAGTCTTTGCCCAGTATGTCACACAAACACTGTTAACGTGGGATAATTGTAATGTTATGCACTACATTTTGTCCTCTTCTGTTCTTTCAAGGAAATCCAGAGTGACTGTGAATTTTCAAGTGTTTTTACAGTCCAGACTAAATTTCTAATCACGATCACCTCTAGGGAGCTTCCATATTATTCTAATGAAACACATTTTAAATCAAGAGTTAAAGCAATGTAAACTTGGAGGAGGTTTACACCTTTTTTCTATATATTTTATTGGGTTTTCCTCTCAAAATGCCATTAGAGGAAACTATTTCCAGCTAAGGAAAGGAAATCTTTGTTTTATCTTTAGCAAACTAGAGATAAAATACCAATTAAGTTTTGTACAAAACCGGACACTTTCAAAACCTCAAGTGAATGTTATTTTACTGAATGTTTGGGATTTCCCTGGAATGTGTCTGGTACAAGCTCAGTAAGCCCCCAGACGACAAATGCTTGAACCACTAGTTATAAAAAGGAGTCATAACAAAAGCAAGTGCTAGAGAAAACACTGACTAGAAAGTAAAAGGAATTTTGCAAATGTGGAAAAAAAAATCTGTTGAAGAGAATAAATGAACCTATTCCTTCACAACAGCGTTCTGAAAATACAGAACCATCACACTGTAGCTATTTTATACTCTAGTCTTTAATTTGATAAAGAATCTAAACCAGAAATCACATCATTATATTTTTGAGAGATCTCAATGCAAAAGATACTATCATATAGAAGAAAAATCTTTCTTCTGTCAAGTCTATGTCAAAAAAATCTCAAACTCATTTCTCTATCTTTTTTATAGTCCAATACTGTGCTTGTAAAGGAACTCCATAAACACACTAGAATATGCCATCTGTCTAAATTATGATATCTTTCTTGGTTTAAAATAGGCACATATTCAGGTACAGTCTTCCTGTAGTGATGGCAGTTAGTTTAATGGAAAGATATAACCAGAATTTACCAGCAGAATTTACACTGTATTTAGATAGTCTTTTCTCATTCACAGATCTCTGAACTTGCCAAGGGCAACATTTTGACAATTTCACTTTGCAGATGGGTTACTCAAGGTGTGCAAGGACAACCTGACTAGTCCGCTGATGTCAAGCAAGCTGGAGGCAGCTTTAGCTGTGTAGTAGAGTTTTTTTGATTCCCATCTTGAGCTCCTATTACTGGTGCTTGCTCATTTTTACATCTTAAATGGCTAAGTGCTGTCCCAAAACAAAGATACAACAGTGTTCGCTTTTACACTTTATGACAGAAATTATATCAGCTATGTCTACTTTACAAATGAAAAAGTGCTTCTTATGGTGGGAAGAATTTGGTCTTATTTTGCAAAAATACATTCAACATTTATAATAATATGATTTAAATTATAGCAGCATTCTGATCCAAAGTTGAAAATCACCTCTTTTTTATGGTAACTCAGAGTCCTAAAAGATATATATATTTATCAGAACATTCAAGCAATTGTTCAGATAATTTTCACTCTTCAATTACAAAAAGGCACTTATACAGGCGAGGGGCAAAGACATTTACGCAGTGATTTCAATTCTACTTTGCTAGGTAATTCTATAACACTCTATACATCACAGAAGATACTGAGTTTCTAGCTTTCATCAAAACCTCATGAACTTAAATCAGGCTTTTGCTTTTCTACCTAAAGTCTTAACCTTCCACTGTCAGCAAAGAGAACTGCTTGAAGCCAAAGACAGATAGAAAATTAGCCTATAAGCAATAAAAAAGTGCTTTTAATATATTTACAGGCTTGAAAAAGCTCTGATAATACTTTTCCTTGCCCACAGTAATTGACTATCAAAGACGATAAACATAAGAGTTTGAAGTTTGTCAGGACTGATGAACTTCATGCAGGAAAACATCATTATTAATATATTAGAGTGAGTATTTACTAAGTTCCTTACAGTTATTAAAAACAAAATGATGTGAAATAACTTACATGAAAATACAACCCAGTTTCTCTTTTCCTTCAAAACCTGAAAATATACCTTTTGTTCCTTCAGTTTTGCAGCTTTTGCCTGTTCTTAGCTTCCTCTTATTTGTAATGAGACTGAGAATTTTCCTTTAATCCATACAGATAGTTACTCTATTCATGTAAAGACTGACCAAAACTAATGAGAAGACTATGGGGAGATATCTACATATTTTTACCGATCTATTCTTGAAGCTCTGATAGAAAAGAGGTCAAAGCACATTCAGATGTCTTCGTCTACTCAGAAATACTTCAAGTTATTATTCTGTGACTATGGAGGAATCAGTATTTTTTTTCCAATGAATGTCTTCACTCCTCTGTAAAGAAGACTATGTATTTAAAGTTACTGTAATTTATTACAGTGATTCAGTTCCCTTCCTTACCACAAAATTTCTAAGCTTGGATAAACTAGCAGGGGCCAAGATTTCAAAAGCATCCCATCAGAATAGTTAAGACACATATGTGACAGTGCTTACATTTACCTTTCTATTTAAAACCCGGACTACTTAGATGCCCAGCTGTTCATAGATGATCTTTGGTTAAACTTGTGCACTAATTTTCTATATAACAACCTAATCCTATGCAAGTTACCACTCCGTCAAAAACACAAAATCAAATGCACTCCTGCAACTCAGTGTTGCTGCTCGTAGTCCAGCATCTTCATTTCGATCACAGATGACATTTGACTTGAGCCAGTAAGTCCACCATGGTTCAGCGACTGTATTTCACAGCTCTAGTTTAACTTCTGCCATGTCTGCCACAGCACAGCAGAGAACACTGGAGACTTGGGATGGCATTTATGTCAGGGGAAAACATCTGTATGCTCCAAAGTATAGATATCTTGTGGACTGACTGACTGAACAATTTTGTCTAAGCATAAGATGAACCCTTTGTGTTGACAAAAGGAATGAAGAAAACATGTAAAAGGACTGTTAGAGAAAGGATGCCTATAGAATCAGTTGTCAACTTCAACCTATTGGTGTTTGATGTGACAGACAAAGAGTAAATGCTGATGAATTCATGTCACTTTAATAGAGATGAAAATAAACAGAATATTAATCATAGAGCAGAAAAAAGGTATCCCAGATCCTTTGGAAAAACAATTACCATCAATTACAAGTGTATTATCCTTCTAAAAACCCCTATGACATTAGATTATCCACAGTCACTTTTGCCAAGGTTGAGTCACCCTCATTGTGGTTTGAGACACTTTCAGACTCCAGTTCATACTAAAGGATGGAAAAATGCCTAAGGTATTTTAGTTGTGCACACAAGTACATCATACATATATATTAGTACAACATACTGTACCTTGCCTTGCGTAAAACTTAGTAATCTTATACAACCCATCTGAGATTTGCACCATGGAATGGATGGTAACGTAAATTGTTTTACACCTGCAGTTTGCCTCTGCTTTCCCTCCTTTTATTTTATCTGCTCATGCTAGTAACAGCTTAAATTCATGGTCAGAAAATATTAGGAAAAAAACCCCAGAACATCACAGAGCACTAAGTCCGTGTTACTGACAGCTGAGTGCAATGTGCCGCTGTTTTAGATGTTCATTAAAAAAGGTCAACAGGGTTGTCATCAGGTAAGTTCATCTGGTGAAAACAGTGAAACATCAGGACTCATTTCTAAATCCATTGGAGTAGAAGACACAAATCGGAGACCCACAGCTCGAGAAAGACATAGTCTGAAAATCCACCGGTTTGTAAAATTTAAGCATGAATCATATCCAGCAAAATTTAACTTCATAAAAAAACTCATTTAATCTTCAAGATAAGCATAAATTTAATGCAATATTATGACTAGATTGAAGAACTGAGAGGAGTTATTGGTCATGGTGTTTTGCTTAATCAGTAGCTCCTTTTTTTCTTTACTTTCACATTGCAACACATAATATCTTCCTAGGATGAAGTTTACAAAGCTTAAACAAGCATGAAAAACAAAAAGATCATTATCCATATCAGCAGTAACAATATTCATACTACAAGCCATAGCAATAATAAAGTTCTTAAAATTATTATTATTATTAAACATACTGGCAAAATAATAAACAAAAATGCACCAAGAATGTCAGATGTAAGTGACACAGCTCTAAAATGAGTCTGTTTTTATGTTCTATACAATGGTTTTGCTTCTGCTGTGAACAATTCAGTGACATCTGTTTCACAGATGAGAAAAATGCCAAATATTTATAAAAATAAAATCATTAAGTATAGTAATATTGCAATGTATAACTAAAGTGGTATCAGTATCACGGCATCCAAGTAGCATAACAACTCTACTGATGCCAAACAGTGGCAAAACCTGAAACTGCTGTCATTCTTCAACTAAAAGCTTTCTCTCAGTTTGCTTTTAGGTTAACACATTACTGTAACAAGTTATGTGTTGAATAATCTTGACCACGTAACAGAGGACAAAAAAAAATAATTTCGTGCCATAGGTAGTGCTGATCTGAGCTCTGTGATTGTTGGCTACAAGGCAAAAGACCTCATATAACATTTTAGAAAAAAGCCCCAAGGATGGAAATGTGATGATGGCTTAACAGCAACTACATCTAGCAGTGTGGTGCTTCCCTCCTGAGTTCACAGAGATAGATACGGTCTCATGTTTTTCGCCGGTAGCTAGTTTTATGTTTGAAGATAATACTAAGTGGGAAATGACAAATCAGGGAATTTTTGCACTTTGATAGAGGGAGTGGTGCAGGTCTGTAACAAGTGAACAAGAGAACAGCCATTCAGACCCTTGTTTGAATGAAGTCTGTGGAAGGAGCTTCTGAGGGAGAAAGGGCACCCCGGCATCTATAGCATATAGTCAGTTTGGCACAACTTCATGTAACATGCTGTGACTAGTTTTGCAAGTTCTGGCAGAAACAGACTAGAAGAAAAAAAATGGTGATAAAAGAGAGACAAGTCTGATGCTGTCCAACTCCTAAACCCTAATGTGCCACTAACATCTGCAGAGCCCCTCTGCAGCTGCAGGTCGTTCATCCAGAAGGACAATCTAGTTCACTGTCTACTGTGTACCAGAGTGAATCTGTCAATTATGTACAGAGGGGGTTATCTACACTCTGCTGAGTGTGTGTACAGCACCTGCAGACACAACCATCCCTCAAGGCTTCTGCTACCACTGCGCTTTAACAACATAGTTCATACTTTGTTCTTTTTCTTGTCTTTTTGTTTGTTTGTTTTGTTTGTGGGTTTTTTTTTTGAGGGGGGGGAGGGGACAAAGAGTATAAGGGGGTACTTAAATGAAATACTAGCAAAGATAAAATATTACCAAGTCTAGAGTAGTAGAATTTAGAAATACTTCTTTAATGCAAGAGCAATTAGGCATTACTAGTAAATTAAAAAGGAATAATAATGATACATAGCAGCAGTACTCCTTCACTAGGCATTGAGTAGCATGCTAATGAGCCATGTCTACAGCATGATATAAGCATGCTGAGTCTGATTGATCATACACATGATCATCTTGCAGAGATAGTTTATCACTGTTGCATCACTAAGTTCCCTCATAGAGCATCCAAGACTAGAACAAAGATCTGGGGGGGGAAAAAAGAAGCTATTCTGTTTATGCAACTGGTAAGCATGCCAATGCTTGACTTGGAGGAGTTGTGATTAATGGGTGAATTGGAAAGAATATTTTGTATTCACATTCAGCAGACTGAAGTTATTAACTGTGAGGCATTGTTTCACATTTAAGAATATTTTCCAGTGTATATGTTTTACACTGCTGCACAGCACTGACCAGCAGAATGGCTGTGATAGAATCAAAGCAATGTGGATGGCAATGTTTCAGAAGGACATTTTCCTAAACAGCAGTTTAGGAAAATCTGGTACCTCAGAGACCTTGTCCTAGTATAAGCTCAAAGAAAGAGAATTAGAGGCAGACACTGTTCCTTTCCTTCAGTGCTGAAAAACCAAAGGTATTCATGAAGTCTTCCCTCTTGCCTGTATGTGATCTCCCTTTCTGCTTTCACTGCCTCCCCCATCCACTGTGTGCTGATTGTTACCCCACAGAAGTCAACTTTTAAAAAGTGCACAACATTTCACAAGAGCTTCTGAAGATAGGTGTGCTCACTGGCAGTGTATATTTTCATGCATCCTGAATATAACTGAGACCCAACTTCATTTCTTTACAACAAACCTCAGTTTCTGCATAGACTCCCCAGAACAAAGAGCTTACTTGTGTAATGTAATAGAGCAATTTTGTGCAGAGGGCAGTTACTTTGACTTATCCTAAAAAAGTATATGGATTTTTGTTTGCCTTCAAGAACAAGCTCAGTGAAATACTGGAAACTAAATCTGTATAATGTTTGCGTAAGACAGATGATAGGAAAAACTCGTATTTGTGACAAACAATAACTGCATCTGCAAGAAGTACTCATGCAGACGCTTCACTTTTACTTGTAAAGCTACGTCTGCATGCTGGATGTTTGCCATGATGAGTTTGTCTCACCCTGACACAGATTAACAGAAGGGAGTCAATCCAAACATGAATTAAAATAGATACAGCAATAAAGTTCATCCCAAATTCCACAAATTTTATAAGATCATTTGATTGTCAGCTAAAATGATGCTTAATATAGTTGGAAATTTCAGTAATTGATTTATGCAAAGAATAGTGCTAATGTCTTAATAAGTATTTTAACTGGCAATATATACTTGCAATAAAAGAACTATTCAGTAACTATGTCAACAGGTAGATGCACAGCTCCAAATAGCTACCAGGTTTGTCTAGATTATGTTCTAAGGCCTATTTATAAAGTACAGAATGTAGTACACCTACTAGTGAACATTTATTTTCAATAGGTCTTTTGAACAGTGCAATTAACTCATTAACATTTATGTTTAGAACTGAAATATAACAGGTGATTGACATGAAACTTAAGAATTATACAATTCAGAAAGTCTTTTGTCACAAAAATAGCAACAGGGAGACAGATTCTGGAATCTTCTCAGAAGAGAGCAGGAAAGAAAAGGCTTTTTTTAAATGATCAGAGCAGCACAGGATTTTTGTAAGTGGAATCAGCACCATTTTGTTAGTAGTATAGCACAGAATTTATAACACAGCTTAGCTGGAGTTTTTTAATCAGCTGAACACTGTGCAGATTAGGTCAACTCTTAATACCTTGTTTGCTATTATCAATATAACAATCACAATCTGGACTTGAAAACACGTGAAAGAGGACAAGTCACTCAGTCCTTGGAGGCAGCAGATGAATATGGAGATGTCCCTGGCTAACAGGGGATCATGACGTTTGCCATCCAGCAGCAGTTCTTGTCCAGGTGCCATTTAGGACATGTAACTGCTAAGTTTTCTAGACATTGTGTGTGCTGTTACACTTCTCTGTTCTGTGACAAGGCCACCACCACCAGCTGGTTGGCTGGATGCCAGGGACCTTCAAGACTGGGAAGGAGGGAAAAAGTCAGCCTCATGTCCAGGAACACTGAGTCTGACAGGGAGAGAAAGAAGAAATCTCCCTGGTGTACAGGATCTTTGGGGCCTGATGAGATGGGGAGATGGGACTGATATGTGACCATCTCAGCCCAGAGAATGACCATTTTTCTTAATAAAGTGATGTTAGTCATTTGCCAAGGATCAAATTGCCAAGGATCAGAAGTGAGTGTACTAGTCACAGTTGGATGTCCAGTTGTCTCAAGCAGTGGAAAAAATATTTTGTCTTGAAACAAACTTAGGAGTCTCACTCCCAAGGAAAATCCCTCATAGATAATTTAGAGTCACGTGTCATCCTAACAGTGGCATAATTAAGTTTAAGCTATTTACAATAGTTGCATAGTTTTGACAGAAGTAATGGCAAATATCCCCACTGTAACTAATCTGTGGTCCAAGAAGGTAATATGCCCTGAGGCTTTGGAGAGCATCTTGTGGCAGTGCTACAAGTATCCATCCTTTCACAGGGTAAGTAACACATAACAAATGGGCTGTACCCATTTTGTGTTATTCTCTTGTTGAGAGGAAATATCTCCAAATCTTCTGTTGTCACTTGCGTCTAGGCTAGTATAACCTGCTCGTGGTTATCCTCAAAAATTTTAGAACCCAAGCTGCTGGAGGATGGACTTGGAAGAATTTTATTATGGATTTGTCAGTGTAAACTCGACTAATCAAATTTAACAAAAGAGAGACTGAAATGTACACTAACTGAAAAACAGAGCTATAGTTAATAGTTAATAGGTCAATATTACTAGCAGAGAAAAAACCCCTACAACTACAGAAAAATAACAAAATGCAGTACTAATAATAAGAGCAAAGATACCTGTGAGTTGCTCCAGCACTTTGACTCTTCTGAAGTTCAGTAATTAGCCTAATTAAAATCCAATTAAAATAGAAAAAGAGCAACAACACTCCCTTCTTCTGTCCTGTTAACATAATTTTATAATTAAATATGACCAAGACTGATGTGGCTTATGTAAAGTTTGTAGCTATCTGTATGTATTAGGCATGTGTAAGGAAACATACCAGATTGGGCCCTTCTCAGGGGACCGAAATGGAGGAACATCTAGCTTGGGGGTGGTGAGCAGCAAAAGATGGGAACCCAGATGCTCAGCCTTTCATAGACAGCAGATGGGCATTTACAAAAACGTAGCTTTATGTTGTTAGAGACAATTTTTGGTAGAAGGTTATAGTCACCAAACAGGTTAGGCAATGATGTCGAGTTTTTTTCTTGGGCTTAAAAATTTACTCATTTTGAATGCATGTAAGCAATAGACATTACATGATTGAGTTAGCTTTTTAAAAAAGTAAATACTTTTTACTATATTAAGTAAAAGATACTTTGAGAACAGGACACTGGAGTTCTTTTTCCACTTCAAGTGTTATCTACAAAGCCTATGGGGTGAACAGTAATTTTCTATGATTTTTAGACATTGTTCACTTACACATTTTGGTAACAAACAGTTTGAAAGTACCTGGTTCTGTGTGACTGTAGGTTTAACTATATAGAGATCACCAGCACCTTTCAGCTACCAGGAGTTCTCTCCCTCAAGATGCTTGAAGCATAAGACAGGGCATAGCCTCACAAAGAAACTGAAGCAAGGTCTTTCTTCTTCTGTTCAAAGTAATCATTCCACTTCTCTTTCCCTTATCAGTAAATTCTTTCTGTCAGCATGAATGAATACACTAAGACATGAGAGAAATATGTTTTTATTGTATTCTTTATGGATATACAGGATTCTGGCATGATATGACTTTTGAGAGACATGAAATAAATACAAATGAAGATGATTACTTAAGCTGAAAAGGCATTTGCAGATGCTGAATCCTCGTCTCTTTCAGCATTATAATATTTATTCCATGACTGAAGATCTAAAACCCTTCAGGGCACAGGAGAGATTAGAATTTCTATATAATAAAATTCAAATTTTACCTATCATAAATATAGCCTAATTTTACAGGGATCTCTGCATATGTCCAGATGCACTGTCAGGAAAAGTGGTTCAGTTGCCACCTCTGTTTTCTGCTGCTCTGGTAGCATTGACATGGACTAAAACATAAAACCGGGGAAAGAGATTTATGCTCAACTCCTAGCACAAATTCCTTGTAGCAATCCAAGTAATATACATAATAAGCTAAAAGAAGGCTGTGACACATGCAATTACAGCAGATGAGACCAGGGACTTCAGCACAGGATCAGAGTGCCCCAGGGTATTGAGTACAAAGAAGTCTGTCTATTAAATGGTTCATGCTTTACTATGAAAAAGTGTAATTGTCCAGACATTTTAATTTGACTGTACTATACTAAAACCTTGATTTTCTTTGGAGAAGTATGTGATTTTCTTTCTGGCAGTAAGTGCTGAGATTGTGT
The DNA here is from genome assembly GCF_001715985.3 of Manacus vitellinus. Lineage (NCBI taxonomy): Eukaryota > Metazoa > Chordata > Aves > Passeriformes > Pipridae > Manacus > Manacus vitellinus. Next base: position 19,761,635 of record NW_021940604.1, read on the forward strand.
GCTGGAGAAATGCTATGGAATATATTTTGTGGGTAAGGAAAGGGGGAGCAGCTCTTTTTCTGTTTGCACATATTTCTGTCATCATTTAATTATTTTCTTGGAAATCGATAACTCATAACTGACAGCAGCAGGAAGGTAGCTGTTTGGTGCTTTTTTTCCTCTTTATCCTTCCTGCAGGGTTGCTGAATATTTGCTTGTCAACATTGGTGGTGAAATGCATTGTTCAAAAACAAAGGAGAAAGAAAAATATCTCTTAAAGCAAGAGCCAGAACAAGAAAACAAAAGAAAAGTTGTTGCAGTGTACTGTTTCCCAGTGCAGTTGAACTCACAGTCTCAGCATACACTATAAGGAATTCCACTAAGAAAAAAATCCGCAGTCACTTCTCTATGGGTTCATAAGATAATTGAGTATACTATATAAAAAAATAAATGGAGGAAATAGATAAATTTAACATAAGGAAAATATACCTAGAAACATAATTGTAACATAATCCATTCCTCAGAGGAATTGGAAGAATCCCATTTGTTACAGAAGTCTAAAACTGAAGTCAATGAATATGAAAAGAACCTTCAAGCCAAGGGCTCTGCCCAAACACATCTTTCAGTTTTTCCAGGACTAGATGGAATGAAACATAACCTGAGGCATGTTTGAGGAGTGTGCAGAAAAGCAAACGAATTACTTATATTTCCACAAAATGGTCAGAGGTTAATTCAGGGCTTGCACACAGGATACACATGTTTTAACAGTCCAGTATTTGAATATCCCACTGATTTAACAGACTTCTTAAAATATATTAAGTCTGCATAAAAGTTCTATGAGAGCTTGGGGCTTATATTTTCAGGTGTTCCTAAGAAGAGACTAAAATAGCATGAGAATTGCATCCTACAGAATTTTAGGACTGTCTGTTTCAATCCCAGAAGACCAAAGGTACCAGACTTAAGCAAATATTTCAGATATTTCCATAATATCTGTGTGTCATGGTTTGAGATAGCCCCAAAATCCAATTCCCTAGCTCCATTCCCCCTCCCACATCTCAACCTAATATGAGATGGGTTTTTCCAGACAAAACACACCAGACTCAAAGTGGGGGAAAGGGAATATATTACAATGACTGTACAAATAAATACCATATCACATTATACACACGATCACAACTATCTCTACCATGACATATGTATTTACAGTGGATCAGATCTCTTCTCCCCT